>NC_081760.1:22257781-22612781 GCF_963082965.1 Carassius carassius | reverse complement strand
GGTCCTGTTGAGTTAGCGTCCAGGTCCATGGTAGGTAAAGGTTCATTGGGATGGAAGTTCTCCTTGTCCTGGAGGATAGGGGACAGGTGAGTAGGAGAGGCCCACATGCAGGCTCTGTCTCTAGGTCGGGACTGAAAGGGGGAGCAGCTTCGAATAGGGGAACAACCCTCCACCAATGGGCTTTCTCCACATTGGTTCAGGTCCATGTCTGAGCTGCCCATGGGATTGCCATCGGGGGACAGAAACGACAGCCTTTTCCTCTCACCTATAAAGACAAAGTTGTATAGCACTTCACATATACTTATCCAAGGTTTCCCCAAGCGGGGACTGTGAGTTGGTGAAAAGCTAATTATTAATTATTGCAAATAATTAATACAAAAATGACAAGTGCCACTTCAAGTAAAATGTTATGTCTAAGGGATTCAGCTGACAAAAAAGGTTTGGGAACCTCTGTATTTGCATATATACTCATGCATACAACAATAAATAAAATACAAATAAAAAAAAAACACCTGTCACCATCTCAGATTTTCTAACCTGATCCAGGCGTCACAGAATGCTGAAGTCTGATGGGTGACAGAATAGGAGACTTGAAAGCAGGCGATGATCTCTCTGAAAACATGGGACTTGCGACACTGCCCAGACTGTGTGCTCGACACTGGCCTTGGATGGGACTGGATGAAAACTGGCCCTGAGGATTATGGATAAAACATAGTATTAAATTTGAAAGATCTCAGATATCAAGTACCCTCGATCCATGTTATTGGTCCACCAGAGTGTGGTTTCACCCTTATAGTTTCATCATCTATGATCTGGTACGTACAGACAAGGGCGTCCCAGTTGGAATGCCACACTGAAGTGGAGAGACGATAACAGAAGACATCATCTCTCGACTGCTGGGAGGGACGCTGTGGGAATATCTGTCTGGGCTGGAAGGGGTAGAGGACTCCGAGCCACTGTCATGGCCATCAAGAAACAGCTTCCGGCGCAATGAAGAGGAGCTGAGGCTCTCCTGCACCTGCTCGGTTAACTCTTCTGTCCTGTAGTAATCACCTGGTACAACAGAAAGGAAATTCTCAAGTTAATCTGAATATGTACCCTACCAAAGAAAAGCATGCTAATATTTGCCACGTTTAAATCATCAATAGACGAGATCTGACACTCTAAAATTTAAGAAGATGAATCAAGTTATTTGAATTCTGACTGTAAACAACCTTTTTGTATTTGACCTAATATTGTACTCCGTCAAACTCACTCTCAGGATTTTGTGGAGGGCATCTAGTTATGGATTTCAGTAGTCATGGAATAAAAAAAGCTTGTAGACATGTTTTAATATGAATTAAACCATGTGAGATTTTCACTATTTACTTATAAATCAAATTATTGTCATTACGAATTCCCCTGATATGAGTTCTCAAAAGGACTAATATTTGATCTCAGGTCATAAACTATGCATACACAGTATTAAAAAGAAAAAAAAAAGAAAAATTAAAATGATTAAAATAGTTTTAGTAGAGATATAGAATGTCACACTATGGAAGTGTTTTTTAAAAGGCTTTTCTGCTCATCAAGGCTGCATTTTACAGTAAAAACATTAATACTACGAAACATTATTACAATTTAACTTTTCTTTCTATGCAAAAACTATTTTAAAATGTAATTTATTCCTCTGATGCAAAGCTGAATTTTCAGCAGTCATTATTCCAGTCTTCAATGTCACATGATCCTTCAGAAATCATTCTTGCAGCTCAGTAAACATTTCTAATTATCAGTGTTGAAAACAGTTGTGTCGCTTTAAATTTGTTGTTTTTTGAATATTAAAATGGTCAAAAGAACACCATTTATTTAAAATAGAAGTCTTTTGTAACATTAAAAATGTCTTTACCGTTTGATCAGCTTAAATGCAGCAGTGAAAAAAATTATAAAATCTATTTCCCCAAAAAATTTAAATATTACTGAAACCATACTTTTGAACGGTAGTGTATTCTAAATAATGTTTTCCTTCATTTTGAAATTAAGTAATAATTAATTAAAAAAGGTTACCCAGAACTTTTTCAAGATTGAAGTCCAAAGGTAGAGAGAGGACCGTCTGACAGATTGCTAACACACAGAAAAGCAAAGGCACGTTATTCCAAATAATTTACAGTGTGATCATTTATGATTTTTGTCTCAGAGCTGCTTAACAAACCATTTATTTTCTTTGAAGACTGAAGCTCCTCTGTGACCAGTGGGGACAAAGGACCTAAAATGAGACAGTTTAACTTAATATCTAAGAACTACTTTGGATGTAATCAAGTGGCATGAAAACATCTCTCTCTCTCTCTCTCTCTCTCTCTCTTTTGTGTCATGACTTACTTTTCTGATGTGGCATTTTTACAGATTGTTTAGCTGCCGGTGGCCCCCATGGAGAGGGAACAATTGCACCTTTAGTGAAAAACTGTAAAAACGAAAATAGCTGAATGACGCATCTTTCTCTTAAGTAAAAATAAAATGCTTTCATGGAGAGTCACTGTTTCGTTTATGGGGATGTAAAGCAGTTTTACCTGTTCAATTGCGTGCTGCCGTTTTTCCTCAATCTCAGCATCTGCCCTTGATGTGTTAAAACACAGCCGAGTAAATATCATGAGAATATGAACAGATATTTCATACTGACATCGTTGTAAAGCACTACATATAAACATCCTAACAGCAATAACAGTTACCTGGCTTGGCTCAGAAACACAGCCTGGCGGTGAATGTCTTCTGCGTCTATTTCCACAGGAAGTAAATTTGCCATTTCATCAATGGACCATTTGAACTTGGCTGGTGTCTACAACAAACAATACAAGAAGAAATGAGGTTTCTCTCGGTTTTCATGATTCCCCCTCGCACGCAGAGTCACGCACTCACCGCGGAGGAGCTCGAGGAGCTCGTGAACACGGACGGGCTGGGCACCAGGGGCTCGTGCAGACGGTGGTAGTCGTTTGGGCTCTCAAACGGGTTCAGGATAGCGGGTCTTCCGGGAGTCGCGGGTGTTATGTGAATCTCTGCTATGTCTCCCATCTTAAAACCGGCGTCCAGTAGAGCTTTAATAAGAATGGAGATGAGTGAAAGACTGGAGATCCTTCAGAGCATCAACAAACTAGAGCGGTAAACTTTCTGTTTGGTTATATATCACTGCATCTCATTAGTAATGATCAAACGATTCCTGATAGTATATTTTCTGCCTTTGTTAGTCTGTAGTCTTTACGGGTGTTTAAAAAGACACAAACGGGTGATAAATGTTCTTAATCAATAACGTTAACTTATTTACAACGCATCGAAACTTAAACCAGCACAACAGTGATCTCTGAATGGCTCTAACGTCTGATTTAATTTTCGCTCAAGAGGTGCTAGCCAATCACAGTTCAGCAGAACCTGCGAAACAACCAATCAGTGGACGAGAACGAGCGACCTGCCGTCTCGACGTAACTTCCTTTCACACGTCCAAAACAAAACTTTATTGACAGGATTACCACAACAGAAAGCGCGAGGTGTGAACAAAACTCATTTTAGATTATATTATACTGTTTAATGCAAAAATTGTGACTTCGCCCGGTTTTTAATTCGCAAATAGTTGAAAGACACCAGGGACTATCAGAAACTGTCAGGGTTGTCTGAGTGAATCATTAAATTAATAACTAATAGCTTTAGCACGATAGCATCATGGCCAGTCCCGCGAGCGCAAACATGAACGCTGTCCGGGAGACTATGGATGGTAAGAGTTAAATATTTAGAACAAAGAAATACTCTTTAAAATGTTGTTTCCAAACATATCGGTTCGTCAGTGAACGAATCCTTGACGATTTGAAAGTAACGTAGCTTAAAATGAATGTGATTTCGGTCGGTATTTATACTTTTAACGGTAAGTTACTGGTTTACACATCACATTCATTCTCATAAATCACATTTCCAGTTCTCCTGGAGATGTCAAGGCTGTTGAATACGGGATTGGACATGGAGTCTCTGTCGATATGTGTCCGTCTCTGTGAGCAGGGGATCAACCCCGAAGCCCTGTCATCAGTCATCAAAGAGCTCAGAAGAGCCTCGGACTCATTCAAGGTCAGTGACACAGTCGTGTTTCAGTCTCTCTCCGCTCATTGGTTTTATCCACTCTCCCTGATTTTGGATTGATACCAAATCACAAATAGCCTGTTAATAATCTTGTGTCAGTGACCTGGGAAATTAGGTTATGTCTGACTAGTCAGCATTTTAAAGTGCTAATTTCTGAAATGCTCCACTCCTGATCATGCAGCTCACATATTGGTCATTCAGTATGTTTTACTGTTGGAGCATCTGGGAGTTTCTGTAAAAATGCTCTCTATGGAAGCAAGGTATGTTTTTGCTTGATAAGGAAAAAAAACTATTCAATTTCTGCCAGTGGAATAATTTTAACCAACTACTCTATTTTTATGTAAGCCGGAAATATTAGGCTAGATGGGCATATTTCCACTTTTCAACATTTGTTTGTTGTCACTACTGAACTCTTTAAAAGAAAGTGTTAAGTTTATAGGCCTTAAAATATACCATTTAACACTTTTAAATTTTTTTTTATTTCATTTCATTAACTTCCATCTTTGTTTGATCTTTTAGGCTTCTGAAAACAGCATTAGTCAAGGATGACCAGTCTAAATTTCATCTATGACCGAGTCATCCCTGTTTGAGAAGAAAGAAAACTGCACAATGCATTGTATATAAACTTGTACATATGATTAATGTGTTAGGTTGATTTGCCTTGTGTTTGACCTACTTTCATGTGCCTCAGTCTGTAGAGTAGGACTGTTGTGTGCTCTTTTAATTTTTTTTTATTTAAATGTTGTGTATACTAATAATGATAATTCATTGCAATGCTAAAAGCAAAAATATGTCCTCAAAATAGATATTACCATGTGGACCATTTTTTGCCTCAGATTAAAATATAAATCTAAAATATATTTTCTTTATCCTAACTGTGCTCTTTTTATCTATGTGTCTGTGTCTAATCCATAGACTGTATAAAAACATGGACGTAGTGTCCGTGACATCACCCGTAGACTCCTGAAGTGTGGTTTTTGAAGCCTAAAGTGTGTAGAACGGGCCGTCGCCATCTTGGCAGCGCGTCACCGCGCGGCTCTCCCGGACAATCAAAAATGGGCAAAAAGGCGGGAGCCAGGGCCGTGCACAGAATTTTTGAGGGGCATGTGCTGAAAATGAAAAAGGGCACCCCCCTCCCTTTTTTTTTTTTATCAAGATTATTTAGTAATCTGGAGGTAATTCCCCCGCACCGGTCTCCATCACATTCCCTTGATCTACACTAGCAGTTCCATACTGGCTTTCTTCTCTTGCATCTCCTTCTGGTAACTCTCCTGCAGAGGCTCCTGTATCTTGTTCACCAGCAATTTCTTGTACATCATCTATCGCTTCTCTCTCTACATCTGAATTACCTTCCTTTTCTTCTTCCCTGCTACAAACTGGCCTAATCCATGAAGTAAGTGAGCTGCTACCCTTGGCTGCCTGCTGTCGCTCCCTCTCCTTCTTTTTCTTATTTCTCTCTTTATGGGGCATTGCACTGCAACCACCAAGTAATCAAAATTTATGTAAGTGCAAAAAAAGTTTTTTTGTCAGTATTATTTGTAGGGTCCTGTGTTTGTGAATTGCTCTTGTGTACTTCCTCTTTTTTTTAATTGCATTTATAGAGAAAAAAAAAACACTTGACTCATACATAAATGTGTTAACCAAAATAATACAAATTAGCTTATAAAACCAAACAGAAACCAAAATCTTTTTTTATTGAACTTTATGCACTTTTTTTATGAACTTTGCAAAGAAAAAAAACATATATATTCTCTTTTTTAGCTATTCTGTTTGGTTTTATAAGCTAATTTGTATTATTTGGTTAACATGATTATGAATGACATTGAGAAGAGGTGAAGGTGAGCAATGAGTCAAGTATTTTTGACAAACTTTTTTGAAATATAATTTAAGTAATTATGTCCAACTCAATTCTAGATTATAAGAAACTATAGCCATACCGTTACTATAACATATCCAACATGTATCCGCCTACCTGGCAAAAATTTGATACTGTGGTGGACCAGGGATGTTGGTCTCTTGAAGGTCTCTTATTCACTACACTTTCCCTAAAATAAGCCAGCAATGAAAAAATAAATAAAAATAGCGTGAAAAGTACAGTTGCAGTGAAAAGCATTTCTGAAGGATCACGTGATACTGAAGAGTAATGATGCTGAAAATTCAGCTTTGATCACAAAAATAAATTACATTTTAAAATATATTCAAATAGAAAACAGTTATTTAAAATTGTAAAAATATTACACAATATTACTGTTTTTGCTGTAATTTGGATCAAATAAATGAAGCCTTGGAATGAATCATGAATTACATTTTGCATGATAAAATATAAAGATTTCACAGTGATCTTCTGTAATTTTTTTTAGTTACTACTACATTACTGTAGTAAAACCATGTTTACTACATTTTATACATGTGAGGACGAGGGGAGAGTATACCATAACATGATTAGCCTAAATGTTAATAAATTAAGTGTATCAGCAATCATAAATCAAAGAGAAAAATTTCTTAGAAATATGTTATAGGTGACGTGGATCACTCGTCGCTTTGTGTAAGTTCCAGTACGAAACAGCGCGGGGGCGCACCTGTTATGATTTTCCGATGGTAAAAACAAATTATATGTTGTTGTATTACCTATCAATATATAGTTTTTGACCAGCGAATGTGTGCAAATGTGAATTTTTTTTGGTCCGTCATTAGTTGCCGGCATCACATTACATTTTCATCTACAGGTTACAAACTAGTTTTTGTAGCTAAATAGACGGAGCGCTCAGTTTTTCCTGTGGTAAAATGCATTTGGCTAAAATCGCATTTTATAAAATATGAAATGCTACTGTAGGCACAGGCTATTTAAGTGTTGGCTATGTATTGGCTATGACTAGATGGCAAATGCTAGCCCTCTCTCAGGCGACGTCCCACATGTCTCAGTCAGTGATCAGTCAGACATCAAATAAATAAAATATGAGCCTTTATAGACATAGTGTTTAGTAGTACTTATTCAAACAACAAGATATTTATTTACCCTTCACAATACTTTGTTCAGCTCAGCTGTTGTGTACTGTGCGGCTGCTGTGGAACTTCTGTTGATTCAATGAATATAGAGGGGGCGGAGTTATCAGCTTACTGACAGCTTGAGGATCGAATAAGATTTACACAAGCTCGTTTTAAGAACTTTTATTTGCTAAATATTTGTAAAACAGACAGACAGACATGAAGGGTGACCAATAGCATTGATAAAAAATAAAAATAAAAAAAAACACCAAAAAAAAGGGCACTTCGGAGTGTAAGGGCAAAAGGGGCATGTGCTCTGCACAGGTTGAACCCTACCTGTGCACGTGCCTGGCGGGAGCTACTTGCTGAAGCCACGCCCACATAGCGCGACGGCAGTGTCAGCAGCGGCAATCCACCTGTCACTCAAGTGGCCACGCCCTTAATTATGCAGAACTTTAAGTCTTAATATAATTTAAACGGATGAGTTATAAAAAAATTTACCCCCCTCACAGTTGTCATGAAGGGCAAAATAAGCTATTTAGACCAAAATAATTTTTTGCACCAGGCTGTAAACGTTTTTTTTTTTATGCGGTAAAGTTGGGCATTTTAACATGGGGAGTCTATGGGAATGACTCCCTTTTGCAGCCAGCCTCAAGCGGCCAGTTGATGAATTGCAGTTTTAGTCACTTCCTTATTGGCCTCACGAGAGAGAGCGGGAGGTTGGGGCTCGGTCTAATCACTAAAAAGCATTTGATCTGGTCTTCCATGTGCGTTTATATTTTTAACCACGTGATGGCGACAGCAGTGCATTTCTAGCTAGTTCACTAATTACTTATGCTTTGTATTCTGTCGTAACATTGTAATTTCAGTATTTTAGGATTAATCTATTTCTTTTAAACATTTATGATAAAAGTCATGGCCAGGACTCTTTCCAACAGCTCATCCTTATTTTTTATTTATTTTTTCAGAGCAACAAGTTAATTCAAATAGAAGTTCAGTTAGACATCAGGCCTGTTCTTCAACTCATAGGTGCTTTTTTTGAACCTCAAACATCAGTCCTTGGAAATGTGGTAAAATTAAAAGCACTGTGTATCTTAAATCAGCCCAAAAGGCAGTATACCTATTGTAATCTTCATTAACACCCATCCGTGCTGAGAGGGAGAGGTGGCTGTGTCCTTGGATCCAGCAGACGGAGGCATAATGTTTCACTCCTGCAGCGAGAACTCATTTATGTGTCTGCTCTTATTGCTAAATATTAACCCTGAGTCCAGTTGTTTCTCAAGGAGAGGTTTTAAGCAGAATGTGCTCTAGTTTAAAGAAATAGTTAACCCAAAAATGAAACGAAATGCACATTGACAGTGAATGGGTGCCATCAGAATGAGCATCCAAACAGCTGAAAAAACATCCCAGTAATCTACACGACTAGTCCATCAATTAACCTCTTGTGAAAGTGAAAAGCTGTATTTTTGAAGAAACAAATCCACCATTAAGACCTTTTACCACTTTGTCACTTCTAACTTAAAATGTGAGTCCTCTATCCATAATATTGCTTTCTCCCATAAAAAAATAAAAAAAAAGCGAAATTTCTCAAAATCCGTTTCCAAACTCGTCTTGGATGGCCTGGGGGTGTGTACATTTTCAGCAGGTTTTCATTTTTGGGTAACCTATTCCTTTACTGTAATTCCTTTGATTAATTTGCATCCATGCACTTGAATGAGAGAAGTTAAGGATAGCCATAATCAGTGGATTCAAACATAACGGTTCTATTTTATTTGATTTTGTGGAAGAAACACCCTCTGTTTCGAGTATGGGTCAGGGGTGCACCATCTTCAGGTCTCCACTGACTCTTAAAGGTGAGTCAGTGGAGACCTGAAGATGGTGCACCCTTGACCCATACTCGAAACAGATGTTGTTTCTTCCACAAAATCATATAAAATAGAACTTTTGTGCAAAGGCAAACACCAGCACCATCAGTGTGGAGAATGATTGCGACCGCTTGTTGGAATGACAGGAGTTATCAACTAAAGCGGACCAGGCGTGTCTCTCCATGAGGCCGGCTAATGATGTGCAACGATGGGGTAGTTTAGTCCTCACTGTGAATTAGTATCAGAAAGGTTGCCACAGTGACAGTGACATCACTCATCAGTACCAGCGAATCTTTTCTGTTAGCTATCTGAGTGACCATCCGTCTCCTAACAATGTGCATCTGACTCCAGCAATTTATTAGTGAGTTTGTTCATGGTCAATGTTTTATAATCAAATTTATTTTCAAGACAAACACCATCAAGAGTTTGCAAAGTGAGCCTACACTGACTTAGGTTAATTGAACTTCTAAAAAAGATTAAACTAAACAACACAATTAAGTATTCTGAGGTTGATGTGTAATTATCATATCCCCATCCTCTAATTCATGCATTAATTGCTTTAATTAGCAAAGCAATTAAAAAAAACAATGCTTAGCTCTGTAATAGCATCCACCTTCAGTAACTGTTTATGTAAATTCCCTTGTGTTTGGTGTAGGTTAATGAAATGTTTGTTATTAAATGGGAAATCTGTGTGTTCAAGTATGTAATTATCAATAGTTTAGCTGTAAATTTAATAATTGTGTTTTAACCTTCTAAGTGATGCATGCAATGCAACAGGGTTCTTTGTTCACAGGTATGTCATAAACAACTGGTTTTAATCCAAGGCTGATGGAAGTGACAACACCCTTGTGCAAGGTTAATTGAAAGTTTAAAAAGTATAATTGTAGGTTAGAATCCCATTAAAAAAAAAAACAATTCCTTAAAAAGAATGGGGGCTGATGACCTTTTTTAATCATTACACTCTCTGATGAATTGTTTTTGTTGTGGTTTCATGGCTCTTGGACCCTGCAACTCTTAAATTTTTTTAAATTCTTTTCAGAATCTTGTTTTTAAAACAAGTGAGTGTCTGCTATAGTAGCTCATACATAAAGTCATGGCCAAAAGTTTTGGCAGTGACATAAATTGTGTTTTGCTGTTTAAGTATTTGTAGATTATTTTTCTAGAAAGGTTTCGGTTTCTATGATATACTGAAAAACAATGATAAGCATGTAATAAGTTAAATAAGGCTTTTATTGGCAAAAAAACAATATATAACGATTCAGTATTTACAGTGTTGACCCTTGTTCTTTATAACCTCTGCAATTCGCTCTGGCATGCTGGATATTAGGTACTGGCCCAAATCCTGACTGATGGTGATCCATTCTTGCCTTTTTAGTTCTCAGGGTTGATTACAATTTGTGGACTTCTGCTTGTCCACTCGCCTTTCGAGGACTGACCACAAGTTCTTGATTGAGATCCGGGGTGTTGCCTGGCCTGATCTTCATCCACTTCTTCATCACTCTTGCTTTGTGACATGGTGCTCCATCATGCTGGAAAATGCACAGATAATCACCAAACTGCTCATGGATCATTGGATGAAAATGCTCTTGCAGGACGTTTTAATGCCATTTATTCATTCATGGCAGAATTATGAGAGAGCCCTCTCCCTTGGATTAAAAGCAACCCCACACATAGATGGTCTCAGGATGCTTCATTGTTGGCTCAACACAGGACTCATGGTAGCATTCACTTATTCTTCTCCAAACAATGAATTTTCCAGATGTCCCAAATAGTTGGAAGGGAGATTCCAGAGAAAATAACTTTGCACCAGTCTTCTGCTGTCCAATCCTTGTACGCACGTCCTGATTTTGCTGAGTTAGATGTGTTCCTAGGTCAACATATTTTGTTGACCCTGGAACAACATTTTACTCCAAAAATATATTCTTGACCATATCCCTACACCTAAACCTAACCATGAGTAATCCCTAAAATCAGAGGAAATGATAGATGAATGACCATGATGTACAAGCACCAAACAGTGATTTTAAGCGTAAACTTCACAAAATCTATAAACTGGTTCTTCAAATCTGATTGGTTAATCACAATGTTGTCCCAGGAACATGTCTCACTTGGTAAAATCAGGTTCTGCTCCTTGTACCTCCTGCTGAATTTCAGTTTGTCCTTGAAGTTTTTCTTGGAAAGAAGTGGCTTCTTTGCTGCTCTTCTTGACACCAGGCCGTTGTCCAAAAGTCTTGTCCTCTCTGTGCATGCAGATTCTCTCACACCAACCTTCTGCTATTCCTGAGCAAGCTCTGCACTGCTGGAGACACGACTCAGGAGCTGACTTCTCAGGAGGAGATGGTCCTGACGCTTGCTGGACACTCGCTGGACACTCTGGGACGTCCTGATTACTTCTCTGCAGTCGTACCTCTCTGTCCTTGAAGTTCTTGATGATCCAGTAAATGGTTCTTTCAGGTGCAATATTCTTTGTAGCAATTTCCTTACATGTGAGGCCATTTTTGATGCAAAGTGATGATGGCTGCACGTGTTTCTTTGGAGGTAACCATTGCTAACAAGAACACAATGATTGGAAGAGCTTCTTCCCTCCTTTTATAACAATCAGTCTGCTCTTACAATCTAATTAGTATGATAGAGATTTCACCTGACTAGTACGTTCACACTTTGCTGATATAATTAGTCAGTTAATGTTAGCTATAAATTTGTGTCAGTTTTTTTTTCCTGCCCAACGAAGCTTTTAGCAATTTTTAAAATGCATCTGATCATGCTACACAATAAACTAGAAACAATGTGAATGAACACTACAACAGCTTGCAACAAAGCTTTGCAAAACACAACATTCAACAGACTTATACTCGTCAAGGCTGCATTTATTTGATGAAAAATAAAGTAAACATTATATTATTGTGAAATATTATAACAATTTTAAATAACTGTTTACTATAGACTATAGTTATTTTGAAATGAATGATCCAAAGTTGAATTTTCAGCAGCCATTATCTATCTATCTATCTATCTATCTATCTATCTATCTATCTATCTATCTATCTATCTATCTATCTATCTATCTATCTATCTATCATTAATTTGATTTATGAAGATAATATTCTGGAAAACGACTCAACGTGATTAGTCTGAAGTTCACACATCACAAACCACATTACAATGTCTCAATTGGCGTTGATTAATCTTTGCACAGCTGCCACACCTGCCAAAAGACCTCTAAGAGAAAAGTACTTTTCTTTCACGCTTAATAATATCCTTTACCCTCTCATGTGGAATATCAGGAAAGCTCCACGTCCGACAGACTTGAACTCTTCCGGGTGTCAAGCCTGTTACTAACTTCATCAGAAGTGCATCAATTCACATTAGCTGCAAATGAACGTCACCCGTTTGATCAGCGGCGCCGTTTAAATGCCACTTCGACTCACATTAACCTCAGCACCGGACATTTACCGAGCGTCCGAACCGAGCATCCCACTATACAAACAAAAGAGGTGGATAATACTAATGCTGGTGTTGTGACAGCGCTATTTATAATGATTAATGATCCCGTGTTTTAGTTGATTACACTGCCGCCGAGTCTCTATACTTGTTTCAATTAGTGTTCTGAAGGTCGCTAAATAATCCCTCACCCCTGTATGCATAATCTTTTTTCATTAATAATCAACATACAATGATTTCTGCCCTCGTGCTCATTTGAGTCACAGGTTCTGCTAAAGGAAAAGACATCGTCGAGTACTAGCTACTGCTGTAGACAGGAAATATGATGATGATGTTTGGTGTGCTCTTCTCAATGCTGTGACTCATTGACCTGTTCCCTCAAGGGATTTCTCAATTGGGCTTTAGCATTTAATACATTGTTATTTGTCTAATTAGAGTGGATGGAATGATATTTAGGCCTCATGAATTTGATCTGCTACCGATCTCTTTCTCTGCAGGCTTGAGTGGGTCATATATTATTGTTGACAGGACCAGAAGCAACCTGTCATTTTCTATCAGGCCCAGTTCGTTGAACTCCATATAGAATTTTTAGATGTATAACCTGTTTTTATACAGTCTATGTGTATAACACATGACTATATTTAAATAACTATTATGTGACAAGATCTATGTGGCCTGGAAAATGCAGCAAACTAGTACGTTGCCTTATAGGGCATATTAGGCTATTGTAGTTGAAAAGATGTGGTGCTTCTCAGTTTTTCTCATCGTTGGGCCACAAAATATGATGGAAAGCCTAAGTGCCCCTTATATTGAGGGAGTTTCAGATGTACAAGTGTCCCTTTTTAAATATACACATTTCCATAGGAGTTACTATTGTCTATTCTATTCTGTTCTATTCTATTCTATTCTATTCTATTCTATTCTATATAACTATTTTCTCTAAAGTTTGAGCTTTCAGATTATAGGCACTTCATAAAAAGAGTGCTGCAAGAATGAGTCCTAAAACTTGGAGTCTTTTTATTATTATTATTATTACATTTTTTTGTTAAATGCCTGAAATAAAGTCTGAAATTAACACAAGCTCAGATGTTTACTCAGATGTTCTACACCAGCAATACCCCCCCAGTATTGTAAGCTTTTATGTGTTTTGATAATGGTGGTTGCTATATGGTTTAAGTCTCTTAATTGGTTGCTTGGTGTCTGAAATCATTACACTGAACAGGTAAACTCATCTACTCACTAGTCCACTTTTATAGCCTCGTTGTGTTTTCTAACACTATTGCAAACCATTATAAGTAACTCAAACTTTCTTGGTAACTCAACCAAGAATTGGAATCTCTGTGGTGATGATGATGTCAGTTATGCATTATTATGAATTCATGCAATCATGGTGTGGTCATAAGGTAGAGCACGACCGATATGTTTTTTTTTTTTTTTGGGCTGATACCGATATTAGGGTGTAAAAAAGACAGATATCGATATATCGGCCGATATTATAGGATAACAGAACACACTCCGTACGTCTAAACTTTTAACTGGTATTGTATATAGAATACAGTACATAAACACATTTTTTTTAATTATATAAAAAACAAAACAAATAGAACAAAATACGTATAACTTGAATTTAGAAAATAAACAAAGCAGGACAAGCAAGCTATGCCAAACCAACAGGGGCAGGTTTATGCAGGAAGCAGCTTTTCCAAATGTAAACATCTAAAATGAACAAATAGTAATAATGAATATTTTTATTTTTCCACAAATTCTGTTGTGTTTCTGGTAATCAAATGAACATGCAGATCATGAATATTCTAGTAGTCTATATTGCGATTTGATTTAAATGTACAGACCTGTTTTTTATTTAATCATCAAAAATAAGACATGAAATTCTGCGTTATACAATAAATTCCGTTTTTATGAATGGATTCCGTGCTTCCTTCTGCATTTTCCACATCGCAGAAACCACAAGGCCCTACTAAAAGCCCATACTAACGCCATTCAACAGACTCATGCCATCACCGCACAGTCATCTTTTGGACGGCAGAAATATACTTTTCATTATGCTATGTTACTGACTGTACTGACAAACTATGCCTACAACGTGTCTGGGCCACAAATTCGAACTTTGTGTCAGTTCATCATAAATAGAACGAGGCATAACTTTACTGTTGGGATTTGTCGTGTTGCATCATGCCGCATCCAGTGTAGACAGCATCGCTGATTATAATGGGTTCCATTGTATTTTGTCGAGCCGCACCGCAGTGTAGACACCCAGTTAGAAAACGTGATGTGACGATGTGATAAGCAGTTCTGGAAAACAGCGTGACCAATATAAACACAAGCATTGACTGAGTGGACGTGATCAGCTCCGGTGGCTGTAAAGCAGTGTGCAATGATCCACAGTTCAGCTCTGAAGTCACTGAATCAGCCATTAAAAATGAAACATCCATTCATCATATAATCATGCAAAACTAAGAATTAGAATCATCACTTAAATGACAAAATGTATTGGTTAATATGTTTTTTTTTTTTTAAGAAGCTGGTCCATCATTACCACAAGAGAGCAACTTCTTCCCAAGGGCTAACTCACTCCACTGGCCTGCACTAGCAGTGAGTCTTTTATCCACAGCTTGCTCACTGCTGTAGCTGAGTGAAGGTTATTTGCCAGCTGAATGACCCCTCTTGTTTAGGTTTGATGGATGTCGTACAAAGTGAACCCAGCAGGGGGTCTAAGGGGCAGAATGTGTGTGTGAGAGACAGAGTGAGTGTATGAAAAAGGATGCTCTATGATCTGTGAAGAACCAGAGCGAGAGAGAAAAGGAGTGTGCACCTGAGTGTTAGCATCAATGCTTATGAGGCTTATCCATCAAACTCAACACACAGCTAAGCACGAATGAATAACCCTCGCCCTCTCTCCGCCTCAAGAGGAAAGGATAAAAAATCACACTGCCTTTGAGGTCATGAAGTAGTTGGTGGAAAAGTTCAGTTACGTGCGTTTTAAAGGAAGTGTTCTTCCTCAGAACAGGTTACAGACCTCTGGAATGGATTGTAAAGAAGAGATAAACTTAATGAAAAAGAAGAATGAAAATTCACAGGACAAATCTGAGTTTGCATTCTAAGAACAGAATCATATTTTTTCTTATAACAGCAAAGTTTGTATGTTGATGTGTCCACAACTGAAAAAGTTCAACCTTCCACATGCGCAGATGACCCAGATGGTTTTACTCAACTGTTACTGAATCAGTTCTGTGCTCTTCTATAACTGTCTGATTTTTTTTTATGTCAGTTGGCAAATCAGATATGAGAAGACTGAACTGTTAGGAAAGCTAAAAGGATAATTGCTGTACACCTGTCAAACTTTCAGGACTTGTACGTACAACTCCAGAGTGAATAAAAAGGGGCAGGAAACATCATCACAGAGCCCTCTCCCCACGGCCAAAACCTGTTTGCACTTCTCCCCTCAAGCAGAAGTTACAGATCTCTGTGCACATCTAGACATAAAAACAGTTCTCCCCCCATGTCATCTCCAGCTTAAACAGCTAACACAGAAATGACCACCTGTCTTCAGTGTGTAACACATATCTGTACATAAATCTTCTGTTCCAGATGCATATCACATTATTATTATCATTTTTTCCTTACTTAGGCCTATTTAAATATTTTTCTCAATTTCATATATGTAGTTATATATGCAGCAAATTCCTTGTGTTTGCACACACTTGGCTAATAAAGCTCTTTCTGAATCTGATTTAGAGTCCATTTGCTTTAAAGCTATTTTTTGTAAATGGCAGTATAAAAATGAAACAACTTATTTCACGATGCTGATCAACTACAGGCAGCAGATCCTTTTCCTATTTGGCGCCTATACTCTGGAATAACCTACCTAACATTGTTCGGGAGGCAGACACACTCTTGCAGTTTAAATCTAGATTAAAGACCCATTTCTTCAACCTGGCTTACACATAACATACTAATATGCTTTTAATATCCAAATCCGTTAAAGGATTTTTAGGCTGCATTAATTAGGTAAACCGGAACCGGAAACACTTCCCATAACACCCGATGTACTTGCTACATCATTAGAAGAATGGCATCTATGCTAATATTTGTCTGTTTCTCTCTTATTCCGAGGTCACCGTAGCCACCAGATCCAGTCTTTGTCCAGATCAGAGGGTCACTGCAGTCACCCGGACCCAGTACGTATCCAGACCAGATGCTGGATCAGCACCTAGAAAGGACCTCTACATCCCTGAAAGACAGCGGAGACCAGGACAACTAGAGCCCCAGATACAGATCCCCTGTAAAGACCTTGTCTCAGAGGACCACCAGGACAAGACCACAGGAAACAGATGATTCTTCTGCACAATCTGACTTTGCTGCAGCCTGGAATTGAACTACTGGTTTCGTCTGGTCAGAGGAGAACTGGCCCCCCGACTGAGCCTGGTTTCTCCCAATGTTTTTTTCTCCATTCTGTCACCGATGGAGTTTCGGTTCCTTGCCGCTGTCGCCTCTGGCTTGCTTAGTTGGGGACACTTCATCTACAGCGATATCGTTGACTTGATTGCAAATGATTGCACAGATACTATTTAAACTGAACAGAGATGATGACATCACTGAATTCATTGATGAACTGCCTTCAACTATCATTTTGCATTATTGACACACTGTTTTCCTAATGAATGTTGTTGTTAAAGCGCTATATAAATAAAGGTGACTTGACTTGACGCTAATCTTGCTAAGGTTAGTTCACACAAAACCGGTTTACTCACCCAGCAATCATATCCAACCAGCTTTAATCCAAGTCTTTTAAAGAGATATAATTGCCTTATATGATTAACAGATTTAATTTAGGCATTTATGTGAACGTTAATCAACACATGTATCATCAAATATGGTAGAAAGAAGCTAAAATGATGTGGAAGAAGAAGGTTTAGTACACCTGATCTGACTTTTATTATTTTTTGACATGCTCTATAATTGTCTATAAATTATAAATTTGTTCATTATATAAAGCTATCGTAGTGGGTATTTTTCAGTAATCCCTTTTTTATGCCATCATAGGTGATGACAAGTGCCTGTTGTTATGAATGACTCAATGAATTGTTCACTCAAGTGATTCATTCATTAGAACTGTATTGATTGTGAAAATAGAGAAAGTATAGGACAGTATTGTATCTAAAATGTAGGTTTTGTAATATTAACTTATTTTTTATTGAGCTGTTGTATAAATCCTGCTAAAACATCTTTACCCAGCCTAAGCTTTTTCTAAGGTTTAGCCACGACTGAAGACCAGATTAATCCAGCTAAAACCATTTTAAACCAGTAAGCAAACCAGTTTAGGCTCTGTTAAATCTGTTGTTTATTTATTTGAACTCTTTTTTTTTTTTGGCTTTGTTCACAGTATTGTGGGATATCGTGTATCGAAACAAATCGTGACATGAGGGTACTGTCAAACCCCTATTAAATGCAAAAAATGAAATTAACCTGTTGGGTGCTTGCTGTTTAGATATGTTTCACAATAAGTCAACAAGTTTGTTTTTTAGAATAACCTATTCACTCTTTCCTCGTGTATATTTAAAATTAAACTTGTTCATTTACAGTGACGTTTAAAAAAGTTGAGTTTTCAACTCTTTGGGGAATATCTTGTTCTGCATAATTACCCAAATTTGATTGGAACTGAACTTGACTTCTGGAGATGTCTTTTAATGAATGCAAATCAGGCATCTCACATCCCCACAATTAATTTGGTCTGTAACACAAAAAAAAATCTTGTTAGAAAACAGAAAAAAAAGTGTTAAAGCGCTGACAGAAGAGTGCTGTCAGGCATTTTTCTGCTCTATCTCATCACCATGACTGGCACTCTAGAGATATTTTCCCCTCCCTGACTTTGATCATGGAAGTGATGTTCTAGAAGAAGCTGGAGTGAATTCCAATGTGAGGTGGGCATCTCTTTAGCATACCTAAAAAAAATTGGGTGCCCCCCTTGGAACTTGGCTGAAAGTTTTAGCCTTAATTTCATGTGCATTCCTCAAGTAAACATATGTTCTCTCAAAACAAGTCATTGTCCAATGTCCAAAACGAGGTCTCTGTGAAGAATGGGTGTATCAAATGTTAAGTCACACCCACAGTGAGGAAGAAAGGTCAGGTCACACAATAGTCTTTGATTAGTTTAATGGATAAAAGCTGCTGTAGATTTGTAGCTGTGATAAAAAATGCAAGCATGTAAATTAATCATAAAGGCATCTATTAGAAAAGAAAACCAAGTTGTCAAGTTTTCCAGAAGGCAGTAATTGATGGACAAGTTTAGTACCTTCAATAATTGATTAGTGTGATGCAGCTCCACAAATAGAAATGAAATAATTGTAAAACAAAAGAATTATGTAAAAGAATGTGTAAAACAGAACAATTCCCAAGTCTTCAAAAGAAACATATCAATCTTAATGGATGCAACAGGGACACACAGTAAATCTGTATCATATCAGTTCTATGCCAATATCTTAAAGATTATTTTACAACATTCTCTACAATATGATTTTTCTACCTATTGGTATAGGTTGCCATATAATAAACACACAGCTTTGGGAAGTGCATGCTCATATCCCATATTTGTAGATATATTTTGAATTGGTTGTCAGCTTTTTGACTCAAAGGCCCACCGTTGTCCAACAGAATATTTATACGTCCCCCCTCCATATACACTACAATATTTCTTTGTAAACTTTTTTATATTGAATTATATTATTGAATTTATTAACTTGATTAATAAAATATTTTGAATTCTGTAAAAATACGTATATAAAACAAATATATATATATATATATATATATATATATATATATTTATATATATGTATAAATAATAATTTAATTAATCTCTCCCTAATAGTTAATATTTAACAATACTGCTGATTTAAAAATACCTTTAAAAGTATCATTATTAAAAATGAATCTTTGTTGTATTTTGCTTTTAGGAAGTTTAAATATTTAATTTGAAGGTGAAGAATAGGATTTTTTGCAGCGTGGTAAATTTATACAGTCAGATTATTCCCCTTTATCCTTGAAGCTGAGAACAAATCCATACATTGTAATCTAACGAAGGACACATTCAAAGCAGTTCCCCAAAACGCACATCCATCTTCAGGAAAACAGGACACTGGTGTTTCGGCAGAGCTTGAGTTATGACACCAAGTGTCAGTGGCTGCATCGAACTCCATTCTTTTCTGAAGGACCTTTATGGAAATGGCACGATTAATCCAATTTTGAATTGATGAAGACCTCATTGCATATCAATATAGTGATTGTATTGATTGACTGAATAGCATAATTGAAACACCTCTCAGAGGAATTAATATAAGCCTGTGTATGTCCACAGTGAATGGTCCTATTTTAAATGATATACACATGGTTTGTCTCTCTTTATACAGTACAGTCTGTAGTTGAACATATTGATCGCAGTTGTACGAAGGCATCGGATGTGCATTATAACAAATGTTCTCTTTGCATTTACATTAGAGGAGTGACAAATGTGCCCGATCGATGAAGAGAAGGTCAGGGAATGGACTCTGGCCGCAGCTCTAAAAGAGAAGTCAATGAGGAACCGCTGTAATCACTGTAGTGAATTCAATAAAGGAATGTGGAACTGAGGGATGCAGGCAGTTACTGCCAATTCCTTAAAAGTAATAAGAAAACATCAATGTTAAATTCCTCTCGAAATCCATAAAATGACTTTAAATTTAACAGTCATGGTTTTTGTAGAGATATGTTGGTGAATGCAAGTAACATGATAAAACAGAACACTGACAGATGGCAAAGAAAGTGAGGAATCAACATCAGCATGAAAGCAGGACTGAAAGTATAGGCAGATAACATTGTGTCTATAGATTGTCCTCTTCCATTGTCTGACTGGAGAATTACACTTGTGTGAAATGTGCTGTGAAATCTCACTAAACCCAAGTGACAGACCTTAAGTGTTTGAGTCACTGACATTTCAGATGAACTATTTTCACTTCCAAAATCCCTCACAATAGATGGCAGTATAAGCTTTATATCCTGTCTCTGCTATGCTCGACCTTACAATGTTACAAAAATTTGGAAAATTCTTGTTCTTTAAGCAGCAAGAATACGTTCTCGTTTGTGTTGCAACTACACAGTAAGTTAAATGATTCTCTTTCCCAGTGTTGACCAGTCATATGCTGATACTCGTAATGCCCATAAGGGGATGATGTATAGTTGCTAAAGTCATTTCTTATTCAGATTTTCACCGTGCTTTCTAAGGCATATCAATTTTGTTAATACCATGTAATTAAAATATGTCAGTGCACTACAACGCTCGGGCTGTATTAATGACCGTGAAAATTGTTTTAATTAAATAGCCAATTATAGTAAAGCTCCAACCATGAGAACTGACATTTAAATGAGCTTTATTTAAATTGCTTTCAATATTGTTTCATCAGAACTTCTCACGCGGCGAATTATGTGCATGTACAAAGCGCCGTTAACTATTGAAGTGCTGTTATTATTCATTTCAAGCATGAATTAATACAATATGAGTCTGTCCTTCCATAAACTTTGTTACTAGACTGTGACAACATATAAGTAAATAAATAAATAAATATAGCCTTTCACACAAGTTACATAATATAACGAACTTAACAGTCAATGGCTAAAAAAACACGCTCAACGTGTGGTCTGTTGTTCTGTTTGTTTATCTTTACTGTGAGTATTATAAAGGGTACCTTGTAAACCTTGCTCAACATCAGCAATAGCACGAGTTCTTGTGAAGTTCATTGTTCCAGATCTACCTGCTCTGAAAGAACGCCACACACGTGCGCGCTCTGTCTCTTCCAAACTCTCTTTGTTTCTTGGCTCCTCCTCCGGACCACAATGTGACAGATTCAACTCGTCCGAGGCGAGCGGCGCAGTTCTTCACTTATTCCCACTGTCACTATCACGCTTTGATCGATGTCCTGACGCACAGACAACATCTCGGTTTTTTTTACCCCCCTCATACCAGGCTGATTTTAGGCTACTTTTCGATAAAAACGGAACTGTTTTGTTGTTTTATTAATTCTCCCGTGATACATTACTTTTGTCCGATCACTTTCAAGAGATTTATTTAGTGCTGAACATGGCCACACCGGCTGCGCTGCTGCCCGCGACACCGATGGCCCACGCGTCTCCGATCTCGGTCGCCGTAGCGGTGAACTCCTCGACCCCGACGACCCTCTCGCCCTCTCCGTCCGTCACCCCATCCGGACCGAGCCTCTTCAGAACGGAACTGCTCTCCTCCACGAGCCCGGGCATCCCCATCGGAAGTCTCCCGCACAAACCCGTGTATTCCACTCCTTCCCCAGTGGAGAACACCCCTCAAAACAACGAGTGTAAGATGGTCGAGGTCCGAGGCGCAAAGCTCGCGTCTTTCACTGTCAGCGGCAACGAGCTCATCTGCCTCCCGCAGGCGTTTGACCTGTTTCTCAAGCACCTGGTCGGTGGACTGCACACCGTATACACGAAACTCAAACGTCTGGAGATAATGCCCGTGGTGTGCAACGTGGAGCAGGTTCGCATCCTTCGTGGACTGGGCGCGATTCAGCCCGGTGTCAATCGCTGCAAACTCATATCGAGAAAAGACTTCGAGGTCCTCTATAACGACTGCACCAATGCAAGGTAAATGTAAGCCTTCTCGAAGCTACACGAGATCTATACTGTAAAGGATGCAGAAAAGAACTTTGAAAAGTTGCGCTCAACTAAAAAGAATCCAAGCACTGGGCACTATGCGGGTTTATTGAGCTCATATCTTGCGCAGACGTTTCTTAGACAAACTCATCTTTGCTGAGCACAGCACATTTATCTCTAGCCTTATGATCACATGTTTGGCCTTTGATAATCATGCTCATATCAAGTCACTTTTATACTGAAATGCATCACATCGAACATACAGTAGCCTACACTACACTCACCTTTTTGGACAGGACAGTGTCTTTCACCATCAATCATGAAGTCAGAATAGGACTGAATGTAACTTTGTCTTTTTCTAAAATTTATCATTTGTGAACAAACTCTTTTGGTTATAGATGTGGAAGAGAGAGAGGGAGAGAGATCGGATCTGTCTGTTATTTCAACATTTAATGGGACCAGTCCTGTTTTGTTACGAGTTAAACTGAATGTCAGCTCACCGGTTAGTCTGCAGTTGTCCCGTGGTTGGGTATCAGATGGACCACAAGTAGGCGATCACTTGTTAAACGTCGTGTATATGGCTCACGCAGTTTCCGATTGCAGTTTTCACATTAAAAATACTTCAAATGTGTGGATGAACTTAAGGAATGTTAACACTGCTGTCTGAGGTATAACCTATCATGAATTTGCATGACTCACGTGGCATGATTGGCTATATCAGTCTAGATAGTTATTGAACCTTATCATTTTAGACAACTAGTCATAAAAGCGCTATATTCTGTTGAGCTGTCATATGCAACTGACTCTGATGCCATAAAAGTTCGAGTGCTATGAAAACACAGACACTTTAGTTGCGTATACTGATAGCCTTTCCATAAGCTATACCGAGACTGATGTGGTATCGAAAGTATCTCAAATGAATTATTTTTGTTTGTTTGTTTAGCTAGAAAATTGAACGTGCACAATATGCATTAGATTGGCCAAATTAACTATGTTAGCAAATAGCTTTATAGGGTAGAACTATTTTCCTGTCCATGTGATCAAACTCAAATGCTGCAAGACAACTAATCAATAGCTTCTGCTCACTGCTGATGCTGCTCTCAAACAGGGCTGCGTTTCCTAAAAGTATCATCTAAACCATTGCCATCTGCTGAGGCTTATGATAATATGGCTTAATGTTCCTGTGGCTCAGTGGTAGAGCATTGCGTTAGCAGCACAAAAGGTTGTGAGTTCGATTCCCAAGGAATACATGTTTTTTATATATATATATATATATATATATATATATATATATATATATATATATATATATAGTGTATTTGTAGGCCTACAATTTCTGTAGAGTTAAAGTGAACTTTGTTTGAAAGAACAGTATGGGTTAACTTATCTAAACCTTGGTGTCTGTGAGCAAATTTATGACACCAGCTCAGAGCTGTTTGATTATTAAAGAGCGCATTTAGGCAGCCATTGGCACTGGTGAGGAGATGTTAAGCTTGTGACACAAGTTACTGGAACGAGATTAGAATCTCTGATTCCTGCCCGAGTGCTTGCTCCCCAGCGGAGTCTAATATAGAAATTGATTCTCCGCAGAAATTAATTAATTTTTCATATTGCCTAGAGCGGCAGTTTTAAAAGGGTACTCTCTATCAGTCTTCCCGCCCTTTTTGTCTCCACTTTGAATTATATCCTAATCGTATTAATTCTTTTTGCCTCAGGATTAATCAACAGATTTACAAATGCATTTTTATGCATTACAAATTTGTATCAGAACCTATTTATACGTGAAGTAGACAATTCTCCTGACCTCGAATTTGCTCATTTGTGCTCATTTTGTTGTGAAAAGGTGTTTTCAGAATCTAAACTCAGACCAACCCTAGTAAGAAGCTCAAAACCACTAATTTTAAATGTTCCTATTTATATAATCGGTATCTATATATATTTATATCTATATATCTGTATAATGACTATTTAATCAATGTTAAATTTGGTAGAGCTGAATAGAGATCAGACAGCGTGGGCTAAATTCTTGGACGTCTGTCCCTTGAATTCTCTAAAGACCTAACTGAGAAGTTTAAAATGAGAGACTGAGGCCAACACCCTCTTGGCTAATTATACTTTTAGCAAATTGGTGGCTAATTTCATTCATATGGTTTGGTAATGTTTATCCCCAGCCCACTGATTGATGTGTTTAGCGCTGGACCTTCATAGATTTGTCTAAAATATGTGCGAATTCATATGAAATCTCAATAAATTATTTTTATTTTATTTATTTAATTTTTTTTGTAGTAAGGATGCAAAGGGTGGCTCTTTCGTTCAGAAATGACTCATGCTGAATCAAAGTTTGCCACTTTGACTCATCATGAGCAGATAAAAGGATTCTGCTCAACTGGCACATTAGCATTTTGTTATCGTTTTAGAAGAAACTAAACAGAAAAACCACCTCTCCACCACATGTTGTGGGGAGACTCAACGTTCTGTGTCCTTTCTTTGAGCTATGCTGCCATTATTCATCAAATCTGACTACTTCCTCAGCACTTCTCTTTGTTGAAAAGATATGTCTTCTCTGACCGTCATCTAATCCATGAGCTTTTTCTGGCAGCCAGAAAAAAAATGCCCTATAGGTGCTGACTTGGTCTGTCTGCTTTACAGAGTCATTCATCACTCCAAGCGTTTCCTTTTATGACTAAGTTCTAACGAAACGCATCTTGTATCAGCATAAAAACTAATAGATGATTTACTGCAGCACTTCACAATGCTCAACCGACTGCGCAATCAGACTGCAAGTTTTGAATGTCCATAAAAGGCCTTTTGGCTTGCTGTGTGTTTGGTTTCACTCGTAATAGTAAACAAAATGCTTATGCTCTCACTTTGTCAGCCTTGATTTACTGAATGATTTAGATTCGTAGAATCCCATTCACTTCCAGAAAGTCTTAAACGGACGTGATGTATCACGACTCATTGGCTTTGTGTTGTGACCTTCCTCTCAGAAACTCTCCATCTGTGAAGTGGAGCTTATGCGGGTCTGTGTGTTCATTAGTGTGTGCGTTTGTGAGAAACCAAGCAAGAAAGTGAGATGACAGACATAGCTTAGTGAAAATCTTATGCGAATACTCTGCAAAAATGGGTATTTGTGTCTTGGAAGATTTTCCTCTCACACAGTTCAAGTCGTGTGAATGCTCGGAGCGAGAGGAGTGTGTCAGTGTGTGTTCTCTTTCTCTGATCTTCAAATGGGAGACATTTTAAAGGCCACGGATTACAGTCAAAACAAATACCCATAGCAGCGGCACTGGCAAACCATAGACAGCAAATTATCCGCAGACAACTAATTGATGTCAGTGTGATTTCTTTCATTTAAAAATTGCCGTTATCTTGTTCTCACCCGCTGTTTTTCCCTCTTCTACATGCACATTTACACAAACACACTAACCTCAAACAGACGTCTCTCTCTCCACGTCTCTGTCTTCCCTTGACCTTCAGGTCCTTTCCAGCAGTAACACGAGCCTCTATCAGTCAGCAAGGTTTGATTCGGCCCTTCCACAGTGTGTTAGCGCGGAGTGAGTGATTACTGGGAGGAAATTAGAAGAGTGTGTGAATGTGCGACACAGAACCAGATCTGTAATCCATCCACACGTTTTTTTTTTCTCTTGTGTTATGACGAAAGGTTTCGATTGCCACGCTTTCAAGGTTGCAGTATATTTTTAATCCTCTAATATCAATCATTACATATGTCTGTGGAGTTTATGGTCGGCTCTTGTGCATGTGTGGTTGAAATAGATACCCTTTGTGTGTGTGTGTGTGTGTGTGTGTTCAGATCTCTCAAAGCTTTAGTGAGTCTATTGGAAACCGCCGATGCAGCTGCCCAGACAGCTGATAGCTTTGTAGTGGCATGCTGTGTATCATAAAAGAAATGTGTTAGCGAACAAGGGCTTAAAATACTGTTGATGTCTTTATGGGGCTATTGTGTTTGCATGTGTCCATCTGCTGTTGTGTGTGCGAGTGTAAGACTGTGTGTTCTCGGAGATGAGGTGAATTGATGAGAGTTTGGAAAATATCACCTTACATACATGCTGTGTTTGTTTGGATCCAGCCAAACAGAACGTAGGTAACAGAATGTTTAGTGAGATGCATATATATACGTGTGTGTGTGTGTGTGTGTGTGTGTGTGTATATTTATGTAAATATATAAATATATAATATCTATGATAAAGAAAAATACATTTAGTTTACACACAAGTGCCAACTATCTAAAAATGTATTCTTATTATACCAATTCAAAGAAAGAACAAAAAAAAATGAATAGAAAATAGAAAAAGTGAAAAGATAGATATTAACATAGTTTTCTTAAATAAACATATATGAGTGAAACCAAATTAATCATTATTATAGTTAGATTTTTTTTTTACAAGATAATGAATTATTAATTAATAAATGATGATTAATTATTATTAACGAAATTATAATAATTGCATTATTAATTAATAAATATTATAACATTTTTGGGTGATGAACAACAGTACTTTGTATCACCTGAACCAAACTTTTCACAAAAAGGTAAAACTCTCTTTTATTTTAATGCAATTTTTGACCTTGTCATATAGTCATGAGGTTCAGCAAGACTGCTCTCAATGATATCATTTCATGTTTTATATATTTTTTTCTGATTCTGCATGTTGGTTAGACCACAAGACTTTGTTTTAATAGATTTTTCAGCAGTTTTGAAAAAACTCCTGCTCTCTCTATATAATTTATTATTATTTATAAACATATATTTCTACATTTACTTATATCTATATATTAACAGTTAATCAAATAATAATTCTTATAATTATAATACCATGCCAAGCTAATTAAATATAACGTTTTCTTTTCAAGAATTTCAATATTACATTTTAAATAGTAATTTTAAATGAAAAAAAATATACTCATAATAGAAGATTTGTGTGAAGAGGTGTAAGTCACTGTATATATACAGTTTTATTTGTATGTATTTGTTTAAATTTTATTTCATCAATAGACAATCTCATATGTGATGCATATTTGAGATCTAAAGAGGAGATGATTAAATATAACAGTCTGGATATCTGTGTATCTCTTTTATGTTGAACTGAGGTTTAAAGTTTAGTGGTATTATAATGATGATGGACAAGTGACATTCGTATCAGCATAAAGCACCTCTTTATTTGGCACAAAGTTCAACATGGGGTTTCAGCACTTGATCTGTGGGAAACTCCAGCTGCTGTTTATCACACACACACACACACTCACACACACACACACACACTGAAATGTATAGTGTTAACACTTCAGTGTTCAGTGTAACTAGGTGCACACCCACTTGTGTTGGTCTTTAGGACATAATAGTGCTTAGGTCTTGTTGTTTTTTTGTTGTTTTTTTTGCTGAGCAGGTGAAACTCACTGTAAAACAAATGATGGATTGCTCTGATAACAGCTGTTCTAGCAATGTTGTGCACAAGTTAAATATGATGTCTGTGGACTCAAGGGGCCTTAATCATAAAACACAAGCAGAATATATCTCTGTGTAAACCGTAAGTAAAGTCATTTGCACACAAATTGTACCAAGGGATTTATCCTAGGGGCTTAATTGATCAAATTCTCATTCGGGGTCCTCAAAAAGGAAATTTTTTGGATTCATTAGCTGTTTGCATATGATGTGTTTTAGCATCTGATAGCTCTCTTGTGTATTCAGTGTAATGGTGGTGTAAGCAAAGCTCTGAAAGTTCCCCTGGTGTTTACAGAATGTTACAGAGCTAATGAAACACAGGAGGACATTAGACATAGAGTAAACATGTATTTTCGAATGGAGTGTGTGTTTGTGTATGTGTACGTGTGTGTGTGTGTGTGTGTGTGTGTATGTTTGTGTGTGTGTGTATGATGGCCTCTGTGGGAAGGCGAGCCAGCATGGAAGAGAGGAGGGCGTCAGGGGGAGATTTTAATTAAAGTATGAAATGAGAGGTCACGCGCTCTGACCCCTCCTCCACTCACTACACACACAAGGACATGCTATCTCTTTCTTACTTTCTCCATCCCTCTCTCTCTCATACACACTCAAGCAGTATCTTCCTCTCTCTCTCTCTCTCAGCTTGATGAGTTTTCCATGAAAGGGTTTTTCATTAATTCCACCTCAGGGAGTCTCTCTGTTCTGACTCCCTCCGAAGCACATGGAAATCTAAAGTGTGTGTGTGTGTGTTTGTGTGTGTGTGTTTCTGTTTGTACGTGGCCACCATGATGTTTTGACTCGGTCTGATTATTAACACACTGTTCTGGCTGTTTGATCATGAAGTCGATGATCTTGTTGATGAGAGAGGATGATGAACAGGACAGAAATGGTTCGTTGGTTTCCTGTGTTTGCTTCATAATGGGACATTTTAAACATTGAATTACAGGAGGTTTAGGATTTTTTAATGCTGAAAACACCTGGAGATGGAAACACATGAAGTGATCAAAACACTATGAGCTTCAGTGTATTCAGAATGCTGCTGTTTTTTTTCTTTATATGTAAGGCTTTTAACCCCCATAAGCTCATTGGTAAAAAGTGTAAAAACTACAAAAACACTCCTACATGTGTACATGCAGTTCATTACAGTTTCCTGCGGAAATGAACACACAGATTATCAGTTAATAAAGATTTATTTTCTTGCACAATACTGTTATGATCTCAAAAATATATAAAAATATATAAAAGTAAAAAAGAAAAATTGAATAGTGCTTGTTTGTAAAGTAATATATTTGATGTCTACGTCACATTACCATCTCCATATGCTTGGCTTTTGTGATCTGCCCGGTAGCCCACCTGGTACAGCATTGTGATTGTGATGTGTAACACAAGTCATGTGAAACACAAATCATGATAAAAGAGCTCAGACTTGTAGAAGCAAACTAAAATGGCATGGTTAATTTGACAAATGTTTTTTTAATCTCATGTTTGCTATTGTTAAAACTATTGGTTGGATTTAGGAAAGGGTTTCATGTGATTTTTCAAACTGTTTGAATCTGTTAATTAAGAATAAAACCTTACAAAATATAAATATGTTTTTTTTTTTTTTTAAGTTGTGCACATTTTGGGACTGATGTGTCATAGAGATTTGCTCCCCTTATCCCATATCACTATATGGATTGCAAAAACTTTGAAGCTTAATATCTCGAAACCTGACAATTCCTACAGTAGGTGATGAAATTAGTTTGATTTCTTGTGTGCTTTTATTTGACTTGATCACATGATCATGCACCATTAAGATGTAGGTTTAGGGGTGAAGTTTCAAGCTTACTTTTTAAATTACAAATCATAAATAAAATCACATTGCATGAATTTGTAACTTTGTAAAAAAAAAAAAATTGTTTGTAATGTTTTCTCGTGAGATCAGGTTAGGTCTAAAGAGTACTATGAAACAAACTAAGAGTTGGGTTTCTGCATCAGTTCTGCAAGTAAGCGTGGAGTAGGAAAAAGGAAAAGCCAGAATGTTACTAACATTGCTAGGATGTTACAGGAAGTTCTTTTGCAACAGACAGACAACTATAAACTATAATAAACTATAATATAAATATTCATGCAGTGGTTCAGTACTCAACATGTGAAAAAGATGTTTAAAGATGTAAAACATTTTTTTTGAAGTGGTTCCTGTCCAACCTCCATGGTCTCTCCGAGTCCAGGTAACTAAAACTAAAAAAATCCCCAAAAAAATAAATAAAATTGAGTGGTTTGATCCAAGTCTTGTGCACACGTGACAGAAAAAGGCAGAATGGACAAGGACAGAGACCTCTCAGGTGTTTCTTAAAAATACCTTTATTTGTGTTTTGAAGTTTAACTGAAGTCCTATGGGTTTGGAATGATATGAGAGTGAGTAAATGGTGAAATAATATGCATTTTTGGGTCAGCGATCTCTTTAATGAAGTACTGAAGAAACATTATTATTATTATAGTATATTCCAGAAGATTTGATACAATCAGAGCAGATTCACACAGTGACCTTTCCATTGCTGGACAAGCAAGTATTGAAAAGATTATGTGTGCTTGTGGCATGCTGTATTTCTCCACTGATGTCATAAAAGTCATAGATATGCAAATGAGAACATTAATCCAGGGATTTCAAATCGACAGTGTGAAATCTCATGGTTAGCCCCAGGATTAATTATTAACCCATGTTAATGTATTAACAGTGTGTTAACAATTAGTATGGAAAGCGCACTTATGCTGTATTAGTTCAGCCTCTGGAAACACTTGCCAAACTTTCATTCTCCACATGAGATCCTCACGCTGATTTTAAGGAAACACCAGCGGTTTTAGATGATTTTAGAGTCAGGCTCATTCACCTTTGTGCATGACATGACATGAAATATTCCATCTCCGGGAACACGATTGTCTATCAATTGAAAGCCCATGCAATTAAACTTTTCATGCATCAAAAAGTACAAAAAGACTTTATAAAAGTAATCTATATGAATCAAGTGTGCTATTCTAAGTCTGTGAAGATACACAATTGCTTTATAAGATGAAGAGATATAATTTAGGCTTTAATTCACATGTATAAGCATTCATAAAAACACATATGTTTAGAGCATCAAATATGGTAAACACAGTGTTTAATGTGTGAGAACACTCACTTGATTATATGTTATATATGATTATTATATTATATACAACCCGAATTCCGGAAAAGTTGGGACGTTTATGGGGGTGCATAAGTGCATACGGTATGGGCAGCTTGCATGTTTTGGAAGGCTCTGTGAATGCTGAAAGGTATATAAAGGTTTTAGAGCAACATATGCTTCCCTCCAAACAACGTCTATTTCAGGGAAGGCCTTGTTTATTTCAGCAGGACAATGCAAAACCACATACTGCAGCTATAACAACAGCATGGCTTCATCGTAGAAGAGTCCGGGTGCTAACCTGGCCTGCCTGCAGTCCAGATCTTTCACCTATAGAGAACATTTGGCGCATCATTAAACGGAAAATACGTCAAAGACGACCACGAACTCTTCAGCAGCTGGAAATCTATATAAGGCAAGAATGGGACCAAATTCCAACAGCAAAACTCCAGCAACTCATAGCCTCAATGCCCAGACGTCTTCAAACTGTTTTGAAAAGAAAAGGAGATGCTACACCATGGTAAACATGCCCCGTCCCAACTATTTTGAGACATGTAGCAGAAATTAAAATTGAAATGAGCTCATTTTGTGCATAAAATTGTAAACTTTCTCAGTTTAAACATTTGCTATGTTATCTATGTTCTATTGTGAATAAAATATTGGCTCATGTGATTTGAAAGTCTTTTAGTTTTCATTTTATTAAAATTTAAAAAACGTCCCAACTTTTCCGGAATTCGGGTTGTATGATTATGCATGGTTCACTTAACTTTTTGTGCTTTTTAATGTGAGCAAGTTTTTGGTTTTATCAAAACCAAAATCTTTCCTACCAATGTCAGATTCTCATAATATATATCCACATTTCCATGGTTAATCTCAATGTTATCAGAGAAATTGTCATTCTTGGCCATAGATCTACTGTAGGAAGTGAGAATCTGGAAAGAGTTGCAAAGCTTCATGATTAAGCAGTTTCAGCCCTCTGGCTTTGAAATTAATGAGATTCTTCAGTCAAAAATGTCAAAAAATAATGGAGATGTCCAGACCATGGGGAGAATATGGCAGGCTATGGCTGTATCTAGGTTTGTCAATCACTAATTTTAGAACCAATCAAAAACCAAGAAGCAACGCATTGTAAGTCTGTGCCGGTGTTTGTTTGTGATGTATCTAGGAGACATGGCATGTGGAATGCAGCTGTTTGTGAAGTGCATTGGTGGGAGGTAGACTAAAATGCTGTATTAATTACAGTGGATTAGGTGGAGAGGAGAGCGGGGACAACCCGAAAGTCAGAGAGAGGGAAAAAAGTGAAAATGCATGAACTGAAACTGAAATAAAACAAATAAAAACAGTATAGACAAATATTATAAAATAATAATAATAATAATAAAACAAATCTAAATTTATAACACTTCAAAATTAAAATGGAAAATATAAAAAAGGTAAAAATATTAATATCTCAGCCATAACAATGTAACCTAAAATTATTATGAAAATTGTGAAAAATTTTTACAACTCAGATAAAAAAAGCTTCACATTTCTTCTTTTAAATATATATTTTTTAATAGCTCCATTCACTTTCACTGACATGCATATTCATCACCTTGATTTTTGCTTTTTTTAAAGAAAAGACTAAATACATTTTTGTGGTAATCATCATTATGCCACAAATGCTGTTGAATGAGCTTAACTTGTAGTGAACCAAGAATATTCTGTGCTGGGGAAGAGAAGTAACCATTTGTGGGAAAACTCAGCTTAACAAGCTGTGAGTAAACAAATTGCATGGGAATGCAAAAAGAAAGTGAGCACTACTATGATGCTGCAAACTTTTTTCTCTCTCTTCCTGCTCTCCTTTTTCGATCTTCTTAGAGTTAAAGCTTCTTTAAGTAGAACAGGATAATGCAGAAGTAACACATAAAGGTTTTGCCTAAAGCTTCCTTCACGCCTGTGACCTGATTAGTGTAGAGAGGACAGAGGAGGAAATTTTGCATCTCCCGAAAATGTGGAGAACAGACGAAAATAGAAATGGAGAGATCACAGTGCAGCACATTGCTAAAAAAAAAAAAGACAGAATGGATGCTGGAACGAGGAAAAGATTAACCTGCCTAATGGTTTAGTCGACTTCACCTCATGTTTTTACACAACTGTTCTTCTAAAGGGTCAAAAGAAAGTGACAGTGCTTTCAAACCGTCCCCACGAGAAGGTAAAGTTAACACACACACGGCCCATATCTGCCAAAAACTACTGAGAGAGAGAAAAGCGAATGATTTATATGCCAGCATGTGAAAATTACTATTTTTGTTGTGGACTTTTATTGTATGAAGGACAATAGGATGAGAGGAGAGGCAGTGATGTTAAATGACCTACATATATGCAGAAGACACATCTTAGATTATGTCCTATATAGAGGCAAGTACACAGCTCATATATTGTCCCTATAAATGGCAGGTGTTACTGGCTTTTCTTACTCTTGTTCCAGAGCACCATGTTATTCTGTGATGGAAACACACCCCAGTTTAGGACTCCAATAAACTCTCATTCTAATCTAGTGCAATGGTTTTTGATATGCAAGTTTAACATGAACATACATATATATATATATATATATAAACATTCTTATACATGACTCAAGTTACAACTTCATAATTATTATTTTTTTAAATAGCTTTTTACTAGTTGTCGGTGTAATTCTGTCTCAGCAATTTTTGAGAGAGTATAGGGACGTTGTGCGTTCACTTCACTGAGATTCCAGTGAATATTTGCTTGCCTCTCAGCCATCTAAATCTTCTTCTTTTTTTTTTTTGGGGGGGGGGGGGGGATATGCTCTTTTATCTCTGCTTGGTAAATCCTAAAGTTCTTAAAGCATTAACATGAAGGAAATACTGGCTTATGCAGGTCTCAAAATTCCTGTAGTAATCCAGAGAGGCAGCTTTATGACCCTCCGTCTGATGATAGGATGTCACCTGTCAGATCCCTGTTGGCTTCTTCTGTAATGAGAGACAATAATAACAGCAAATTAAAGAGGTGCCAGAACCTGAACAGGAGAAATAGACTTCCACAATTAACCTTTTAACATCTGCCAGAGATGAGATTGAACTCTTCCCTGGTTACAATATGATCAATTTGCCCTGTGAACTTACTTAAGTGATTCAATTCACAGCGGAAAGTAGTTTAATTATTCACTTGATAAGGATAAGCTGTATCCTTTGTTTTGTTAATAAAAAAATTAGCTTTCTCTCTTTTCCCGTGCTCAGATGTTAGTTGTTAGTTTCCATAAATATGGTGTACTTTTATAGCAGTAAAGTCACAAGTGATATTTTTGAGATAAAATTAACTTTGTATAAAAAGCAGCTTGTTTTAAACACATCTAACATCTGTATCCCCCTTAAAATAACCCATCCTTCAAGCGCTTGACCTTTTTCAACCTTTTTTATCCAAACGATTAAAATATGACCACTATATTTCAAATTCTTTGTTGCAAAAAATACTTTATCAAATTTAAAATAGCTAATTTTAACTAGCAAAAAACATTTTAAGCATTTTCCTGTTTCGCAAAACATTTGAGAGTTTCCTAAACTTGTCACACCCACGATCCAAACTTCATTTGGACTCTTTCTACATCAAGTAAACAATCTGTTTCCATTTTCCCTGTTACCCAAATTATTGGACAAAAAATACATGAAAAAATACAATTAAAATACATGCGATTCTGTTTAATTGTGATGTCCTCTTCTTCTTCTTCTTGTTCATCTTCCTTGTGCATCACACGAATCACACGTTCACACATGTTCCAAATTTGGTAACAAGGTAGCCAAATGCATCAAATTAAATCACCTCATGTGAAGTAGAGAAAATAAAGCTGATAATATTTAGTCTGGACTCCCGAGGTCTATCAAAACTAGGTGAGCTTCAGCTTCTCTTAACATGTTTTTAAATGACCTTATAATGTAAAAGCGAGACAAGGTGGTGTAATGGTTCACTTCACATGGTACATATTTACTAACATACAAGACAAGTCAACACAGCTGCTAAATGACTCCGTTACACTCATCCTTTGCTCATCATTGATTTCCGCCCCATGTGTGTCTGTTTACCTGCTTCACAATCCCACTGAAAACATGCTTTCATTAAGTTCAGTTTAAAACATTTATTAGGTTTTTCAGACTATACTCTTTATTTCACAGACTTGCCCATCAACATATTTGAGAGTATTTACATGATTCTCTGATTAATGTTTTAAAAAAAATGACGGACTCTCATAGTTAATGAAGCTGTGGAGCTTAATTTAATCAATCTCTTTTTTTGTTGTAATTGTGGATAATCTGTTATTAGTATAATATGGGTTTTTGTTTAGAAGTTCATCAGGGTTGTAAAGGCCAGCTGGCTTGCTGAAGTCCGTCAAAGAGAATATTACAGTAACACACACAAACAACCCTAACTGACTCACTGACTGATCTTGTTGAAGTTTGTTGGTGTGGCTGTTTGTGTGTGAATGTGTAGGTCTGTTTGACGAAGCAGTCTGTTTGTAAAATGTTTACAGTACTGCTTTTTTTCCATTGCTGTTATTTCCTGTGCATGTGGATATTTGTGTGTGTGCACGTATGCTTTGGGAACAGGAATGTTAAAGTGTCTCTTTGTGTGTTTGGGACAGATGTTAAGTCTCTGTCTGTCTTTTTCTCTCCCCTTCGTTCTTCGTCTCCCTGCTGGGGCCACAACACTTATTTACATTTCATTCATCACAGAGAGCCGCGGATTGAAACACAAACAGTGGACTATTTGGGTTCAGTCTTTCACTGCGATAAGGGCTTCAATTACGCCCCATCATGAAGGAACTTCCTGTTTGAGCCCAGAATAAAGGATGTTTGCTCTTATCCTTTCAGCTGGGCTTTTTTCATCAAAGAGCAGTTCCGTCGAAATGTTTTTGCATCTGTTTCAAGCTGTCTTCAATTCATATTACATGTTACATTACAAAGTCACATTTATTTCTATAGAACTTCATACAATACAAATTGTTTCAAAGCAGCTTCACAGTGAGAAACAGGGAAATAACAGTGTTATTGTATAAAAATGTATCAATTATGAAACAAATTCAATTGCAGCTGTAAAGCAGCTTTACTGAAGCAAAAATGGTAATATCTAACTAACTGGTGTTAAGTCTAAATTTCATTTAATATTGTTTGAACCAACCTAAATACTATTTATTTATAATGGTATAAATTTATATCAACATAACAAAATTTTACTGGTTAAATCAGGTTGAAATATCTCTTTCAGGTAAGAAATATTTGCAGATTAGCATTTTTACAGTGCAATAGTCTAATTTTGCAGCGCAATTTAGTTCAATGTTGATTCAGTTCAGTTCAATACATTGGATGCGTCAATGTTGCAAAGTTCATCAATTATGAAATAAATTCAGACCATTGTCAAACCATTGTAAGACCATTCAAGTTGTAAATATTATTGCAAGGAATTTTACAAGAAAATACTATTTCAGCCATTCTACATCAAAATTTGAATGTTTACTTCACTGTGTTGCTTCCAGTTTCTTTGTAATTGTGAAATTAACTTGGAATTTCTGAGTGAAAATTGTTTCAACACCAATTTTTTCATTCTACAGAGCATATCTATAGAAGGCAATAGTGCGATTATTCATCTCAAATCAGTTGAAGTTTTATACTCATCAGATAGTATCAGTGGTGTCATACTGGTAATATTACTGAATATTAGTTGTGTTTTAAGCTCTAATTGAGCAAGTCTAAGACGACACTTATAGAAACTAGCAAGACACCCTTCATAATGCAAAAGGATTAATTCATGTGAACTTATTTGACAAATAACTCTCTGCCTGATTAAATATACCTGTCAGAAAGAGTCCGTCTCTGCTAATGGGTAGACAAACACTTTTTCATTCTTCACTTCATTAACCCTGAACATTAATATGGTCATCCTGGCTTCTCGTTCTTTTTCGATTGGTTTGTTTTCTCCAGCTTATCCCGATGACAGCTTTATAGTGAAACGGGTAGTTATTCTAAAGATAAGGGATTGACATCTCTCTCTTAGTTCCTTTTTTCTGTTTGTGTAATCTAAAGTAATTAGTTTCCTCTATGAAATACTGTACGTCCTGCTCTCTTATCTCTTAGTGCTGTGGACACAGATCATCACCATTTAGATGAGTTCCTAATGAATGTTTGTCAGTGCAATACAGGAGAATTAGGACCCCCTCGTCATCTTCTAATTTTCTCTGTCCCCACCCCATTTTGTTTGTGGCAGTGGGCAGCCCTGAGGGGGTTGTGCCCCTTTCATACCCCAGTAATTGATGAATTGTATGTGGTATGCAAATGAGAGTCCATAAATCTTATGAATGACAGCTTAATTTATGTGAGCTTTAATGAATGCAGGATTAGATTTTAATTAAATGTCCTCAAAGGCACCCTGAGTTGTACATTGTATTCTTGTTCTCTCTCTCTCTTTCTCATTCCCCCTCTGACTCACTCTTTCATAGACTACCATGTTAATCTTAAGTCTTGTTTCCTGTGAACATATGTCCTCTCAAATGAAGTATCTAGAAAAATTGCAGTGATAAAAAAACTCTTCATTTTGTGAGCGGAAGGGGGTCGTATGTCATATATTCATAATGAATCATACAGGGAGAGAGAGAGTTCAAATTGTGCCTTATCTGCTGATCTCTCTTGAAATTTCTTGAGTCATTTCCGCTGCATGGCTTAACCACATTTAATCTGATTCCATCAGTATCAGTTTAATTAAAATATCGCCCCATTAGGAATTATTAAAAATGCCAGCCTGTTAGGCTTTGAGCATGGCTGAAGGAAGAGAGAAGACAGTACTTCACCAGAGCTGTGTCATTAGCACTAGAGTTTGCTGTTATTGTGAACTGAATCTGACCAGTAGTGACGCAGTACAGAATATGATCATGTTTGCGTGGATATAAAACACAAAACTTTGTGGGTTTCAACTGGTTCTTGGTAAAGCTGACTGAGAAAGACCACAGAATGAAATCCACCTGGATCTCATATCCAGAAACATAGATGAGACGTCTGTGTGTGTGTGTGTGTACACTGGTATGTGTTTTACGAGGACCAGAGCAGGACAGTAATGGAGTACATTTACTTGAGTACAGTACTTAAGTACAATTTTGAGGGATCTGTACTTTACTCAAGTATCATTTTTGGGGAGTACTCATGACTTTACTCAAGTACATTTGAGAGGCAAATATTGTACTCTTTACTCTGCTACATTTCTATCCATAACCATAAGTACCCGTTACTTCTTCAAAAAAAAAAAGGAAAAAAGAAAAATCTCGTAAACCCTCAATTTGTTGTTTTCCCTTCAAACATGATTGGATTGTGCAGGCGCCACTGATTGGGACAGCCAATCAGCAGTCACCTTCAGTTTTCCGCCAAAGACTTCATGACATTTGATTGAATTGAAGTGCAGTACACACACACAGAGAGAGAGAGTTGTCACACAGAGGGCCCTATTTTAACGATCTAAATGCAAAGTGTAAAGTGGATCCGGATGGTGGAGGTGAGTTGGCAGCAGGAGAGGGTGACACAGGAACTGCGGGGAAGCGAGCCGAAGGTAAGTGGTGTTGCTTAGTGGTGGGTTGCGTAGAGTGGACGGGGTTCCGGGGAGACACGGACATCCAACGCAGAAACACACAAGAAAGCAAAGCATAGGTCACACACATGAAACAACGCTCTCACAGACACAAGACGCTAGACAAGCCAATCTATAGGGATGAGTAATGAGTGACAGCTGTTGCTGATGACAATTAACGCAGAGGCCCACAAACTAATCAGTGCTGACACGTAACACACATACTTCACCCACAAAGTGCAAAACCCAGAGATCACAGTTTACCAACCGTGACAGTACCCCCCCCCCCCCCCCCCCCAAGAACGCCTCATGGAGTTCCCAGAAGGGCCTACCTGCTGATTGTAATCATCAATAAGAGAGTGATCCAGTATGTCCCTAGCAGGTACCCAACTCCTCTCCTCCGGACCGTAACCCTCCCAGTCCACCAAGTACTGGAATCCTCGTCCCCTCCGTCTCGAGTCCAGAATACGATTAACCGAATAAGTCGGTTCCCAATCTACGAGACGCGGCGGCGGGGGAACCGGGGTAGGTGGATTAATACGTGAATAAAACACGGGTTTATTTTTGGACACATGGAAGGCGGGATGTATTTTCCTGTACGCTGAAGGTAGTTTGAGGCAGACTGTCACCGGACTAATGATCTTGGTGACAGTAAACCGGCCAATGAATTTGGGAGCTAATTTGTTAGAAACGGAACGGAGAGGAATATTGTTAGTAGAAAGCCACACTTTTTGACCCACGATGTAAAAGGGAGGCTTTGACCGGTGGCGATCGGCCTTGGCCTTAGTGCGGTCCCTCATCCAGAGCAGAGTCTCACAGACAGCGGTTGAAGAAGCCCATCAGGAGGCCGGTTAGACGACTTACCACTGGCGCAAACTGAGCAAGCCAAAACAAAATCGTGGACGTCACGAGCCATAAGTGGCCACCAGAATCGTTGTTTAACTAAACTCTTGGTTCGGCTTATCCCTGGATGACAAGCAACGTTAGAGCAGTGACCCCACTGAATAACCTCGGGCCGCAACTCCTCCGGCACAAATAAACGATTCGGTGGGCAACCGGGCGGAGGCGCTACCCCTTCTAAGGCCGTCTTGACCTTCGATTCGACCTCCCATACGAGTGCTGAGACGACTATTTCCTCAGATAAAATACACTCAGGAGTCACAGGGCGGGCGGAAGGATCAAAAAGACATGACAAAGAATTGGGTTTGACATTTTTTGGAACCCGGGCGGTACAACAGAGTAAGATCAAAACGACCGAAAAAAAGTGCCCACCGAGCCTGCCTGGAATTGAGTCTTTTGGCAGTTCTAATGTACTCTAAATTCTTGTGATCGGTCCAAACAATGAAAGGTACCCCTGACCCTTCCAACCAGTGATGCCACTCCTCTAAAGCTAATTTGACAGCCAACAATTCTCTGTTACCAATGTCATAATTGCATTCAGCAGGAGATAAACGATGAGAGAAAAACGCGCAGGGATGCATCTTATCGTCCGAGGCAGCACGCTGGGAAAGAACTGCTCCTACCCCCACCTCTGATGCGTCGACCTCCACCACGAACTGCCGTGTGGGATCAGGGGCTACAAGGATGGGAGCCGAAAAGAAGCGGCTCTTGAGGTTGGTAAATGCAGTTTCGGCTGCATCAGACCACCTGAACGGAGTACTGGGGGAGGTCAAGGCCGTCAGAGGTGAGACTAGTTGGCTGAAATTACGAATGAAACGTCGATAAAAATTGGCGAACCCCAGAAACCGCTGTAGGGCCTTATGGGAATCTGGAGATGGCCAATCTATCACAGCCTTAACTTTGTCAGGATCCATACGTATTCCCTCGGACGAGACGATATACCCTAGGAAGGGGACAGACTGTGCATGGAATACGCATTTCTCTGCCTTGACAAAAAGCCCATTCTCGAGTAATCTCTGGAGCACTCATCTGACGTGTTGAACATGTTCCTGGAGAGATGAAGAAAAAATCAGTATGTCATCCAGTTAAACATATATAAACTGATCTACCATGTCTCTCAACACGTCATTAACGAGTGCTTGGAAAACCCCTGGCGAGTTGGAGAGCCCGAACAGCATCACCAAATATTCAAAGTGCCCTCTAGGGGTGTTAAAGGCGGTTTTCCATTCACCCCCCTTCCTGATGCGGACCAAATGATAAGCGTTACGTAAATCCAATTTTGTGAATACGGATGCTCCTTGTAACCTCTCAAAAGTTGAAGACATCAACGGTAACGGATAGGTGTTCTTTATCGTGATGTTGTTCAGCTCTTAGTAGTCAATACAAGGTCGCAGAGAACCATCCTTCTTACCCACAAAAAAGAATCCCGCCCCCGCTGGAGAAGAGGAAGGGCGGATGAACCTCAATGCCAAAGAATCAGAAATGTATTTCTCCATAACCTCCCTCTCCGGAATAGAAAAAGAGTAAAGCTTGCCTTTAGGCGGAGCCTTACCTGGCACTAAATCTATGGCACAGTCATAGGGATGATGCAGAGGAAGAGAAGCAGCACGGGACTTTCTGTGTTTCTCTTTCTGAAAGACAGAAACAGGCACAACAGGACAAGACTCATGACAACTTTCACTCCACAAGGTGACTGTGTTGGAACCCCAATCCACTCGTGGATTATGTTTGATTAACCAGGGGTGACCTAAAACAATGGGAGCTACAGGGGAGTCCATGAGGAAAAAGGATATGGTTTCACTGTGGTTGCCTGAGGTGAGCAGAGTTATGGGTTCAGTGTAGTGAGTGACATGTGGCAATTCCTGGCCATTGAGTGCGGTGACATGGATGGGATGAGACACAGGAAGGACAGGAAGGTTCAAGTGACATGCAAGGAGAGAGTCAATGAAATTACCTTTGGCCCCAGAGTCCAGAAGGGCGTGACAGTCGTGAGTGTGGTTCTCCCACCACAGTTTCACCGGAAGGAGAGTCGAAGATGTGGTTGAGGACTTCCCGGCAGAGATCCCACCCGATAGTAGCCTCAAACTTACTACCGGGCTGGCTCTTTTACCGGGCATGAATGGATGGAATGCTCCGAGCCACCGCAATATAAACATAGTCCTTGGGACCTCCGCCGCTCTCTCTCCCTCCGGGAAAGCCAAGCTCTACCCACCTGCATGGGTTCGTGATCGTAGACGGGACCGACCATGTTCTCTCGACTCGAGCGGCCCCTTTCCGGAGAGACGTAATGGCGTGTAGGACTGATTTGTCAATGTCAATGTCACCTTTATTTATATAGCGCTTTAAACAAAATACATTGCGTCAAAGCAACTGAACAACATTCATTAGGAAAACAGTGTCAATAATGCAAAAATGATAGTTAAAGGCAGTTCATCATTGGATTCAGTTATGTCTTCTCTGTTCAGTTAAATAGTGTCTGTGCATTTATTTGCAATCAAGTCAACGATATCGCTGTAGATGAAGTGTCCCCAACTAAGCAAGCCAGAGGCGACAGCGGCAAGGAACCGAAACTCCATCGGTGACAGAATGGAGAAAAAAACCTTGGGAGAAACCAGGCTCAGTTGGGGGGCCAGTTCTCCTCTGACCAGACGAAACCAGTAGTTCAATTCCAGGCTGCAGCAAAGTCAGATTGTGCAGAAGAATCATCTGCTTCCTGTGGTCTTGTCCTGGTGCTCCTCTGAGACAAGGTCTTTACAGGGGATCTGTATCTGGGGCTCTAGTTGTCCTGGTCTCCGCTGTCTTTCAGGGATGTAGAGGTCCTTTCTAGGTGCTGATCCAGCATCTGGTCTGGATACGTACTGGATCCGGGTGACTGCAGTGACCCTCTGATCTGGACACAGACTGGATCTGGTGGCCACGGTGACCTAATTAATTTTAATATAAATTATAATTAATTATACCTAATTAAATTTGTCTACCCATGCGGTTAATCCGAGCGTCCACCCGGAGTGCCAGGTCGATTAGGCCGTTGAGCGTTGGGGGCAGCTCGAGGAGGTAGATCTCCTTCTGAACACGGTCGGCCAGTCCATGCAGGAATCGATCCCACTGCGCCGCCTTGTTCCACGGAACTGAATGGAATAGTCCGCCACCGATGATTTACCCTGTTGTAGGTCCAAGAGCTGGTGAGCGGCCTCCCTGCCGGCCGCGGCTCGATCGAACACCCGTTAGATCTCATCGGAGAGGGCGTGGAACGAGGCACAACATGGATGTTGATTCTCCCACACTGCCTTCCCCCATAAGGCGGCCCTGCCAGAGAGTAGGGTAAGAGCAAACGCAACCTTGGACTCCTCTGTCGCGAAGGTGCGGGGCTGCAATGCAAAATGTATGGAACATTTGATAAGGAAAGTTTTGCTCACCAGAGTAGCTCTCTGGCGCCGTGGGTGCATTGGGAGATGTGAGCTGATGGATCTGCTGGGTGAGCTCGGACACCTGTGTCACCAGCGCTTGGATCGCGCGTCCGGTGTTCACGATGCTCTCCTGCTGCTGATCCATGCGGTTGACGCTGTGATGAATGAATTCAGACAGTGAAGTGGTGCTCGCTGCTTCCATGTTGAGGTGAGAGCGTTCTGTAGGTACTGGGTGAAGGAGTGGCAGGAAGCAAGTGCGAGGTTAATATAATTTAATGAAGACAATGATACAAGACAATACTGAAACACAAATGACGCTGGGAGGAATGCACAGTCCAGGATGGTGGTGATGAGTGACGGATCCGGAAGGCGGAGGTGAGTTGGCAGTAGGAGAGGGTGACACAGGAACTGCGGGGAAGCAAGCCGAAGGTAAGTGGTGTTGCTTGGTGGCGGGTTGTGTAGAGTGGACGGGGTTCCGGGGAGACACGGACATCCAATGCAGAAACACACAAGAAAGCAAAGCATAGGTCACAAACATGAAACAACACTCTCACAAACACAAGACGCTAGACAAGCCAATATATAGGGATGAGTAATGAATGACAGCTGTTGCTGATGACAATTAACGGAGACGCCCACAAACTAATCAGTGCTGATGCGTAACACACAGACTTCACCCACAAAGTGCAAAACCCAGAGATCATGGTTTACCAACCGTGAGAGAACACAGTGGAGCAGTTGGGGGTTCAGTGCCTTGCTCAAGGGCACCTAAGTCGTGATATTGCTGGCCCGGGACTCGAACCCACAAACCTAGGGTTAGGAGTCATACTCTCTAACCACTAGGACACAACTTCCCCATATATGTGTGTGTATTGGCACGATTTTTCAATTAATTCACCAATTTCATTCATCATTATAAGTAGTAATAGGCTGAATTGCAAATAGGTAGCCTAATTCTAATACACGCAATGACTATCCATCATTACATTTTTATATTTATGTAGCCTACACAATAATATTCTTTTACACTGTAATCCTTTTGTTTTTAATATTTGGCATGATTGTGTGATGCGCATCCCTGTATATAATATGCAAAGTCAACGCGCACTGTGGACCTGCCCAGAGCGCTCTTTAAATAACAAAAAAATATTGCGCCATTGATTTTACACTTTAGACCAGGTTTGAGTTGGTCTATGGTGTAGTCTATTTTCAGCTCCTTAAAATAGCAATGCGCCTGAACACACCTCTTTTTTAGACCAGCACGCCCATGGGCACACAAATGGGTGCAAATGCATTTGCAAATGAGCTGAATTTTATATTTCCTTCTTTGTACGCTGCCCTAAACACAGCCGATTTTCTTTAATCATTATTATTTTTTCTTCTATGCTGCGTATATAACACATTCATGTTCAGAGGTGTCAAAACATTGCTATATTGTCTTCTTTGATTGATGAAAAACCTGAGAAACTCACATGTACATACAATTGTTAGCTGAATTTTCTTTTCTGATATTACACATTAATGTAAGCTGAGTATTTGCTTTGATGTTCTTGTGGTGTGTTTAACACAGGTTCAAATGTGGGTGCATAAAATCCATTCAAACTCTAGCAGAGGTTTGTCAGAGCATTGCCATTGTGCTGTTGCCTTGTGGGCAATGGGAAATGTTAAATAAAGCAACATGGTAAAAAGATATAAATGACTTGATTTTACTTTCAATTCCTTTTACATTCTCCAAGGTATTAACATTAACATTTTTCATAACTCCATGTAGGACGTTTGTGTACATAAATGTAAGCACTGTGGCAGTAGTAATGCAATATTTAGAAAATGTACTCTTGTACTCTTGATACTCAAGTACTTTTAAAAACAAGTACTTCAGTACTTTTACTTAAGTAGACATCTGACTGTAGTACTTTTACTTGTACTTGAGTAAAATTTAGCAAGGGGTATCTGTACTTTTACTCAAGTAATGAAGCTGTGTACTCTGATGTGTCTGCCTCTGATGAGGACACAAATGTATATATAATGACATGGGTACTACAACGTAAACATGGTTTATAAAACAGAAGGCTCTAAAAAAACATACAAAACTGTTTTTGGCAGTAGTTTTTAGTAGTTAGGTGTAGGGCGATAGAAAATATAGTTTGTACAGTATAAAAAATAAATTACACCTACGGAGAGTCCCCATAAATCACAAATGCAAGAGTGTGTGTTTGTGTGTGTGTGTGTGAGAGAGAGAGAGAGAGAGCGTTCATGAGAGGAATAAGATGAGTTTAAATAAATTGCTGTTCTTGTATCATCACAGAACCTAGGTTTAAAAACGTGTGGTAGATTCTTAGAAATGTACTAAGAATGTTAATTTCATGTTAATTTCATGCAATTTTGAAAAACTTTTATAAAATTTTCACAAAAAAAAGTTATTATTAATTAATAAATGTCATTAAGCTTTTGTTGAGTCGTGATGGGTTTTTTCCCCAAATATTAATAAGATGTGAACTAGTTTTATAAAAAAAAAGAAAATAATAAATAATAAAAATATTATGTCATACTACTTACTCTTCAAGAATAAAAATTTTAATGAGGCTTTTTTCTTGGTTTTGATATAAGCAACAGCAACAATCATCATCTCTGTCAGACAAACACGCACCCACAGACTAGTCATATCTCCTATTTTGTGTGTGTGTGTGTGTGTGTGTGGGGGGGGGGGGGGGGGGGGGTGAGAAATAAACCTGTGATAATCCTCTCCCGTTTCAAAGGTCAGGCGCTGTGATAAAATAGCTATTTTGTTCATTTATTTACTCTCTGCAGTGGACAGATAAAGAAACACTACAATTAGGGAATTGAGAGAGGGTGAATTTAAAAGAGCAAACGGCGGGGAGTTTAATATTTTATGAAGGATGATTGGTGCTCACTAGTACTGGGGGAGGTGTGAGCGGAGGATCTGCACAAAATATCATGAAGAAGTGTTTTCTTTTCTTTATTTTTTCTTTTTTTTAAGTAAATGCGTTGCGCTTGCTCAGTTGGTGCAGATAAAGATACACGAGGGTCAAAACAATCAGAAGTGCTCCATGTTGAGTCAAACTGGTTCCCTTCCCATTTATACTCAATTAGGTGAGTCTAGATAAACACTTCAAGCTAATGCAGATGTTATTTGTGTGTGCTGCTGAGAGCCATGGCTGATTTTAGTGCATGTAAAGTCAACAAATTTAAATTGCACATGAATGCGCAGGAGCAGGTAACAAGGTGAGCAGCATGCTATATACATGAGCAAAAAATCGGCTGATTATGGAAAAGGGAGATGAGTCTACTGTGTGATCTAATTAGAGTGAGAGAAAAAGAGAAGGGTGGGATACAAGAGATTGTCCTTGAGAGCATTTATCCATTTATCCTGATCCATGCTAGTATGCAGAGTAGATTTAGTCCAACTCTGAACAGAAATGTTTGTGTATGAGTGTGTGCAAGCCATGCCTTGATTTAAAATAAAAAAAAATTAAACTGGGGCTAGTTGTCACACTTTTGTACTGCATGCAGTAAAAACAAAAATTATATACAATATAGAGAAGGTCAGTTTGTGTATAAATCTTGGCTATAGGGAGTAAAAATATATAGTTAATTGAACACAAGTTGTTATTTATATCAACATGACCTTTTCAGCAGAATCACTACACCAAAATATAAAATAAAGACAAAAAGAAACTAAAATTCAATTTAAAAAAAAAATATAAAATAAGGACAAGAAATACAAAGAAATAACACTGAAATACTTCAATAGTATTTTCCTATAAGTCGAACTCCAATAAACAACTTTCAAAATATTTGTATAGTGTATGCCAGAGTGGTTTTTATTTTTAATTATCTATTGTTTATCAAAGTTAAATATGACCGATAAATCAGATGAGGCTGGAATTTTAGTTCAGAAAACAGAATTAAAAAAAAAAAAATTACTGTAGTAGTAGTATTTAAGAACATTTTAAAAGGGGTGTTTGAAACCTCTGCTAGAGAAAAAGTCACATTTGAGTAATAGGACATTTGAGAACATATAGTTGCTGAGATATAGCACTTGTGACAATTAGCCTTAGGCCTACTTGGAAGTTTCTAATCTTTCTGTACCTTGTCTATACTTCAGGTGCTTGATATGATGCAGCAAAACTACAACGTTCCCATTACAATCAACAAAACTGTCTATACTGCAACTTCCAGCTGGCTTCTAAACATGTTGTTACATGTAACCGAATGGAAAAGGTTGTCTAACATTTGGTGTTCATCTTTCAGCTCCAGACCTGGCAGACCTCCTAAACGAACCCAGAGCATGACCTCACCCGAGAGCCCTCACGTCCTGTCCCACTCTATCTCTGGACTCATGTCCTCAGGAATGATGTCTCACACTGGTAAGAAAATGAGGAAGTTCTCCTACCTCACAGTTACTGCAAGAACAAACAAACCTCATTCCTTCTCAAATGAGAAAAGCAGATTTTAAGAGGATCAAATCAGGATTTGTAATTAAAAGTGAAAGGAGAATAGAAAAAGGAAGTAGTCAGTTAAAGGTTTAACTGAAGAATTACTCTGTATCCTAACCAGACGTCATGTGATAAGATTCCAGCGACAAGCAGTTTGTCTGTCCACATCAGACACGACCAATCAGAAGAGCATGTGGGCGGAGTCTCTGTGCAAGTATACCGCTGTCTCACAATTGCAACAAAATGGACAAGTACATAATCAAATCAAAATAAAACGTTTTACCATTATTCAAAATACATGCTCATTGACTGATACAATATTTGTCTCCGAATACACTCATTTTTTCGCATATCGTTAGAACCTTAATTGTTTCTTTTAAGTTATTTTCAATATCTGAGGTAAATATAGCAGTTTATGTCAGAGATTAGCAGAAGTGTGTGATTTCTGCCTAGCATCACCAAATGGAACTGGAATAATAATGAGAAAAATAATGACTATTATGACTATAATGAATAAAGCCATGCTGGACTGAACAGGATGCTCTTTGAGTTTTACAGAGCCACAGTGTTTAAACGTTTAGGGGGAGAATTCAGCTGCATGAAATGGTGCTTATTTCCACAGACCAGTTGCAGCCTGCTAGATTTCTGTGTCAGTCACTTTAAACAGCACTTATCTGAAGTGACGCAAATAAACAATCTGACTCATGCTGTGCTGTAGAAAAGCCCAAAGCCTACAAAACACAGCTACTGTTTCCACACTCACAATGCAGGTTTGCCTGTGGTAGTATGTAACCTCATCTTGCCAACTCTAATTTGCCCTTTATTGTGTTGTGATATTATGATTTAAACCTTTTAGATTTTGCCTGGAGATATGTTCACCTCGGCCTCTGTGGGGTCAGCTCTCCTCTTGCTTAAAAGAGTGTCGTTTAATGCATGAAAACTTCTGTCCATCCTGCATCCTGAAGCTAAATGCATCGACTTCTAAGCTGCCCTTCTCTTTGTGTAAGTGCGTGCGCAGTCTGCTGGTTACGACTTCTCAAAGAGAGCCTGAAAAGGGCTGCGCATTTGTACTCATTTAGAAAGAGCAGGTGATGGAGAGAGAAAGAGTAAGAGGGAGAAAGATAATGCTCAATAGCACAGGCCTCTTTTATCTTCAGCAGAGGTCACACTATCAGTGTCAGCCACAGAGATGGGAACTCAAAGGCCACTAGGGAGATAGAGAAAAAGAGAGAGAGGACAGTTTTTCCCTCTTTGAGTGGATTGCAGACTGAGAGTGGGGAATGCTTTGATATCGTCCTCTTCACAGGCTGAATAGGGACCTTGGCTTTCATGCTCTGATCTTGACATTTAGTGAAAGCATTTGGAGAACAACTGAGAGAGTGCGAAAAAAAAAAACACCCCGCTCCTAAAGCTCACTGCCAGAGCCTGCCTCATATCTGCACATAACTGTTGTGCATTGCAGCCAAATGCCAGCGTATGAAAGCTAAATTTGAGAGCTGTTTGCACAGACTAGAGCGCAGACTTTAAAAGGATACACCTTAGACACATCAGAACTGGAAGGATATCACAAAGTCAGTGTTTGGGATGAAAAGGCATATTTTCTTCTGAATAATTCTGTTAGTCTGTATGAATAAATAAGTCAAGCCAACACTGATGCAATACAATTTAATAAATGAGGCAAACTAAGGCATTTTTTCATCTGTCTTACTTTAACCAACCTACAGCAGCATGTTTAGATAGTAGTGTAGAGAGACGCATTTTGGTTGCTCTCACATCACAAAATAAGAGGTTTCAGTTTTGTTACAAAAACAGTTATTAGATATGTTTGCACCTGACCTGTTGCAACCTACAGGTGAATAGGGAATTAACAAAATCCTTGTGCTAAATTCCTTTTAAAACTTTTCCAAGTTAATATTGCATTACAGACAGCCCCAAAATCTGCATCTTCAAAATTTATAAGATTAGGAGCACCCCTCACGTTTTAAAAAATTGTGTTGTCAAGTCAAGCCACTTTTATTTATATAGTGCTTTAAACAAAAAAGATTGTGTTGTCAATAATGAAAAAAGGCAGTTCATCAATGAATTCAGTGATGTCATCATCTCAGTTATCTGTGCAATCATTTGCAATCAAGTCAACGATATCGCTGTAAATGAAGTGACCCCAACTAAGCAAGCAAGAGGCGATGGCGGCAAGGAACCGAAAGTCCATCGGTGACAGAATGGAGAAAAAACCTTGGGAGAAACCAGGCTCAGTCGGGGGGCCAGTTCTCCTCTTACCAGACGAAACCAGCAGTTCAATTCCAGGCTGCAGCTAAATCAGATTGTGCAGAAGAATCATCTGTTTCCTGTGTAAAAAAATAAAAAGTAAGACCCATGTCTTACTTTTTAAAAAAATATTACATAGTTGAGAACTTAATGTGTAGGGTTTTGTACATGTATGATGGAATTCATAAGGAAAGTGCTGAAAAACATAAATTTGGATGAAATGCCTATTTAATGAAGGCTATGGCAAATGTGATGTGTTCACTAGTGTGGATATAAAAATCATTTTTTGTAAGCATGTCTACTATAGATTGTAGATAAAAAAAAGTCTGTACAATTTATTTTAACATTTTTATTTAATGCAATAAAATTAACAACTATTTTATTGCATTTATGAATCTTAATTTCAACATATAATACATTTTAACATTTCAAATTGTGTAAATTATTAGATTAATAAATATATAAATTACTTTTTTAATTAAATATTTTTTTTTCATATGTTTTTTTTTATTTATTTTTTGCTCCAGAAAGTTAATTACATGGAAAAAAAGCTACATTCCAAAACATTTTCACTATTCCCAATAGGGCTATATTTGAGTGATCTCAATCTTAAAACAGCTTGCCTTCATTTTGCCTTACTGAGATCTTTTAAAGCTAGTGGAAGAGGAAAGAGAGGAGTGGCATGTAACAATCTGAGTTGCGCGCGCTAGAAGCAGCTCTCTGTGCAATGAAGGGAAGCTAATCTTTTTTTAATTGAATTATAACGTGTACACACACACACACACACACACACATGCACACACAGTTAACAAGGGTTATTGGAGACTTGTGACAGTGGGCAGCTGCCAGGCAGCCTGGATTATCAGCGAATGACAGAAGAGCAAATCTCAACTTTCAGATGTCACCTGGTTCAGCTGATCCAGGACCTGCTCTTCAAAGCTGGTGTCTGATGGTAGTTAGATGGAGGTATTAGTCAGTAGACTGATTGCAGAGCAGTGTCATGGGCAGGAGAGTAAGTGTAGCTTTGGGATGACTCTGTGGGTAATAATAGACCTGTTGTTATCATCTAATGTTACAGTGCCAGCGTGTTCTTCTGTCAAATTCAATTATGGGATGTGAAATATTCATAATTGCTTTCACAAAAGCATTTGAATGAGGCACATTTATGGAAAAGCGGTGAGGTGAATCTGTTTACAATTATTCATATCCACATATTCTCACAAGATTTAGGCAGTTGAAGTGAAAAGAAACAGAATGATTATGAATTATCACATTTTCTTTCTCTCTCTGATTAATACTCTTACAGGCCTAACAGCTGCCACACTCGCTAAAGCCATGAAGAAGAAGATCAAATTGGAGGTGATGAATAGTTACCATGGCAATAATAACCACGGCACAGACTCTGAGAATGGTGACATCACCTCCAGCATGGGTAAGTGTCAGTTCCTCTCTTAAACTGAAGCTCATATGACAAGCCATCCGAAATGCTCATGCCCTAAGAATCCTGGTCCAAGACTAAACACTTTTTTTATATCAGATATCTTCTGGGAACAGAAGATTCTCATGTCTTACCTTCTCCGATTTAAGTTAACAAATAAACCTGAAAGGATTTTCAGCCCCAGAAAACAATCACCTATTATGTAATTGACATGAACCAGTAGCAGTTTGAAGATGATTTACAGTCAGCGCAAATGTTTTCTGGAAAGTTGCTATTTTAAACCACTAAAACTCCAAAACACCTTTGTTTTTTGACAGATTTAGTTTGAAATGATGATGGCATACATGCTCGTTCTTGGATTTCACTTGAAGCATATTGAGTTGCCTTTTCATGCAACATTTATTATTTCATGTTTAAAGGAGATGTATAATTTCTGAATGTACAGAAACGGCTCATTCCCAAAGCAGTGATTTGATTCAGGCAGGTTTTCCGAACACTTCCTGTTTGGCACTGGTTGGCACAACAGGAAGTCATGGCACCAAACTTGTTGTCATTGGTTGTGCCAATAGTGCCATGTTGGGACACTCAAAAATACAGTACAATTTTTTCCAACCCAATATGAATTACTTACACATATAGTTAGCTATGTGCATTAAACTTGTATTTAAAAGCATTTGAAAGTAAAAAGTTACATATAGCAAAAGAGAGAACTTGCCATTATTCTATGATGCGGTGCTTATTTTCTAGAAAATATCCATTGATGCAGTGCTTATTTTTCAGAAACTGTGCATTACAAGCAGATTTAAGCAATAAAACACCATTAAAAAGGGGGTGGTGACCTTTCTGAAGGGAAAAAGTGAAAACAGAGGCCAAGATGTCTCATCGAGAGGGAGAAGTGTGAATAAGATTAGCCAGGTTTTAACCAAAAATGCTAATAAGAAGGAGCTTTTTTATCTTCAGCAATTTAAAGTGAGAATAACCTTGAGTGTGGACTCTTGATGTGGAATATTAATTCAGCTGAAGAGATCTTCAAAATGTCTGTCTCTTTCCATCTACCAGGTTTCTTTGGCCTGTCATTTTAATACTGACACAATGACGGTCTGAAATGACATATCTGAAAACATCAGTCTCTCATGCCTGTGTTTTGAACCTGAACCCTCATCCACTGGTCATATGATTATTTACATTTGCTCAACACATACTCTTCCCAGAATAGCACTCACAGTCTGAGAAATGTGATACGTTTGAACTAAACCCAGAAGATTGAACAGATCTGCAGGGATGTGCGGCATGTGTGAGGCCGGCTAGACAGATACAGCAGTGTTAGAGCGGAACTCCAGTGGCACTGGTCCAGTCGGTGATTGGGACACTGTTTTTAGCAACTCCCCCTCTGCCCTGATTATCAGGATATGAGCTCATCTCTGGTTAAATAGAGGTTCTTATAACAGCTGTGCCCCCGAGCAGGAAGCGGAGGGCTCTGGATATAGTCACACCGTCCTTTCAAGGAGGAATTTGGAGAGGATGTATCTTGTTGATGCTAAGTTGGTGAAAGACAGCATGCAGGTATTTAAAAGCAGTTATGTGTATTGTATACAATCATAAACTCACACAACACAAGGGCTTTTTTAAAGATATGTAATCTCAGCAGGTTTTGCTTCAGAAAATTGATTTTACATTAGTTAGAGTGGTGAGACAAAACCAAAAAAGTTCGTATAATCAACATTGAAATTCATTAATATATTTAAAATACCAATATTTATTCATGTTCTTTTATTAATGGTAATTTATTAACATTACCATGAAAACTCAAGAAACTTGTCTTCATAGTATTTGGTCTCTTGAGATTAGATTTTTTTTTTCATTAGCTAATAATTTAATGCAGTTGGGATTCAATCTGGGGAAAATCTTGCTGTAAGGCAACAATGCTACCTATTGAGCCACAACTAATTCACATATAAACCTATTTATTTTGTTACTCTAACTATGAATAATATACATTTACAAATCTATGGTTTAGTATATTTGCATTATTTGGAAGAGAAGAGAAGAGAAGAAAAGAAAAGATGTAGGGTGCTGCCCCTTTAAGGACGTGGATTCTGTGGGCTCATGTGATCACCTAGGAAGCAGGGCAAGTGAAAGAAAAAAAAACTGAACTGAACCGATCTGAGTGCGAAAGCCCTGTTGATGCTCATATGCAGACTTTCTAATGTTCTAACAACTACAGATAAAACCCTTAATCTAAACTATATATTCCCAGCGTGTTTGACCGCGCACACACCTAAATGTGTATATTGTGAGTTCTACACAAGTGGAATAAAGAAAAGAAAACCACAAAATCCAAGTTAATGTTATCATTTTTATGGGTAACATTAAAGTCAAACACGAGGAGTTAAGAAGATTAATGACAACATGGACCAAGATTCAGAAACAAGTGTAACTCCTGATCAACAACAAAAATGTCTCAAGCGTCAACGTGGATGTGCAAAGGCTACAGTGACACGCTTGATGACACAGATTACAACTTCTATGAACGGTAACCAGCCCAAAGAAGTGGAGATGAAACTTGCTGCTTTGGATGAGGCTGTTATGCGGTTTAATGAAATTCATGACATGTACCATAAAACATTAGAAGATGATGATGACCTTGATGCTTCTAAGGGCTATTTAACATCGGTCCTGCGTGATGTTCAAGACTTGCAGCACTCAGTCTTGAGCTGGTTTGAGGACTTTAAGCCATCAATGGGGGATCCAAACATAGAATCCTCAGATGGACTTGACTTCCAAGAGGAAGAGCGGAGGTTTGATGAAGCTGCTAAATCTCCAATGTCTTCTGTAGACCAGCTGTCTACCCAGCTTCAAGGGCTACAAAATCTAAGACAGAAAGAAAAGGAAGAGTTTTCCATGTTCATCGCTCGACAGGAAGAACGCCTACGTGCAGAGTTTAAATTACAACTTCAGCATGCAGAATTGGAAATGGATGGACTGAAAGGCTTACTGAAACTCAAAGATGCTGAGATGGAGGAAAATCGTCGAAAGGCTGAGTTAACAACAATAAATAAAGACTTTTCCACTCCTGTCTCAGGTAACCCATTCATTAACTTCCGTTCCTCACTTTCAGCAGTGAATGAGAATTCTCTATGCCAACTACTAGACCTATCAAGGCAACAATATCAGTCACACATCGATTCCATGCATCTACCACCAGTTGACATCATCAAGTTTGATGGAGAACCCTTAAAGTACTGGCAGTTCATGAGATTGTTCTCCTCTGTGATTGATAAAGAGACAGTGCCAGATCAAGAGAAACTCACTCGACTGCATCAGTATACTGTCGGCCAAGCTAGAGATGCTATCTCACATTGCTTGTACAACCCCAACTCTAGCCTGGGCTATGCTGAAGCCATGGCTATTCTGAAGAGACGTTTTGGCAATCCATACGCGATATCACAAGCATGGGTTGACAAGGTGCTTAATCACAAAGATATTAAAGACAACAAGCAGTTGCAAAGCTTCGCAGACATTCTGTGCAGCTGCCGAGACACTTTGAAGGCAATGAAGTGTGAGGAAGAGCTGAATGGTGGACGCACTTTGCTACAAGTTGTGGAAAAGCTACCTGAAGACATAAAGAAAAGATGGCTCACAATAAACTATGAGATAATCAAGTCTGGTCGCTTGCCAAAGTTAGATGACATAGTCAGTCTTGTTCAATCAGAAGCTGATAAGAGAGCAGATCCTATCTTTGGGAATCTCCTTAGCTCTGCCAGTCGAAATTCTCCAGCAAGTTCTAAACCAAGTACTAAGTCAACTTTCAATAAGAAAAAGCAGACATTTGCAACAGTGTCAGTTACTAATGAATGCACCACATCATCCACACCAAAACCAACATCAAGATTTAAGTGTCCAAAGTGCACTGACGGACACTTTCTGAACCAGTGTCAAGCCTTTAGAGCTCTGTCTGTTCAAGAGCGTTTGGCCTTTGTTCAACAAAAGCAACTCTGTCTGAACTGTTTCATGAAAGGTCATCGCAGCACAGTCTGTACTCGCACTTGGGTATGCAAGGTGCCTGGATGTGGGAAAAAACACAACAGTTGGCTGCACTCCGCCATTGTAGCTTCTAACAATAACGACAACGGCCAATCTACTAATCAAGCTACTGGAGGTGAGCCAACTGCTGACCCGCCTCAAGCCATTCAAGCACATGCCACTAGAAAGTGCATTGAAGCAAGTCGAAAGAAGATTGCACTTCCCATCGTGCCAGTAGTGGTTTCAGACAGACACAACAGATTTTCTATGAATGTCTTTGCTTTGCTTGACAGTGGCTCTAATGGGACATTTGCTTCTAAGAAGTTAGTTCACGCTCTTAAACTGGAGTCACGCAAAATGAACATTAAACTGAACACCATGGAGACCAAAAATCTCAACGTGGTCACCTTAGCGGTGGACCTACGAGTTAAAGATGCTCAACAAAGGAAATCTTACCTGATGAAAGGAGTGCTCTGTCGGGATCACCTGAACATAAGTCTAGACAACTTTGTCACACAGCAGGAGGTGTTCCAATGGCCGCACCTGAAGGAAATTGCTGATGAAATCAGTTTACCTGACGTTGATCTAGCTGATGAGGTTCACCTGCTGATAGGTCTAGACCAACCAGACATACTTGCTCCTCGTGAAACACGCTGCGGTGAATCAGGCGAACCCTATGCGATTCTAACTGGCCTGGGGTGGACACTTCATGGGCCAGTAGCTGATGGTTCAACCTCTGTTTCTGCCAATTTCATTCAAGCTGACCACACTCTACAACAAGCTGTTGAAAGATTTTGGAAACTGGATGATCCAGTACACATGAACAATAACTCACTGTCAGTAGTCGATGAGCAAGTTGTTGATCTATGGAACAAGCAAGCAGTCAAAGAGGAAGGTCATTATACTCTACCAATCCCTTTCAAAGAACATCCACCACGACTGCCCAATAACTACGGAATAGCCAAACATCGATTAGACCTTCTAGGAAAGAGGTTAAAGAAGGACCCGATTTTGCATTACAAGTATACAGAAGGTATCAGAGACTCTTTGCTGAAAGGATATGCAGAAGAAGTCACTGACATTAACAGAGACGATGGTTGTGTGTGGTACCTACCACATCATCCGGTGCTACATCCGCGCAAGCCGGAGAAGGTTCGTATTGTCTATGATTGTGCAGCACGGTACCAAGGTACTTCATTGAATGATCATATTTACCAAGGCCCAGACCTTACCAATAAGCTACTAGGAGTTCTTCTCAAGTTTAGGCAAGAACCTGTTGCTCTGAATGCGGACATTGAGAGCATGTTTTATCAAGTCCGAGTGCCATCTGATGAAAGAGATGTGCTTCGCTTCCTGTGGTGGGAGGACAATGACCCGGACAAACCACCTAAGCATTACCGTATGATGGTTCACCTTTTTGGAGGTGTCTGGAGTCCCAGTGCTGCCAATTTTGCCTTGCAACGAGTGGCTGAAGACAACCGTGGAAACTTCTCTAATGACACCTTGGAAACCTTGAAAAGAAATTTCTACGTCGACGACTGTCTTAAGTCAGTACCAACAGTGGAGGTCGCCATTAAACTTGCTTCCGAACTCCGTGATCTACTCACCTGTGGAGGCTTTAGATTAACCAAATGGTTAAGCAATTCTAAGGAAGTGATGAAATCAATACCAACTGATGATTGGGCAAAGTCGTTACATGAGGTTAACCTTGACCAGGAGGATTTGCCATTTGAACGAACACTGGGTGTCCTTTGGGATGTTGAAAGAGATTGCTTCACATTCGATGTCAAAGCTGTGGACAAACCTGCAACAAAGAGAGGAGTATTGAGCACTACCAGTTCCATCTATGATCCTTTAGGATTTGCAAGTCCATTCGTTCTCAAAGCAAAGGCAATCTTTCAAGAGTTGTGCCGCATGAAAGTCGACTGGGATGAGGAGGTGCCGGTAGACTTAGCAGCACAGTGGCACCGATGGCTAAATGACTTGCCTCTATTGTCTGCACTGAAAATTCCAAGATGTCTTAGACCAACGTCCGCTAGTTGCTTGTTAGCGACCCAGCTCCATCACTTTTCCGATGCTTCGGAACTGGCTTACGGCGCTGTTTCATACATCAGGATTGGTGACACCTGCAGGCTGGTGATGTCAAAGTCCAGACTTGCACCAATCAAGCCAATTAGCATACCGCGTCTGGAGCTACTTGCAGCTGTAGTTGCTTCGGAGCTGGACCAGCATATCAAGCGCCACTTGGAGATTCCAATTGAAAGGACCTTCTTTTGGACAGATAGTACCATCGTACTTCAGTACATCAACAACAAGAATTGTCGTTTCCAGACATTCGTCGCCAACCGTATTTCAAAAATACATGAGCGTTCAGAACCATGCCAGTGGAGACACATTGACTCTGCTTCTAACCCTGCGGATGATGTCTCTCGAGGAATGACCATGGGAGAGATTTTGTCAAGTGAACGATGGGTTTCTGGTCCGCACTTTCTCCAACTTGAGGAGGAGCATTGGCCTGCTCAACCGATCATAAATGATTTGCCAGATGAAGCAGAAATTAAAAGAGCCAAAGAGGTCTATGCAGCTAGCATAAAACCAAACCAAGTGATGAAAAATGCAGTGGACAGACTACTGGAACGATACTCCAGTTGGCATCGATTGAAAAGGGCTACTGCTATCCTGTTGCGTGTCAAGGCTTTGTTGCGCAAGAAAACAAGAGTGCATCTATCCGACCCTCTTACTGTAAGTGAGCTCCAACAAGCAGAATCAGCCATTCTCAATTACATACAAACTGCATCCTTCGGATGTTCTCAAGCAAAACCCAGTTCTCTTCTCAAGCTTAAACCCTTTGAGGTTGAAAACAGCCAACTCCTTCGTGTGGGAGGCAGACTAACAAATGCCCCAATTCCCTTTGAGGCAAAACATCAAGTGATCCTGCCTAACAATCATCACGTCACCCATCTGATTATCAGTCACTATCATCTTCGCCTGGGTCATGCAGGTCCAGAGCGAGTACTTGCAGAAATTCGTCAACGTTTCTGGATTCTAAAGGGACGGACTGTCATTAACCGAACTCTAAAATCATGTCTACAGTGTCGCAAGTTAAAAGCTAAGCCACAAACTCAACAAATGGCGGACTTACCTGATTCTAGAGTGACTCCAGGTGAGCCTCCATTCACGCGTGTGGGCACAGACTACTTCGGGCCATTCTTGGTTAAGAAGGCACGCAGTGAGCTCAAGAGATACGGATGTTTGTTTACATGTCTCACTACGAGAGCAATCCACTTGGAAGTTGCGCATACCCTCGATACTGACTCGTTTATCAACGCCTTACAGCGATTTATCTCCAGGAGAGGCCCACCCACGGAAATACGATCGGATAACGGGACTAATTTCGTCGGTGGATTACGAGAGTTGCGGAAAGCCATCAGTGAGTGGAATCAACAAAGGATTTCAGATTACTTGCTACAGCACAATGTAAAGTGGATCTTCAATCCACCTGCCGCCTCCCACATGGGTGGTGTTTGGGAGAGGCAAATTCGTACCGTTCGTTCCATTCTAAACACTGTCCTGTCGCAGCAGGCACCAGATGACGAAGGTTTGGCAACACTGTTTTGCTGCGTTGAGTCTATTGTCAATGGTAGACCAATCACTAAACTATCAGACGACCCATCAGATCCTCTACCACTTACACCAAATCATCTGTTGTTGCTTCGTTCAGGCCCAACTCTACCTCCGGGAGCCTTCGTAAAACAAGACCTTTACCGACGCAGATGGCGCCAGGTGCAATATCTGGCAGATGTCTTTTGGTGCAGATGGCTGAAGGAATACTTGCCTGCACTGCAACAACGCCAAAAATGGCTGCAACCAAAGAGAAATCTTCAAGTAGGAGATCTTGTGCTTATTCTGCATGAGAACACACCACGCAATCACTGGCCTTTAGGTCTGCTTACTCAAGTCTATCCAGGTGCAGACGGACTTGTGCGTACTGTGGAAGTGAAAACACAGGCAGGTGTCTTCATCCGTCCCGCGGACAAGATCTGCCTCCTGGAAGCCAGTCTTCTTAGTTGATTAAGTTTAATTGTAACATCACCCTTACTTTGTTTAAATGACCTGTTTGGGTCATTGGGGGCCGGGATGTAGGGTGCTGCCCCTTTAAGGACGTGGATTCTGTGGGCTCATGTGATCACCTAGGAAGCAGGGCAAGTGAAAGAAAAAAAAACTGAACTGAACCGATCTGAGTGCGAAAGCCCTGTTGATGCTCATATGCAGACTTTCTAATGTTCTAACAACTACAGATAAAACCCTTAATCTAAACTATATATTCCCAGCGTGTTTGACCGCGCACACACCTAAATGTGTATATTGTGAGTTCTACACAAGTGGAATAAAGAAAAGAAAACCACAAAATCCAAGTTAATGTTATCATTTTTATGGGTAACAAAAGAAAAGAAAAGAAAAGAGAAGAGAAGAGAAGAGAAGAGAAGAGAAGAGAAGAGAAGAGAAGAGAAGAGAAGAGGTAAAGACGGAGGATGTCAAGTCAAGAAATACTGTATGTCGTGGTCTCCAGGGCTGCAGTTCCATGAGCACATCCACTTGTCAATTAGAGCCTGTCTCTTACTCTCATGGGACTGAGCTGACAGATAAACCGAACTTCCCCAAAAATTGTAATAGAAAAAAAATGGGATTCCTGTAGAAACATAATCAGGAAAAACTGGATGATAAAAGAAGAACACTCAATGAAGTGAAACATTTCCCCCCTTTTTCCTTTTAATTCCTATAACGTCATTTTAGAATCAGCATAGAAATGAAGCGTGAATAAAGACAATTCTCAGAGGTGTCACTGAACAAAAGATGACTTCTCTGGAGTGGTGCAAACTTTTCTCAAAACTCTCCACTGGTGGAAAGGAATGTTTTAGTGCTGAGTAATTAACAGCTTCATAATTGCCTCAGCATTGCAGACAACAAATTCCATGTAAACATTGATCAACACATAGATAGAACTCAACAAATGGAAAACAGAAACTATAATGATCTTTCTTGATGTGAGAACCATTGAGGTTTGTTGTCATGCGTCAACTAAGCATGTTATATATCACATATGCACTCGTGAGATTCGGTTTATATTTGCTATACACTCCCAGATTTTTTTTATAAATTAAATAAGTTCATATAAAGCAACAAAGGGTTGCTGGGGGTGAGTGACTAAATGATGACAGATTTTTCTCTAGATTCTCTCTTACTTTTAGTAAATTGGAAATAGTATTATATTATTCTTATGCAGCATAAATTATTCTTAAGCACAGATGTAGACAAAGACATACGGTTCTGAGACCGAGACCAAGGCCATGTCTCAAGACCAAAACTTCAACTGAGCTGTAGGTATAAAGGAATGGTGCATTTTACTGCATCTGTGTCACAAAAGTTTTATCCATTACCGCAAAATGCATAATTAGATATAGTCTTGAATCATAAGTGAATGGGGATGTAGTGTCATCTCTAATAAAACTTTTTTTCCTTTAGGGGTTGAATTTAGGCTTTTATTTTCATAACGAAGCTGCTGTATGTAACAGTGACCTTTAGGAAAAAGGGCTGAAACATGAGACAGACAAAATTTGAGAAGACTCCTACACTGAGTGAGCACTTTTTATAATAAGAGATTCATAGAAATTGGTGTGAAAGGAAAGGGCGATACTTTTCACAGAGTTTGTTGAGTTAAATTGAGTTGTTTTCTATGAAATATGATTGTGAACTCTTGGACAGCCTTAAAGAAACACAATGTTGGTTGCAGCTAACTGGAATTGAAAGGTATGTGTAATTTCTGCACAGCCAGTGAAGTAGTCCCGCTTTAAAGTCATGCCATTGGTTGACCTTTTGTTGCAAAGTTCAAGACCAAGAGATCACTTTTTGGTTGGTTAGCATAGTCCTGTTAGACCCTGCTTGTAGACTTTACTTTAAAATATGAAATGTAGAGATTATAAGCCAAAACATGTTTACACACCCACAAATACACCACCATTCAAAAGTTTTTTTCTTTTTTTATCAAAGAAGTATGCAAGAGAAGAAGAAGTGAATATAAATTATTCCTGTGACCGCAAAGCTGTATTTTCGGCAGCCATTGCTCCAGTCTCCAATCAGGGTCACATGATCCTTCAGAAATCATTCTAATACGCTACGTTAAAGCACAACATTTTAACATTACAAATTAAAGCAGTGTTCTGTGGAAACTGATATACTTGAATAGAAGTCATCCTCCATACATCTCAACTTCCCATTTCAAACCAACAATAACAGGTGTTAATAAAAATACACACAAGTGCAATTTTTGTTTTAGTTTATTATGTATTGATTAAAATTATATGCTGACTCACACTGACATGTCTCCTTAATATCTGTGCATTTTCAGTAAAATGACCACACACAGATTTAATTAGTCTGTGTTTGTGCTTTAATAATGTCTGTGCATTTTTGTGCATGTTTTGTCTCTCTCTCTCTCTCTCTCTCTCTCTCTCTCTTTCTCTGTTTTGGATTACGCACAGCAGATGCCTGATGCTCACTGTAAACACAAGTAATCACAAGCAGCTGTGGGGTGGCAAAAGTGTGTGTCTGTGTGATGTTCTCTGTCTTGAGCACTCAATAATTTTGCTGCGTGTTCCTCTAACCAGACAAACTGTGGGAGTGTGTGATAGCACTATAGTTCAACACACTGCCTCTTAATACTTCCTTCTCCATTTCTGCCCCAAGCAGACCTTATATTCTGTAGTAAGAATTAATTTTGAGCTTAATTTATTTCTATTCTCAGCCACAGATCATGTCATCTCTTGCAGCCAAAGACTGAAAATCACATCCTCACGGGGTTCTTTCCATCTACGTATCAAAATATCTGCTCCTTCATTAACTTTCCCTGAACGAGGCCCCCAAACCTTTCAAGGGCCTCACCACATAACTCCTTATTCCATCTCTCTTTTTTATCCCTTTCTCTTTCCCACTGCGGTTGTTGTTGCTTGTTTTGTGATCTTTCCATAAGGGAAGTAACTTAACAGTAAGCACATGGAGGCATCATTAATTTCATCTAAAAGAGAAACGAGACTTCCGGTTTTCCATAATCCCCTCCCCCATTGCCTGCTGACGGGAATGTGGAAATCACTCCATGGTGTTTAACCACTACAAAGACCAGAGCTAAATTCACAGACTAAACACCTAGACCACAGCTGTTTACTGGCAACCGCACCTTTGTATGGGAAATAATGCTTGTCTATCGCTACTGTTTTATATACGGCTGTCAGGCTAGAACACGTTAAATGCCGTTAATGGGGAAATTGAGAAAACATAGTCTTATCGTAGGTTAAAAATTAATCAGAGATATTGTAGTGTGTGAGAAATCGAAATATACACTGGGATCAGTGCTATACAAATGCTTCTCACATGTATGTGTCACAGATAGAGTCTCTTCCTTTCATGGAACATGACTTCCTTTCATGGCACAAAAAACATTTATGACTTAGATTAAAGCAGCAATAAAGAGGAAAAGGTTTCCTCTGTAGAACTAGGAAAATCAGAAGCCTCATTTCTGTGTATAATATAATTTTAAAAAAGAGAAAAAGATAAAAGTTGTTTTTTATTTTTTTTAGCAAACATTGATATTGATATTTATACAAATGAGTGATGTGACATTCAGCCAAGTATGATGACTCATACTCAGAATTTGTGCTCTGCATTTAACCCATTCAAAGTGCACACACACAGAGCAGTGAACACACACACACTGTGAACACACACCCGGAGCAGTGGGAAGCCATTTACGCTGCGGCGCCCAGGGAGCAGTTGGGGGTTCGATGCCTTGCTCAAGGGCACCTAAGACGTGGTATTGCCGGCCTGAGATTCGAACACACAACCCTACGGTTAGGAGTCACACTCTCTAACCACTAGGCCACGACTTCCCCCCCAAATATTGATATTTCGGAAAAAGGAGAGGGTTTTCAGCAAACAGTAGTCTAATTTTACTGATATACCAAAATGCCTTGGCATTATTTGCCACTTTCCAAGACAGAATGAGTAACAAGGTTGCAAGTATATATTAGGATTGCAAATTTAGAATGGACTCAATTTAAGAGTTGTTTGAAAATTTTTCATACAAAAACTTGTGTCTCAGAGCTAAATTTTTTAAAATTAGGAATTCAGTCCACACAATAATTATAAAAAAATTAAAGAATATTAATAGAGTGTCACATGTATGATCTGTTTTTTAGTTTTCTGTGTCTCCGTTTTCATGCCTAATTAGTTTCCTTGGTTTTTGATAAATTAGCTCCACACCTGTTTCTGTTCATCTTGATTACACTCTCAGTATTTAAAGCCTGTGTCCTCTCTTGTACCTTTGTCCCCTATTGATGTTTCTTCATTTGGATTTGTGTTTGGTTGTGCCCATTCTCTCATGTGGATTATTAAAATAACCCCTTTGATTATACTTCTTCATTGTGCATTTAGTTTTGCACACCAGACCATGACAGAATAGCAGACCTTCAAATGTGAGGAACAATTAGCTGCGTTTTTCTTTTCTTTCCTTTTTGTTTTTCCCCTGTCCCGGAATGGATATCCCAGCCGTCCTTTGCCTGGAGCAACAGGACCGTTCTCTGGAGAACCATACCAGATACTTTTTAGATCTGGTGTCCCTTACAAACTTCCCAGACCACTTGCTCTGCATGTTCTACATCACAGGCCTGAGCGAGCGGTGTAAAGCACACCTGCCAGCGAACGGTCCCAAGGAAGATTTCACCGCTTTTGTGGAGTGGGTGCTGGAGATTAACTGATCACCCTTTACCGTCTGCCCTGCTGTGAAGGATATCTCCAGCCCCACTCCCGAACCAGAGACCAGCCAGCCGTCATCCCACTGCACAGAGCAAATGTCAGAGCCAATGGCAACCACAGAACCCGGGCCTGCCGTGATTAAAGAGCCAGCTCCATTTAAAGCGACAGAGCCAATCATCGCCCCGGAGCTAGGAATCGAGAGTGCGACTGACCAGGTGTGTGAGCCTGCAACACCTTGCGAAGTGGGAATACTGGTGGAGGTTGAGGGCTTGGAGAAAAGCCCCACCCACACTCCTGCGACTCAGGTGAGCTGCATCTGGTTTCTGGGAGTCATATGGAGGAACTAATGGACATTTTTCAAATGGAAATTCCCAGTTCTCCTTCTTCTCCGCTGGTTCCGCCCAGCTCATGTCCTCCTGTGTTCCCTCCCACCTCTTAAACCAGCCAGTTCCTCAGCTCCATCTCTGCTGGTGCGTGTCAGTCCCTCAGCTCACCTTCAGAAAGTGCCATCTGGGCTTTCTGATCCACCTCGGGACTTCCAGCTCCGCTTGGCGTGAGGATTTTCTGTCTCCACTTCCAGCCTTCGAGTCAGGGACTCCACCTCAGTCCTTTGAACCATCAGCTCCGCCTTTGCTCTTGGCAACCATGAAATTACAACAGATGTGAAGGGGGAGGAGAATTTATATGTGCGTCACGTTAAGTCGATAAAAGACTTCCGCATAGGATACACCTGTGTATCCTCGCTCATCGCTCCTCATGAAGCCTCCTCCCTCCTCGATCCTCGCCTCCTTGTGGTGCAATTAGAGTATTGAGATGTCCTTCAAGATGGCTGTGCTCGATCGGTTTCTGGGTCATAGGATGGAGGACGAAGGAGCGAGGAGACGAGGAGGGATATTGAGAAGCACCCTATGAGTCTAAGACGAAGGCTGCTTCTCAATTATTCTCAATGCTTCTCTTTTTTGTGCATCTTCGTTTCCTTTCCTCGCTTCCATTTACTCGCATCTTAGCTCCACCCCTTCAGGATGTGAGGGAAGGACGCAAGGAAAAGACATGAGGATGGAAGAATTGAATCAAGTGAAATGATATATCCTCACTCTCTTCACTTCAAAGCTTCATCAAGGGATCTCCCCTTATGTTGTTAAAGTTTGTTATTTAAGACATTCATAATAAATATTAATAAAGCAAGATGCCCTTTTTGAAATATACGACATGCATGATTTGTTTAAACTGCAAAGTTAAAATATAAATTATTACAACAGATTTAAAGGGGGAGGAGAATTTATAAGTGCAGCAGGTATTTTGATGAGAAAAACTTTCGCAAAGGATACACCTGTGTCCTTGCTCATGACTCCTCTGGAAGCCTCCTCACTCCTCGATCCTTGCCTCCTCGTGGGGCAATTAGAGAATTGAGATGTCCTTCAAGATGATTTAGCTTGATCGGTTTCCGGGTCATAGGATAGAGGACAGAGGAGCAATGAAACGAGGAGGGATATTGAGAAGCACCCCATGTTTTATATGACTAGTCCAGGCCAAGACCAAATGCTCCTGAAAATATTATCTTAGACTCTTGAGTTCAGTTTTGTCCAAACTCCAGTATACAACACTCACTCTTGATGTGGGACATGTCATAATAAATAATTTAAGGACACCTTTGATGTGTTTAAAACTTGCTGTTTTCATTTGATTTTATTTCAGATAATAGTTTATCTAACATATCTATTCTATCTCACTATATATATATATATATATATATATATATATATATATATATATATATATATATATATATATATATATATATATATATATATATATATATGTATATGTATGTATATATATATTTGTTTATTTATTTATTTATATTTGTCTCTAATGCTTTAAAAAAGTTCAGGAAACCAGAGTTTATCATATTCATGGACTGTGCCTAATCAAAGACGTAAAGACATTGTTTGAACTGATTCCTTATTTAGTCAAAACAATATCATGTCATAATCAGCGCGTAAAAATCTTCACATTGATTCTAGCAGCAGGCTACACTGTATATTTTTTTTGCTCTTTCTCATTTGAATCATTTCCAGGTGTTGTGTTATGTTTTGATGTTTTCCACACTATTTTATGCAACAGTTTTGTGCCCAAATTTGTACCAAGATCCCTGTTGTGTTTGGATCCATCCAGCCGAGTACTTGGCTCCTTCCCAACCCTGTCATTAGACTTCTTTTGTTTCCTTTCCTCAGCGTTCACTTGTTTTGTTTCTCCTCTTTTATGAAACGCTAAATATTTATACAATTTGCAACTTCCTGTCAAAATCATTTACACTCCCACAATAGCTCGGGCTCAAGCGCAAAATGGCAACTGCTGCGGGCGGATATTTAAAAATGGCGCATTTCCAGTTTCTTTTAGCCTTGGGCTCTTTTGTTTTAGGTAAATAAAGATTGAAAGCTCTTCATGAGTAATATCGGCCACCATGTGTTTCAGAAACAGGCCTCAGTGGTACTGCAGCATTAACAGATGCTAGCAGATCGCATTGTTATTCTTTTTGCAGCAGAAGCTGAGACATAGGCCCCTTGAGCTACGGCTGAAGAGTGACGGATGTTGATGCATTTGGCTGAGTTCCAGTCTCATTCAAAAGTGTCTTTTTGGATGGGGAGGGGGTTTAGTGTTTCCTTGCCACTTTGGCCCTTTCTCGAATTTGCTTAGAAGGCCAGAAATTGCTCCTATCAGCATTTTCTAGTGTAATATGGCAGTTTAAATTCCACTTGAAAAGGCGAATGTGCGGATGCCACTGTCATTTTAACTTTAAGAATATTAGTGATGCCTAGCGAAGAAGACGGAGCAGCTTGCATGTGTTTGGCATGTGCTTCTGCTTGGCTCAGATCCCTTTTCCATCCATACATCAATCTCCTCAGCACTCAATGACTTTCTTTGATCTCCCATTCACTTCCTTTCTGTCACATGATCACTGTGACTGATCTGCATGTCATCTGTTCCATGAAAATCAGGGCTTTTTTTATTCGCTCCTTTCCCTTTCTCTTAGTCTCTGACTAAAAATGTCATGACGAAAGGAAGGAGAACTTTCAATTGTAAGTGGCCCTTCAAGTCTCTGTGGCAGAGAGGTGACCTCTGACCCCTAGAGCTGCCTGGTATTTGGTTGAAAAGCAGAGGGAGATGGAAGGTCTTGAAAACTATCGCCTCCAAAGGGCTCATCATCTCCTGGCCTTCCTTCTCATCATCACTCCGCTACAGCTAAGAGTATCAAACCTAGTGAATCCATTACCACAAGGCCAACACAGTTCAGGAGCATCTCTTGGCGACTGATGAGAAATGAAAAAATCTTTGAGAGAAACTGTCGAAATGTCCTATCTCTCTCTTTCATCCTTCGCTTTCAAAGTAGTGGTGGTGTATGGGCGGCCATAGAGTGGCTGGCTGTAACCTTACGCCTTGACCTGTTCAGTTGTTAGAGGATCCATTTCCTTTTTTCTGCTGTTATTCCTCTCTGGGGAATATCCACTCACATTCCTATAAAGCATAACACTGTTAGAGTACTGCGAGGGATTGGATCAGCACACTAAAACAAGCAAAACACCAGTCACACAACAGCCATATGTACTGCAGTCTTGCTGTCACATAGCTTGTTGTGCTGCAAATAGAGTGTGTGGTTTAATTTATCATGGGGTTGTTATGTATGAAGACGTTTGCAGCAGTCTTAGAAGCAGCTAATTGCTTTGAGGTACAGACTCCAGCAGCTCTGGTTATATTCGTAGGCATGCTGTGCCATAATGGCACATCTTTAAAGAAAGCTCTAACAAAACTAAATTTCATAACGTGAAGCATCATAATTTGGAACTATTTACAAGATGTTTTCCCTTACAGTGAGATGAGTGTTTCTTAATATCCTCAGACTGTTGTTGCAGCATGTGTCATTTTAATGAGTTTGATTGTTTTTTTTTTGTTTGTTTTTTTATAGTGCAATAAAGCTTTTATATAGAAATATGTATTAGATTATGCAGTAGTTATGTGTGATTAATTAAAGTATAATTATTTTGTGTGTGTTCCAATGCTTTCCTGTACAGGTTTGGAACTTCCATTCATGATGATGCCACATCCCTTGATCCCTGTTAGTCTGCCTCCTGCCTCGGTCGCCATGGCGATGAACCAGATGAACCATCTCAGCACTATTGCCAATATGGCAGCTGCTGTTCAGGTCCAGAGTGCCCCGTCCAGAATGGTGACATCAGTAATAAAGGTACGAAGACACAAACTGTGCATACAGTTCTTAAGAAGATTTAAAGAGAAAGTTTACCCAACTACATTAATTAGCTGCATATTGTTCATTTATTTACTTAATATCAACATGTATTTTGGATGGATATACAGCGGGTACGAAAAGTATTCAGACCCCCTTAAATTTTTCACTCTTTGTTATATTGCAGCCATTTGCTAAAGTCATTTTTTTTTCCTCATTAATGTACACACAGCACACCATATTGACAGAAAAACACAGAATTGTTGACATTTAAACTAAGATTAATAAATGCTTTGGATATATTTTTCATTGTTAGTTTGTAAACTAATCTAGTTAACTAAAGTTAACAAATGGGAACTCATTATAAAGTGTTACCCAGATTTGTTCATGTTTTGAGTGAACTATTCTTCTATTTATTCTTCATGCAGTGTACTATTTAGAACAATGTTTACATTTCTCAACAGAGAAAGTTTTTCTGTAATAATTTAGAATGCATTATAGTTTTATTAAAACTTTGATAGATTATGTTGACTAATGTGTGTGTGTTCACTCTCAGGAGCGAGTTCCAGACAGCCCATCACCTGTACCCTCTTTAGATGATGGCCGCAGGTCAGGGAGCCACTTATCCTCCAGACAGAGCAGCAGTGTGTCCAGCTCTCCTGCCCACACAGAGATCTCTTCAGAACGGCCACGTACGTCTACTTGACTACATAAAAGTCTTGACTTTTGTTTTATGTCTCCCTGTCTTATTACAAAGTCTACGTTGCATGCAATTTCAATAGTTTAGTTGTCATCAGTGTCATGTCAGCTGTGATAATATGTATACTTTCACATTTTCATTTATCTCTGTATCCTCCCAATATGGCTTAAACCAAACTTACTATTTCAGCAGAGTTTGGTCCCTGAGCACTTAGCACTGTGCTCTCACGATAATGTGAAACTACACATATAACCTTACAAATGTGCTTTTAGAATTAAGAATAAGGTGATATCACAGAATCTACTAAAAGCAAAGCCATCAGAGCAGTTCATGTGCATTGCTTTAACCGGAACTAAAACTATGCAATTACAGATAATGCTCTCTACTTTTTTCAGTCTATTATCAGACACATTATAAATCTTACCCAAGATATCAGATATCAGATGCATGATATAATTTGGGAAGCAGTATGTGTTTTAAATCCTATTTTTTACAAAACTGAAGTTTAAATCTTGTAATCGTTTTTAGGCTTTTTGAGATTGCTTCTATATTATCTACCTGTATTTTGTTAAGAGATTTTAAAGCTCGTTCAGAACAAGATATCCTTTATGTTGGACATGAGTGAAACTTTTATTATTGAATCAAAAACATCCCAGACTACCATTCAAAGGTTTGGCATTGCTATGATTCTTTTGATGTTTTTGAAAGACGTTGTATGCAAGGCAGACTCTATTTATTTCATCACGAATAGTATTGAAAACAACTATACTATACTATTCAGAAATATGATTATAATTTAAAATAACTGTTATCTACAGTATTTGAATATAGTACCTGGGAATGTGTTGTATTCCTGGGATGCCAAGCTGAATTTTCAGCATCATAACTCCAGTCATCAGTGTCTCATGATCCTTCATAACTGATTTGATGCTCAAGAAACATTTCTTGTTATTAACAATGTTGAAAACTGCTTAATATTTTTGTGGAAATATGTAATAACATTATACATATATTTGCTCTCACTGTGGATCAAAGTAATGCAACCTTTCAAAATATAATATAAAAAAACTAACATTTGAATGCTATCTTCACAAATCATATACAGTAAATTCAAAACTGTATAGAACAAATTTTATAACAATTTTTATTTTATTATATATATACTATAATGGAACATTGGGCTTCACAGGTCAAGCTTTAGTATCTGTGTTCCTTGTTTGTAAAATCGGTTTATATTCCTTTCCTTTCTCTTTAGATTTACATCAGAATGGTCTTTCTCTTGGCCACGCCTTGTTAGGCCTGTCTCCATGTGCACCACCAGGACCAAAAGAAGGGGATCTGGCAACCCATGACACAGGCCATGAAACAAAGGGGGCTTCTACAGAAAAAGGTTAGATGTTATATCCTATTTCTAATATTCTTTTATTAAAATATGCCATGAGATGTCAGAGTTAACAAACATTATCTTTTGCTGTAATAAATCAAACCTTAATATGGCTTGTATAAGCTGTTTATTTAAAAAATAAAACTGATTCATGATTTACTGCTTTTACAGATAGTATGCATTAGAAAATAATTACTTGGGTACCTTCTGTCTGAGACTGGTGAACAACCCAGGTTATAACAGATTAAACCGTACGCAAGTGCTTATTTCAGAAGCAAAAACAAGTTCATTACATTACAGTACAACAAGGTCAAAAGGTTTAGCACTTTTACTGTTCTTCTGTTTTATAAAAACATGTTTAGTATTACATAACAGGAGAAAGATATCATGGAAAACACAAGCACTTTTCCCAAACAGATTTAAAATTGTTTCTAATATTTTTTTTCCTTCAGTTTAGCAGATCATTTATCAGAAGTGGTTTAGATTGACTGCAGGAAATAATTGCTGATTCCGCTGATGTGTCTCCTAATACTCAGTATATTTTATTTTCGGTCTTTATGTGTGTATTCTGAGAAATTAGTGAATAGTCTCGGTCACAGTTCTGTGAAAATTATTCATTGAGGTAGAAATGGCACAGTAGTGGGGCTAAATTAGTTAGCGATTTGCAGAGCGTGAAATAATGAGCAAGACCCCCCAACCAACTCCCTTACCCTGGCCCTCCTGGAGGGGTAATTTTCCTAATAACCTCCCAGAACCCTTGTTTGGTTTTTGCATGTGAAGGCTTTCATTAGGCTAATGAGGACTTTGCAAGGACGAGTAGTCAGCACAATTTCCTCATTGTGCCGTGGAGAGACCCGAAATCAGAAAGGGGGGCTTCTGTGTGACTGAGCAACAGCCTTTCAGGATTTTGTGAAATTGTGAAGATCAGACAGGTGCAAAAACCCTACATAAAACAAAGGATTTGAACCAATGAAACCACTACAAATAAGGTGGTGGTGATGATGATGATGACCAGGAAGGTTTATATACCATATCGTTCAAAAGTTTGAGGTTGGTCATTTATTTAGATAGTTATTTTTAACAAATTAATGCATTACTTTCATCAATAGTGACAGTAAAGACATTTGTATTGTAGCAAAAGGTTTCGATTTCAAATAAATGCTGTTCTGTTTATCAAAGAAAACTGAAAATCACTAAATCAGCATGGATCATGTGACACTGTAGACCGAAGTAATGGCTGCTGAAAATTCAGCTTTATCCCGATTCGGACGGTTATTGTTTCTCATAGGGACCAAAGCGATTTCCAACATTTACAGGGGTTAGTTTGTGATTTTATTGTTGTCTGAATTCACAATGCTGTTGTTTTTATCCCACCGCCCACGTAAAAATCCCCGGCCGAATTACGAATTAATTTTTTTTTGACAAACACCAAGGTCATGTGATAATTAAATTGCTGTCCAAAGCCACATCTCACAATAAGACATTGATTTAAAATTCAATGTTTAAATTAGTGGTGGGCCGTTATCGGCGTTAACGTGCTGCGTTAACGTGAGACTCTTATCGGGCGATAAAAAAAATATCGCCGTTAATCTATTCTCAAAGTTGGGTTGGGAGCTGGATCTATACTAAGCAAGCTATGATGACTTTCACCTTGATATTTTATATAACCGACTGGCTGAGGCCAGCCTAAAAAGATGCTCAGGACAGTTGACGTGCCACTGCTGCGAATCGTCACGAAAGCTTATCTTTTTCACGTGTTTTTAAGCCTTACCGCTTGTCGATTTAAACATTAAAACATCCAAAAACAAGACGCGGAAAAGCTGAACAGAGTAGCTGGTTACTCGCGCGCTGTGTTCGGTGCGCACGAGAGAGATCGAGAGCCGCGTATCACAGACAGCGACACTGAACCGAGCTCTCTTCTGCGAAGTTCTCCTCGAAGTCTCTCCTGCATCGGAATGAACAAATACAAATCGCAGTCTTAACAAACAAAAAGATGCGAAAGAGCCCAATTCAGTACTCGCGGTGTTCTGGTGTTCAGGGCTCACGCAGAGAAAGGCGTCTCAAAACACTTGAACATCGAATTTGCTTTTTTTCTGGTCTTGTGCCGACAAATACATACAAAATATGTAAAAAAATGGGATGTGTATTATATTGGATGCGTTCATCATCTCTTAAAGTTGCCGCGCCTAATTTAGCTACTGGCTGCTGTAATGTTAATCCAAGAAAATGAAAATGAAAATCACTCATTGCTCTTGACTGAATTACTTTGTAGTTTTAACAGTCAAACCAAAAATTATTCAGACACCAGATATAATTTTTGATATATATAGCAAAACTGTAATAATGTGAGAAATGTTGAAGGTGTCTGAATAAATGTAGGTTTGATTGTATATTTAATTTTTACATTGAAGACTATCCAGTGCTATTTTACATTTAATTATTTGGTTTCTGTACCTTGACACCTACAAACTTGATAAAAACTTAAACATTGTGTAAATAGCACAAAAAAAAAAACAAACATACAAATTAAACCAATTCAAACAGGGCCCACTTTTTCAAGCACTTTGTGATGCATTTTGGAAACAGAAGATGAGCCCCTTTTCTAATGCACCACCTAGCTTGATAAACCCCTTTTCAAAGACTTACTCTTTGTCCATTTTATTTGGGTAACACACATATTCTGCAATGCCTCCGGCAGAATTCGAATGAGCCATTTTAATCTAGATTAATCTAGATTAATTTCAAGATCACAGTGAGATTAATCTAGATTAAAAAAAATTAATCTATGCCCACCACTAGTTTAAATCCTTTTTGACCACTGTTGAACACCGTGTACATATATGAAATGGTAAAAATGATGGAATGTATTTACAAGGACAATATTTCATAACTGCTACACCACAGCGAGTGGGAGCTGTTAAAAACAAAAAGAAGAAAAGCATGTAAACATTTGAAATGGGCCACAGGAAATCACAGGAGTACATTACATTTAAAATGTAGCCAGTCAGAAAACATTTAAATTGTTGTAATATCTCACAGTATAACTGATATTTACTATATTTTTGATCAAATAAATACAACCTTGGTGAGCACAAGAGACTACTTTTAGAAAACATGGAAAATCTTACTGACCCCAATGTCTTGAACTGTAGTGACCAGTAGATCATAAAAGGTTCACTGTCATAAAAACTAATTTTGATTTCGGAAGTTAGCCCCTTGGCACGATTCCAGGCCTGTTGAGCACTTGTGAAGTTTCATCTCAAATTTTATGCCTGCCGTTTTTATGAAACTTCAAAAATCAATGGCTCTCCCTTTGTAGAGCATCATTCTAGACTCTCAGTCACCACCAGGACACCTTTACCAGTCACTAGACTGAAGGATAAATTCCACCTTCATGTTCCAGAAATTAATCTTTAGGGGCAGCGCTGAAAGTGTGAAGATCAAAAGTTGTATCTCTTCTTTATGGCTTGTCAAAGACAGAAGAGTTCAAAGACGAGTCCTTTATCCGCCTCGGAGCTTTTCAACCTTCATTCATTCTCCGCTCGCTCTCTTATGCTGACTGTGGAGGGCTTTAGCAGTGGAGTCAGAAGTTCATTAGCCTAGGGAATCCAAATCAAGAGGGGGAAAAAAGTGACCTTGGTTGAGGAGATACATTTATGATCTAACAGGCTGCCAGTATTTTTTGCTGGAAAGCAAGTGCACACATCCTTATAATTCAATGGAGGATCAATCAGATTTGAAGGCACAGGGAGAGCTGGAGAAGAGAAAAGAGAGTAGTGCTAACTCAGCACTGATTGTCCCTCCAGGGCACCGTAGTTCGGTGGCACGGCGCAAGCTTCCTCCCACTGAGTGCTCCGGCGGCCAACACTAATCACATTCCAGCATACACCATGCTTTTAGGAACCCTAAAGGAGAGGGGAGGGAGGGAGGAAGATGAACAAAGAGAGGGAGATCGGCAGTGAGGGGAGCTGACAGTGAGCGCGAGCCAGCGGAAGCGGGAGACCGATTGTTTTTCCTCTTTGAAACACCTTGAATGTGACAGAGGCATCTCTCTTCTGCCAAGAAGTGTGAGATTAAGATGCTTTGGTCAGCTAAGTGAATCCGTAGAGATAAGGGAGGGGTGAGTAAATCTAATCAGACCTTATCAGGCACAAGGGAAGGTGAGATTTTAAGAACCTACTTGTCATGTTCTGTAAGAATACTTTGCATTTAGTTTGTTTCTTTCTCCCCCTAGTGGTCATCTAGGAGTAATTCATTGTGTTCATATATAATTCTTACATTGCTTTCATTGGTTGATTTTATCACATGATGCAGTCAGATCAGGAAATTCATCAGTAGTTATATTCCATGCGGTCCACTTGCAGCTCTAGTCATCTAATCCTGTCTTCATTTTGTGTTTGTGCCTTGAGAAAGCATCGCTTGTAAGTTGTATTTGAGTTTATAGTTTATTACGTTGATACATATGTCATGTAAAACTTTCTGCAATGTTCTTGAATATTTATTTGTTTACACATGAAAACTGCTATTGTATAGCCTTTCAGTGAAGAGGTCGTCAATAGTTTGTTAGTTTAGCTGTTGAGCTGCACATACTATATTTACTATAAGTTATACATTTTTACAGTTATAAGCATATTAGCTGAATGTAATATATGTGTTACAACTTTGTAGGTATATTATTTCATGTCTGTTAATGTATGACATGTTTGAATAGCATTCAGTGATTGGTGCTATCTTTCTGTATCATTTCAGTTTTACAAAGATTCCTTCATGAGAATTAAGACAACAGTAAAGAGCCTAAAACTTTATTCCAGCCTCTGACTTTCTCTTGAAGCCTGTTTGCTATCTGTCGATTTGTGTACAGTCATGCACACTGAGGACAGAATAGTAAAAAAGCGACTTCTAGGCGGGCAAAACAGCAATAAGAAGATAATGAACTGAGCCAGGACACCGTCTCAAACATACTAAGACCTCTTTATACGTCCCGTCTAATACATCTTGGAGGATCGTTAAACATAATGTCACATATCAGTGAGGCTGGAGTGGAAAAAGCGTCCATCACTGACGGCAGTATTAAAGATAAAGAGACGGCACGTGAAGCAAGATCACAACGTTCCACCTTATCAAGCACATCTAAAGTGTCCTCAGCTAGCAGGGCCACTGCTAGGGCCCGTGCTAAAGTTGAAGCTGCACGTGCACGTGCCACCTTCGTTCAGAGAGAAGCTGAATTGAAGATAAAAGAGGCACATCTTGCAGCTGATTTGAAGGTCAAGGAAGCACATAGAGCCGTTGAGTTAGCAGCTTTGGAGCAAGAGAGAGAGATTGCAGTAGCTTTGGCTGAAGCTGAAGTTTTTGAGGCAGCAGCAGAGATCGAAGGTACTCAGGGCAGTAGGAGTCTTCATGAGTCAGTTCAAGCCGCCATTCTGCGCACACGTGAATACGTCGAACAACACTCCCAGCTACGTCTCAGTGATGAAAAACCCACAGTGCTTGAACCATACACGCCATCACTGTTGCCGCACATCAAACCCGAGGTCCAATCAGACAGAAAGGAGCGTTTCCCTGGTCCCAGCAGTGCTTCTCATTTCTTACCCAATAATGAGGGTATAATTCAGGCTGCAGCACAACAGCTAGAAAGAGCGACGTCCGTGGTTCATCAACTCACCACAAGGGACGATAGCCATAAAGCGCAGCAGCCTGAAAAGCCAACGCCAGCAGTTCATCACCACTCCTTTGATCACCTCTTCTCTACTCGTCCAGACCCTTGCTCTGTCAGTAGAGCCTCATTACAGTCACATTTAGGCTATGCAGACGACAGAGCAGGTATGAGTGATATTGCGAGGTACTTGGTACGTCAAGAGCTGGTGAAGTCTGGCCTGATCAAATTTAATGATCGTCCAGAAAATTACTGGGCGTGGAAATCTTCATTCTGCAACGCTATTGGAGGACTGAACTTAAGTGCTGGCGAAGAGCTTGACCTCTTAACAAAATGGTTAGGAAATCAGTCTTCAGAACACGTCATACGGATTCGTTCTGTACATGTTGCCAGGCCTGATATAGGTTTAAGAATGGCTTGGGATCGCCTAGAGGAGTGCTATGGCTCCTCCGAAGTAATTGAAAGAGCTCTCTTTGGGAGGATAGAGAACTTTCCTAAAATCAGTCATAAGGACCCCGTAAAGCTCAGGGAGCTGGGAGACCTGCTAAGGGAGTTAGTGTCTGCGAAATCTGAGGGTTACCTGCCAGGGCTCTTATACTTGGACACCGCAAGGGGTGTTAACCCTATCATTGAGAAGTTGCCAATTGGTCTGCAAGAGAGGTGGTTAGCTCAAGGCTCACAATACAAGGAGCAACACAATGTATGTTCTCCTCCATTTGCATACTTTACAGAGTTCATATGCAGTGAAGCACACCGAAGAAACGACCGAAGTTTCACTCTCTCGACAGCCCCTGTAACCCCGTTGAATAATTCCCACAGGTATACTACAGGACCATCAAAGTTTGATCTAGTGGAAAAGAGATCAGCATATGGCAAAAGCTATGTTTCTGCTCACAAGACTGGAATCGCGTCGCTACAAACAGCTTCTCAGGCGGACAGTTCAAGCAGCAGGCAAGGAGAAATAAACAAACAATGCCTGATCCACAAGAAGCCACATCCTCTGAAAAAGTGTAGAGGTTTTCGAAGTAAGTCACTAGAGGAACGCAAAGCTTTTCTTAAAGAAAATGGGATCTGTGTCAGATGTTGCTCTTCTACCATTCACCAGGCTAAGAACTGTGAAGTAGCTTTGAAGTGCACAGAATGTGAGAGCGACAGCCATATTGCAGCACTGCATCCTGGACCCCCACCATGGGACAGGAAAAGTCCCTCCTCAGAGCATGGCGGGGAGGGTGAAAGAGAAACACTTCAGACGGCACTTGCTTTCCAGCAAAAAATACTGGCAGCCTGTTAGATCAGGTGCACGGAGGTCTGTGATAACAGTAAGGAACCTAGATCCTGTTCCAAGATTTGCCTAGTGAAAGTTTATCCTAAAGCACGCCCTGACAAAGCTATGAAAATGTATGTCATTCTGGACGACCAGAGCAACAGGTCCTTGGCCAGGTCTGAATTCTTTGACCTCTTTCAAATTGAAGGGTCAAACTCACCATACATTCTGCGCACATGTTCAGGGGTCACTGAAGCGTTTGGGAGAAGAGCCACGGGGTTCATGGTGGAGTCACTGGATGAAACAACAAGCATGATGCTTCCTACACTCATTGAATGCAATCACGTGCCGAATGACCGCACAGAGATTCTAACTCCAGCAGCCGCACAGCACCACACACACCTGAAGTCCATAGCTCACAAGATACCACACCTAGATCAAGAGGCCCAGATACTCCTTCTTCTGGGATGCGACATCCTCCAGGTTCACAAAGTCAGAGAACAACGCAATGGGCCACCTAGAGCACCCTATGCTCAAAGATTAGACCTTGGCTGGGTTGTTATAGGTAATGTCTGCTTGGGCTCAGCCCAAAAGACAGAGTCTGTAAATTATTTTCGGACTAACGTGCTTGAAAATGGACGTCCATCTCTCCTTACTCCATGTCCCAATCATATTCAAGTCAAGGAGAGGTTTGGCAATGAAGGACTACACTGCACATCTCTTCACGGCCTTACAAAAACCACACCCCAGTCCTCCATGACTGCAGCCTCGGCAGCACGATTTTTGAGAGAACCAAGGATGATGACAAAGTGGGTCTCCATCGAAGATGATCTTTTCCTGGAGCTTATGGATAAAGAAATTTTTATAGATGAGTCTAATAGCTGGGTGGCGCCTCTTCCATTTTGATCACCATGGCGACAGCTGCCAAACAATCGAGAACAAGCTCTTAGTCGCCTTGCCTCTTTGTGCCACACATTTAAAAGAAAGCCTGAGATGAAAACTCACTTTGTGAAGTTCATGCGAAAGATCTTCGATCACGACCAGGCAGAGTTAGCTCCACCGCTGCAAGAAGGAAAGGAACGAAGGTACTTACCCATCTTCGGTGTGCATCACCCTCAGAAGCTGAACCAGATTAGAGTCGTGTTTGATTCCAGTGCTCAGCATCATGGGATTTCTCTCAACAATGTGTTACTTAAAGGCCCAGATCTGAACAACAGCTTACTTGGAGTCTTATTACGCTTCCGCAGAGAGTCGATAGCAGTGGTAGCAGACATTGAGCAGATGTTTTACAGTTTCACTGTCAGAGAAGACCATCGAGACTTCCTTAGGTTCCTTTGGTTCAAAGACAACGAAAAGACAACAGTAGAGCCTCATTACAGTCACATTTAGGCTATGCAGACGACAGAGCAGGTATGAGTGATATTGCGAGGTACTTGGTACGTCAAGAACTGGTGAATTCTGGCCTGATCAAATTTAATGATCGTCCAGAAAATTACTGGGCGTGGAAATCTTCATTCTGCAACGCTATTGGAGGACTGAACTTAAGTGCTGGTGAAGAGCTTGACCTCTTAACAAAATGGTTAGGAAATCAGTCTTCAGAACACGTCATACGGATTCGTTCTGTACATGTTGCCAGGCCTGATATAGGTTTAAGAATGGCTTGGGATCGCCTAGAGGAGTGCTATGGCTCCTCCGAAGTAATTGAAAGAGCTCTCTTTGGGAGGATAGAGAACTTTCCTAAAATCAGTCATAAGGACCCCGTAAAGCTCAGGGAGCTGGGAGACCTACTAAGGGAGTTAGTGTCTGCGAAATCTGAGGGTTACCTGCCAGGGCTCTCATACCAGAACCTGGAAAGGAGATTGTTGAGTACAGGATGAAAGTCCATGTGTTCGGCAATAGCCCGTCACCAGCAGTAGCTATCTATGGTCTTCGTCGCGCGGCACAATATGGAGCAAGTGAGTATGGCTCAGAGGCACAACACTTTGTGGAGCGCGACTTCTACGTCGACGACAGCCTCAAGTCTCTACCATCAGCTGCTAAAGCCATAGATCTGCTGAAAAAGGCGCAAGAGATGCTTGCCGACTCAAACTTATGCCTCCATAAGATAGCGTCGAACCACTCTGACGTTTTGGATGCCTTCCCACTAGAAGACCACGCAAAGGGTTTGCAGAACCTGGACTTCAATGACAATTCAGCCCTTATTCAACGCAGCTTAGGGATCAGCTGGGATCTTAAACATGACGTTTTCACCTTCAGAGTAGCATCTACCATGAAGCCTTTTACCCATAGAGGTGTTCTAGCCACCGTGAACAGTCTGTTTGATCCTCTCGGATTTGTGGCGCCAATCAGTATACAAGGGAAGTTCCTGTTACGAGAGTTTACTAGCATTGAAGCCCTCGACTGGGATACGCCTCTTCCCCATGAGAAGGAAACTGAATGGAGAATGTGGAAAGACTCCTTGCAAGACTTGAGTGAGTTCAAGATTCCAAGAGCCTACACACCTACTACCCTTACCACCACCCAAAAGAAAGAGCTCCACATCTGCTCAGATGCTTCGGTGAAGGCCATTGCCGCTGTAGCTTACCTCGAGGTGATCAGCGATGATGGAGAGTGTTACGTGGGATTTGTTTTGGGAAAGGCAAAACTGGTGCCCTTATCTGCTCACACTATCCCAAGGTTGGAACTGGGAGCAGCTGTGTTGGCAGTAGAAATGGCAGAGTTTATAGAGAGTGAGTTGGACATCAGTGTAGACACATTGCGGTTTTATACAGACAGCAAGGTCGTCTTGGGGTACATATACAATCAGACCAGGCGGTTTTATGTGTACGTTTCCAACAGAGTCCAGCGAATCAGGAAGTCCACCAAACCTGAGCAGTGGCACTACATCTGCACCACACAGAATCCAACAGATCATGCTACACGTTCTGTACCTGCGGCTGAATTAGCAAGCACAACCTGGCTCACGGGCCCTTTGTTTTTGTCCCTTCCTGAAGGAGAAGCCACTTCAGGACAGGAGTCATATGAGATCATTGATCCAGATGCAGATGTTGATGTGCGTTCTAATGCCACCACTCTCTCTACTCCATCATTTAGTCTGGGATCTCATCGTTTTGAACGGTTCTCGTCTTGGAAGTCTCTGGTACGAGCCAAAGCATTCCTGACACACTTCATTCAGTCTCAAAGAAATGAAGTGAAAACCAAGAATGACAGCTGTAGTGGTTGGCATCTATGCGGAAAACCTCACACGGCAGAAGAACTGTCTAAGGCAGGAACTCTTATTGTCAAGTGTGTGCAAAGGGAAACTTACAGCAAAGAGTTCGCCTGCTTGGTTGCTGGGAAAGACATCTCTAAAGATAGTTCACTGAGAAAGCTTAACCCCTATGTGGACGAAGAGGGTCTTCTGAGAATAGGAGGCAGGCTCAATCATGCGTTACTCGACACTAAAGAAAAGTTCCCTCTCATCATTCCAGGCCGCAGCCACATTGCAACATTGCTCGTGCGCCATTACCATGACAAGGTTAAGCACCAAGGTTGTGTTTTTACAGAAGGCTCTGTCCGCGAAGCTGGATTCTGGATCATTGGAGCTAAGAAATGTATCAGAAGTATCCTTCACAAATGTGTGACATGTAACAAGCTTCGGGGGGAAAAGCGCTGAACAAAAGATGGCAGACCTACCTTCAGACCATCTGAGTACAGAGCCACCCTTCACCTATGTGGGTCTTGACGTTTCGGCCCATGGGTTGTCACCACAAGACGAACCCGCGGTGGACAGGCTAACAGCAAAAGGTGGGCTGTACTTTTCACCTGCATGAGCACACGGGCCGTGCACATAGAGCTGATGGAGGCGATGGACACATCAAACTTCATCAATGCATTGCGCCGATTCTTTGCTTTGCGGGGACCTGCTAAGCAAATCCGTTCAGACTGTGGAACCAACTTTACAGTGTAGTGTTTATTGATCAAACACTCTGAACAAATAAATTGTTTGAACTGGCGTGTAGCCTCTTTATTATCAGAACATACAATTCTAACATGAGCTTAGCTCTCTGTCACTTCTTTTTGTAACCCCTTTAGGTAATTGTTCACTCTATCAGGTATTACTGCCATCTAGAGGACGATCATAGGAAACACACCTAATCACCACATCCCCTTTCCTTTAGAAGAAAAATATAAACTAAAATGCATGAAACAATAGAAATAATATAACACAATTATCCATTTGACACTAAACAGAAATTTCAAAACAACACATTTGCTTATCACATTTCAAAGGTAACTGAGCAGAGTTATTTACAAATTAAGTCGATCAGGTTTCTTTATTATGCGTGATGATCTTCTTATTATAGGAGGGTCATTTGTTTTTGCAGAATGACCATTTTCCAGGGGAATGGAAGAAGATGAAGAAGACTGCATGCTGGGTGGTGTTACATCTTCAGGTGAGACCAGAACTTCTTCTCCTTTAATGTCAGTCAGTGTCTGGCTCGTTTCTTGCGTCTTAAGAAGACTTCTGCGATTTCTCCGAAGGACCTGCCCATTCTCTGTTCTGACAACATATGATCTCGGATTCACCTCTTCCAAAACAACAGCTTTCTTGTCCCAGCAGTTGGTATCTTCCACTCTCACAATGTCATTCTTTGATAACACTTTCAGCATTTTGGTTTGCTTGTCATAGTTTGTTTTTTTGTCTCTTTTGAAGAGCCTTCTGTTTCTGCTTTATTGCTGCACTGTTCATCATGTCTTGTTTTGTGTCAATCCGGCAGGGAAGTGTCGTTCTTATCTTGCGATTCATTAAGAGCTCTGCAGGAGATGCACCATGTTCCAGAGGGGTTGCTCGATAGCTCAGAAGAGCTAGATATGGATCTGACCTTCCTTCAGATGCTTTCTTCAACAATTGCTTTACTATATGCACTCCTTTTTCTGCCTTCCCATTAGACTGAGCATGATGGGGACTTGAGGTCACGTGTCTGAAATCATAGTGAGCAGCAAAGTCCTGAAATTCCTTTGAGTTGTAACATGGGCCGTTGTCACTCACTACAACCAGAGGAATGCCATGCCTGGCAAAAATCGACTTCATCTGCTGTATCACACATGCACTTGAGGAGCTAGACAGCAGGGCTATTTCTGGAAAATTTGAAAAATAATCCACTACCAGCAAATACTCTTTACCATGGAAATGAAACAGATCAGTACCTACTTTCTGCCAAGGATGCTGAGGTAGGTCTGTTGTGATCATTGGTTCTCTTGCTTGCTTGTTTTGATGCTTCAGACAAACTTCACAAGTACTGACCATTTTTTCAATGTCAGAATTTATTCCAGGCCAATAAACTGAATCCCTGGATCTCCTCTTGCACTTTTCCATCCCAAGATGTCCCTCGTGTATCCTGGAAAGCATCTCTTTTCTCAGCGCTAGTGGAACAACTATTCTGTCCCGTCTCAGAAGAATGCCATCTGCCACACTGAGCTCATCTCTAACATTGTAGAATTGCGAGCAGGAACTTTTGACCCAGACATTGTTCAGATTTTCAATTACAGCCTGGAGAACTGGATCTTTTGCTGTCTCCTCAGCTATTTGCTTGAGCTTCTGATCAGACACGGGAAGAGATTCAACAACAAGATTCACATGTGTGTTCACATCATCTTCTGTGGAACTCGCATCTGAGGATGTGCATGTTAATGGTGCACGGGACAGCGCATCAGCTAGGACTATGTATTTCCCTGGTGTGTAGACTAATTCGAAATCATAACGTTGCAGTCTCATCATTAGACGCTGAATACGTGGAGACATCTGATTCAGATTCTTTCTGATGATTGCAATTAAAGGCTTGTGGTCCGTCTCTGCTGTGAATGACGATAAGCCATAGACGTATTCGTGAAATTTCTCAAATCCAAAAACAAGTCCAAGACATTCCTTTTCGATCTGAGCATATCTGCACTCAGATTGTGTCATTGTTCTAGAGGCATAGGCTATCGGTTTCCAGCCATCAACATCTGCTTGGAGCAAGACTGCACCTAGACCATCTTTTGATGCGTCCGTGGATATTTTGATACACTTAGAGGAATCAAAGTAGGTTAGCACTGGTGCATTTGTCAAGGTTGACTTGAGCATTTTCCATTCTTGCTCATGCTTACTTGTCCACTTGAACTCAGCTTTATGATTCAACAGTTCCCTGAGGTTCGCAGTTTTTGCGGAGAGGTTTGGTATGAATTTGCCAATGAAATTTACCATTCCCATAATCCTCAGCACACCTTTTTTGTCCACAGGACTCGGCATGTCCAGAATCGCCTGAATTTTGCTTTTGTCAGGTTCAACACCACATCCAGACAACTTGTCACCTAGAAAGGTCATTTCAGTGACACCGAACAGACATTTAGCTCTGTTTAACTTGAGGCCATATTTCCGAACTCTCTGAAGTAGCTGGAAAAGTCTCTGATTGTGTTCCTGCAAAGAGGATCCCCAAACGACTATGTCGTCGACATATGCACGAACTCCCTCCAGTCCTTCTATGATATGCTCCATGGCACGATGAAAGATTTCTGAGGCTGAAATTATGCCAAAGGGTAGACGAAGAAATGAATACCGTCCAAATGGAGTATTGAACGTACAGTACTTGGTACTGTCTTCATGAAGCTTCAATTGCCAGAATCCCTGTGAAGCGTCCAACTTGCTGAAATACTGTGCACCAGTCATTTCACTCGTGATCTCCTCACGTTTGGGAATCTGGTAGTGCTCCCTTTTTATGCTCGCATTCAAGTCTTGAGGATCCATGCATACTCTCAGATCACCATTTTTCTTTTTCACACAGACCATCGAGTTCACCCAGTCTGTGGGTTCCTCCACTTTCTTAATTACTCCTAGAGCTGTCATCTTATCCAGCTCCTTTTTTAGTTTCTCTTTCAGTGGCGCAGAAACCCTTCTCGGAGCGTGAACTACAGGGTGAGCATCTTCTTTGAGATGAATTTTGTAAATGAATGGTAGAGCTCCCAGTCCCTTGAAAACATCATCAAATCTGCGAACAATGTCATCTGTAGTTTCCTGCTGTGTTGCTGTTACACCATGACTATTGATACAGTACACTCTTTTTACCAGTCCTAATTCCTCACAGGCTTTGTCACCAAGGAGAGACTGATGATTATCTGGAACTACAACAAAGAGCAGGTGATGAATTTTGTTCTTGACACATACTCGGAGTCTGCACACACCTTGAGTCTTTATTTCCTGTCCATTGTAGGTTTTGAGCGACACAGTGTTTCTTTTTATCTGAGGCTTGATTTTCATTTCCTTTATGTCACTTATGCTTATGAGATTGGCCTTTGCTCCTGTATCAAGTTTAAGAGGCACAATGGTTCCATTGACTTGTAGTGACACAATCCATTTGTCATCAGATACACAGTTCACATCGGAGTCATTTTTTTTATTTTCTTCTTGTTTTTGCTGAATATTTTCTGTGTCTCCACTGACCATGCCCACAAAGAAAGTGTCAGACAACTCTGTCTCATCCACAACATGAACAAATGACGATTGCTTTGTTTTATTCTTCGAAAAACACTGCTTAGCGAAGTGGTTCATGCCTTTGCATTTTGCACATTGCTTTCCATATGCTGGGCATTGTTTAGGCTGATGCTTTGAGCCACATCTTTTACAGCAAAATGAATCTGTGCCAGCCTTAGGTACTGCTTTTTGACTCTGCCTTTTCATTTTGTGGGTAACAGCACCAACTACTGGACAGTCAGCACCTGTAATGCCTTCTTTACCGGTGAAAGTCCTAGAATGCAACAGAGCGAGCTCACTCGCATGACAAATCTTAATAGCACTTTCTAATGTCAGCTCTGTTTCTCTGAGCAGTCTTTCTCTTATTTTCTTGTCATCGATTCCGAAAACAATTTGATCTCTGATCATTGATTCAGCTAAGACTCCAAAGTTGCATGTTTTTGCCTTTAGCTTCAAGTCCGTCAAGAATGAGTCAAAACTTTCTCCCTGAGATTGAATGCGTGAACGAAACACATACCTTTCGTATGTTTCATTTTTCTTGGGTGAGCAGTGCTCGTCAAATTTCTTTATGACCTCATCATATTTTTCTCCGTCCGCAGCGTCCGCGAACGTAAAAGTATTGTATACTTCAATCGCCTGAGGTCCAGCAACAGTCAAGAGCAACGCTATTTTCCGTGAATCCGCCTTACCATCCAGACCAACAGCCTGCATATATAGCGTGAATTGCTGCTTGAATGTCCGCCAGCTGCTATCAACACTCCCGGTGAGTTTCAGCGATTGCGGGGGTTTGACAGCATCCATCTCTGTTGTATCACAGGACAGTTCACTCCTGGTACCATGTAGTGTTTATTGATCAAACACTCTGAACAAATAAATTGTTTGAACTGGCGTGTAGCCTCTTTATTATCAGAACATACAATTCTAACATGAGCTTAGCTCTCTGTCACTTCTTTTTGTAACCCCTTTAGGTAATTGTTCACTCTATCAGGTATTACTGCCATCTAGAGGACGATCATAGGAAACACACCTAATCACCACATACAGGTGCCTGCAAAGAGCTGCACATACTCCTTACCGATCCCAAAGAGCCAAATGTGAGAAGGTACTTGGGTGAAAAGGGTTGCTCTTGGGTGTTTAACTCTCCGCATTCCTCCCACATGGGAGGAGCTTTGGAGTGAATGATTGGTTTCGCCAGACGGATACTCAACTCCATGCTTATGCAAACCAACCCTTCATGCCTCACTCATGAGGTGTTGTCTACTTTAATGGCAGAGATCACAGCAATTATTAATGCTAGGCCACTCGCACCTATTTCTTCAGACCCGGAGTCACCCTTTCTTCTTACTCCTGCTACACTTCTGACTCAGAAGATGTCTACTTCCCCTTCTCCTCCGGGAACCTTTGACAGCACAGATCTTCATCGTCAGCAGTGGAGACAGGTGCAGCATCTGGCCAACACATTTTGGAGCAGATGGAGACGTGAGTACCTTCCTACGCTGCAAAGCCGAAGCAAGTGGCAGGATGTACGACCTAACATTGAGAAAGGTGACCTGGTTCTGCTTAAGGATAACCAGGAGAAAAGGAATGGATGGCCCATGGCTCTGGTTACAAGGACATTCCCTGATGAAGATGGGAAGGTCAGGAAGATTGAACTCAAGGTCACAAGATCTGGGTCAGCGAGGATCTTCTTGAGACCTGTTTCTGAGACGATCCTTCTCAAGAGTGCTGAGGAATTAAACTGATTTAGTTTTCCCTTTTTATTCAGACTTAATAAGGTTATTCAGAGAGTGGTATTTAATTAATACCAGGCGGGGAGTGTCATGTTCTGTAAGAATACTTTGCATTTAGTTTGTTTCTTTCTCCCCCTAGTGGTCATCTAGGAGTAATTAATTGTGTTCATATATAATTCTTACATTGCTTTCATTGGTTGATTTTATCACATGATGCAGTCAGATCAGGAAATTCATCAATAGTTATATTCCATGCGGCCCACTTGCAGCTCTAGTCATCTAATCCTGTCTTCATTTTGTGTTTGTGCCTTGAGAAAGCATCGCTTGTAAGTTGTATTTGAGTTTATAGTTAATTACGTTGATACATATGTCATGTAAAACGTTCTGCAATGTTCTTGAATATTTATTTGTTTACACATGAAAACTGCTATTGTATAGCCTTTCAGTGAAGAGGTCGTCAATAGTTTGTTAGTTTAGCTGTTGAGCTGCACATACTATATTTACTATAAGTTATACATTTTTACAGTTATAAGCATATTAGATGAATGTAATATATGTGTTACAACTTTGTAGCTTAAAGGTATATTATTTCATGTCTGTTAATGTATGACATGTTTGAATAGCATTCAGTGATTGGTGCTATCTTTCTGTATCATTTCAGTTTTACAAAGATTCCTTCATGAGAATTAAGACAACAGTAAAGAGCCTTGAACTTTACTCCAGCCTTTGACTTTCTCTTGAAGCCTGTTAGCTATCTGTCAATTTGTGTACAGTCACGCACACTGAGGACAGAATACTACTTGTTTAAATGGATCTTGAGGTATGTATATACTTTATAGTATGGGCAAAGAGCTGAGCAGAGCTTTTAAATGCATTTTTTTAAAGTGAAGGACATTCAAGAGCAAAAAGACAAGAGATGCTTTTGGTTTTTGTGGTTAAATGAAGAGAATGTATATAAAGAAATGGGACGTACAGAAAGAAATGGATACAGACAGAATTGTAGACTGAATGAAAGACTGGAAAGAGAAAGGCAATGAGGTTGAAGATTCAGGTTTATGAACTTCACCCCCATGTCATTCCAAATCTGTGACTTACTGTCCTCCATAAATGGAGAAATGTTCCATGCAGCGACGAAAGAATGTGGATTGAAAAAAAATATCTTTGCATCACAGGAATAAAATACACTTTACAATATATTTACTCAAAAAACAGTTATTTTAGATTATAAAAATATTTCACAATATTACTGTATTTTTGACTAAAGTGAGCTTCTTTCAAAAACATTAAAATATCTTACAGACACCAAACTTCTGATTTATTTTATTTTTTTGTATGCATTGAGTCTCTGGAATCTCAAAAATAACTTTGTGCAAGGAACAGACCAAAGTTAAAAATGTTCTTTACTGAAAACGCATGACATGCAAGGAAAAATATAATGGCATAAATGAATCATTTGTATATGACTATTTATTCATTCAATTCTTCACTTTAGTTCAATTGTGGCAACAGCGTACTAATTAATTAAATGGTTTTAGGTGAACCATGCCCACATTGTACTCATTTATTTAAATCATTTTAATTTAGTTAAATCATGATTTAACTAATAATCTGCAAACTGATAACTAATAACTAATAATTAACAAACTGCTCCAGGTATGTGTCCACGGTGTGTGTGTGTTCACTGCTGTGTGTGTGCACTTTGGATGGGATAAATGAGCACTTATTCTGAACATGGGTCACCATACCTGGCCACATGTCACAATCACTTTCACTTTATTTATATACAGTTTTTGTTTGTTTTAATTTTTTTAGTGCAGTTTTCACATGAACCATATACATTTTCAAAACTCAAGAATCTAAACTGATCACACTTGTAACACTGCTAGTCAATCTTTTAAAACCTAACCTAACTAAAGTAATTGACATAAAAATGACATTTTTAATTTGTGTCCACAATGTGTGTTTTTTATGTTGTGTTGTCTGTTTTTTTCCAGTGACATATAGTGACATATTTTGCTTCTGAAATGCTTTTTCTGAGAACAAATTTGTATTTTAATCCCACAAAATCGGGCCTATACAGTCAGTTCACTTATAATGCCATGGAACGGTGCAGTGAAATAATTTAAGGGACAGTCCCTCTGGAGAAACCTGCAGTTAAGTGCGTTGCTCACGAGACACCTTGCCTGAGCTTTAACACTTACATCACACAATAACAAATGTAATAAACAATGACTTTTTAACATTGATTTTGAAGTTGTTCTTTTGATGCAGACTTGTTACAGCAGTTCAATCATTTTGAACTTGCATGCCCTATCCTACTGTTTATAATTGTAATGACAATGCCATATGGCAGTACAGTATTATGCTAATAGATATCAGCTGTGTTAGAACAGAAAGTCACCTTTCTCTGGCTTCCCTGCTGACATTTTTTATTAGCATACACAGGGCTGGTTATTACCACTACAGAACTATGGATACCTGCGTAAACCACATGCTTTAAAACAGCCTAACAAAATGAACGGAGCCCATCTGGTCACACTGTGCAAATGTATTAAAACAGCTTTGATACTATAGGTAAATAGTGGAGCCCTAGGCTAAAGAAATAGTCTAAGAGTTTAAATTTATTTTACTTAAAAAACCCTATATATGTGTATATATACATGTGTGTGTATATATATATATATATATATATATATATATATATATGATTTTCAATTTCATGTGTTATTATGGCAGCAGCTATTTATATAAGGTGTAAAAAAATGTAAATCGTGTAAACAGTGGTAAATACTGTTCAAACCATGTATAAATAGCAACTAATAGCATCTTGTTTACTCAATTGATAAGAAAGTGACAGTAAATAATATAATATATATATATATATATATATATATGAACATTTATAGGCAGAGTTAATAAAAGTAGCCACAGTTGCCTACATGTACTCTTAAATACCCTTAAATACCCTGCCAACTATTATTTGGAAATAAGGAAAAAATACAGCAAAGTGCATCTAATTGATTCAGTCCTGAATATCAGACTGTAATTTTCCACCACATTAAGATAGAAATAAAAAATTAAAACATTAAATGATGTGTGATTCATAAAGATTAGACCAAGGCTAATTAAAGATTAAAATCATATTGGTAAAGTGGCAGAGATGAGAGGAGGAGCAAGATGAAGTTTCCCGATCGAGATGCACTCTGGTGTATCTGTTAGTTCTGGATGGTAGCAGGAGGCCCCATACATTAGCAAACTCTTTGAAGTGTGACAATGACAAGATCAAGGCTTCGGCCCGATCAAAAACTACGTTACTTGGTACTCTGTATCTCAGCATCTTCCTGTGCTTCAAGTGCTTTGGTCAGTGTTCTCAGGTTTTTCTTCTTTCTAAGCCTTCTGATGACATGGGATTGTTGTCATGGAGAAGTTATTGTGACAAAGGGATACAGAAGAAAGTTGGTTGGAGAATCCTTTATATCTCAGCTTTATATCTCTTTCATAATATTGACCAATATCTCACAGCAACACACAGTGCTGTTCATTTTTCTGGTCATATTTTAAGCCTTATGAATGTCCTAATACTGCAGTGACTAAAACCTGAAAACAGATTTAGAGCCATTAGATAGTGGGAGGATCTGCTGTGGCTTAAGTTATACCAGATTCACTTCCTCTGAGACCACAAAAATGAACCAGAACCAGTGTGTAGTGGCTGATTGAAACTAAGCTGATTTAACTGAAGACTGTGCTGATTCTCCTCAGATGAATGGACTGACATTTAAAGAAAGAAATCTACAAGGAGTGCACAAGAAGCAAAGTAGCATTGATGTGTAACGACCTTGAATCATTATGACTCTAGTGTTCTGCTCTCAAGACTCCTGGATAAAAGACTGAGCACTGGATGTGAGGATGTGAAGTATCAGTGTGATTTCAGAAAAGAACTAAAAACATACTTAGAATATGAAAAAACCTGCAAACATGTTTGAATGAATCACAGTTTCCAAATATCCACACATTTTTGAATCTTTGTGAATAAAATGACTCTTCTTGCTCACCAAGGCTGCAAGAAACAGCTATTTTGTGAAATATTACAATTTAAAATAACTGTTATTGTAATATATTTTAAAATGTAGATAATTCCGGTGATGAAAAGCGGACTTTTGAGCATCCATTACACCAGTCTTCAGTGTCACACGATACTAAAATGTTGATTTTGCTGCTCAAGAAACATTTCTTGTTATTAATGTTGAAAACAGTTGTGCTGCTTTACATTTTTGAGGATTTTTCAAGATTCATTCATTAATAGAAAGTTCAAAAGACAGCATTTATTTAGAATTTAGATCAATTAATTGCGTCCTTGTTCAGTAAAAGTAAGCAAAAGTATTCAAATTAAAAAAAAAATCTTACTGACCCCAGATATGTGAACAGTCATAAAACCATATTTTTTTTTATTGTATTTTATTTTTTTTAATATTATTACTATAGAATGGTTAAAAATTGTTATTAATGTGCTGTTTTCTCTTTCCTTTTATGACAGAAGAAAATGTCCTTTGCACCCCGACATCTCGAGACAGCTATGAGCGAGTGTCTCATTCTGGGCCAACATTACCCCCAGGATTCCCTGCTTCACTGCTCTTTCCTGAGGGCCTGTCCTCCATAGAAACCCTCCTCACCAACATACAGGTATATTTCAAAAGTTATAAACAAATATTTAGCATAGAGATCCACACTTCAAATCTGAATCTTTTTTCCCTTTTCAGGGTCTGTTAAAGGTGGCTATTGATAATGCACGGGCGCAAGAGAAGCAGGTCCAGCTGGAGCGCACAGAGCTGAAGATGGAGCTGTACAGAGAGAGAGAGCTGCGAGAGACGCTGGAGAGGCAGCTGTGCGTCGAGCAGAAAAACAGAGGTGATTATTAGCTAATCTGAGCCAGTCTGCACACCGTGCTTTGTTTAAGTAGTGGGTTTCATTGCAGACCCCTGCTCAGGTCAGATCTGAGTGTCCCAGTCAGCACATGTACACTACCAAGGCTTGGGGTCATTCTATTAACTCCTAATTTGATGCTTGTTAATAGTTAGTAAGGTAAGGTTGTTAAGTTTAAGTATGGGGGAGGGATCTAAAATATGGTCATGCAGAATAAGGAATTAATATGTGCTTTATAAGTACTAATAAAGAGCCAATATGCTAGTAATATGCATCCTAATGATCAACTAGTAAACAGTGAGAACTGGACCCTAAGATCAAGTGCTAACACCAACATTTTGAACAGTAGTGTATGTTATCAAGATGTCTTTTCTGATCAGCACTACTATATTGTTATCCCATATAACATTTTTAGAAGATAGTTGATATTAAAAGGAACCCAAAAATGGGTTTGCTTTGGTTTTGCTTTGTCATTTTGACAGTGGTTGTCATTATGAACATTTGATGACTGGCAAGAACTGTGAAACAATTCTTCAACAATGTCTACTGTTGTGTTCCAACAGCGTATGGGTTTGGAACAACAAGAACATAAATGATAACTGAGCTTTTGCTTTTGAGTGAACTGTTCCTTTATCATTTAGAATGTAGGCAGAATGTATGTTTTTTTGTTGTTGTTAATGTCACGTCTATTAATTTATTTAATAAAAAAATGAATTAATATTAATTTATTTAAATGAAAAATATAATTCATGCATACTGTACACTGAAAATGTTTGCATAAAACGATGACAAAAAATGCAGGAAAAAACAGGAAATAGAGAAGAACATGACTATTTGTCAAGGTCCATATGTTTCCTCTACTAAATCTGATCATTTGACCTTTTTATGACTATGAAAAGTTAATACAGGTTGTAGCAAGTCATGTGGTGCAGATTCCCAAAATATAATATTTATGAATTAATAATTCATGATATTTGATGGGGGAAAAATTTTTCATATTTAAATGATTTAAATGATTAAGATGTCTGGATTCACATGCATTCAGAGTGTAAGACAAATGCTATTTTCTTTATCATGGACAATCTTTTTTGTCAATGTTTGCTAGATGTTTGTGCAAAACAGAACACAATGATTTGGCAACATACATGTGCTATCAGCAAGTTTTAACGTGCATTATGTGTGACTAATGATTGACAGATGTCTGCAAGATAAGCTGTTGCAAGTTTAGTGATTCCACTCAAAATAAGGATTTAATAGGAAAACAGGTGTGTGCTGTCACATTTGAAATTTGATATGCATTGAAAGAAGAGCTCACCTTCAGTTACATGTAATGTTGTCGGCTTCACTCCACAAAAACAAGTAAAACAGGTTCTCACATCTAACTGTCCGTCACTTGAGCTTTCACATCACGTTTACTCTTAATCTTCTGTTCTCCAGAATGTACATACAATTGAAGTCTACATAAATCAGAAATCTCATAGAAAGCCAGCATAAAATGGTGGAATCGTTAAAGAAGGTGACAGGGCAACATGCACCATTAATGAATGTTGTTTAATTAGAGAGCTCCTCATCTCGTATTCTCTTGTCGCCCACACTGTGCTCCAGATTTGCTACTGCAAATTCAGCACTTTCCTTCAGCTGCACACACACACACACACACACACACACACACACACATACAGACACTGAGAATTACCCTTTGTAATTACAAGTACATATTATGATATTAGTGTGAATGATTTATTATCAGTGTAAACAGAATTGCCGTGTTAATATTCGCGGCATCACATTTGATGAGGATAATGAATCTCCTGCATAATTCATCAAGTCAACTGGCTCTTCCATTAGTGAGAGATGTCTTTATACTCCAGCCAACTGACTTCGAATCGGTTTCTGAGTTTCACACCTAGTGGTTACAGAGAAGAGGAAGAACAAGGTTGGTCCTAGATCACTCACGGAGGACAGATTCACATCTAACAGACAGAAAGCATTTTTTTTTTCTGCTGACTGTGCCGTCTGAATTAAACTCTTACTGCAAACTGGAAAATGAACATGTTCCACTGGGCTCCAGCCTAGTTTTACATTAGATGTGCGTATGAGAAAGACTGAATAAAGGCATGTAGAACAGCTTTTCATTGTTTGCTATAATTGCTTCTTTGCTGTGATGTGGGATTTGATGTAATAATATTTCAATTATCCAGTAGCATGAAGTTTTCAAAATCATTTTTCAAAGTTTAATGCAATAGCTATACAAGAAATAGTAGATATAATACTACAAAACACACTACTCTTCAAATGTTTCAAGATTTTTTTTTAACTAAGTTAATGCTTTTATTCAAGTATTTTAGTTTTAATTTTAACTAAAGACATCCCTAACATTTCAGAATATTTTTATTTCAAATAAACACTGTGCTTTTGAACGTTCTAGTATTCATCAAAAAAGTGTTGTGGTTTCCACAAAAAACATGAACTGTTTTCAACAATGATAATAATAAGGAATGTTTCTTGAGCAACAAATCAGCATATTAGACTATTTTCTGAAGGATCATGTGACACATGACACACTATTTTCCTAATTAATGCTGTACAGCTGCTTTGACACAATCTGTATTGTTAAAAGCACTGTATAAATAAAGGTGACTTGACTCTGAAGACTAGAGTGATGGCAGCTTTGCATCACAGGAATAAAGTACACTTTTAAAACATATTACAACAGTTTTATTTAAAATTGTAATAATATTTCCCATTTTACTGTATTTCTGCTCAAATAAATGCAGCCTTTGCATAAGAGATGTTTCTCTAAAAACATTTTATAAAATCTTACCCATTCCAAAGTTTTGAACAGTATGTACATTCCATATAGTTATAATACTTATTATTGTTCTTTTTTCCTCCATATGTGCTTTTCTCAGCACTCATCCAGAAGCGTCTGAAGAAAGAGAAGAAGACCAAGAGGAAACTGCAGGAGGCTCTGGAGGTGGAGTCCAAGAGAAGAGACCAGGCCGAGCAGAACCTGCAGCGGACGTCCTGCGGTGAGAGATCACCCACTCGAAGCGGTCAGAAAGCACACCACACGACCAGCACCCTGAAGGGGATGCTCCGAATTCTAAGTGTCTGTCTAGAAAAATAAAGGATGTAAAAGTTTAACATCTGAGTTATAATTTGAAACATAACCAGCTATGGTAAAATGACAGCTGGTACTGAATCATCAGATTTAGTTTATTTAAACTGATATATATATATATATATATATATATATATATATATATATATATATATATATATATACTATATACTATTATATATATATACTATATACTATAATATATATATACTATATATATATGCATGTATGTATGTATGTGTGTATATATATGTATATATATTAAAAAAGTGAGAAACATTGTGACTGAATCAATTAACAGGGAAGGTTGTAACTTATAACCCATATGTTTCTACCAGACCACAAATATCAATCAAATGTTTTATTTGTTTAATCGTTTTTACAGTTTGTTTGTTTTTTGTAATAAAATGCTTACAATTATGTGCGTTGGTATTAAAATTATTTCAATTAAATCTGATGAACAGAATAGATTCTTGTACAAAATGTAAACAAATATTTTATGAATGTTATTTTTCTATTAGTGATTTTCTATATATTTTCTATTATATCCATCAAACCGCTATTGGAGTAGTTTGTAACACAGTAATATGGGGAAAAAATATTAAATTAGATAAATAGCACAAAAGTTACATTCATTAAAGCTGATGTTACAATCCCAGGTCTCCCAGGAAAGCCGTGTGACATTTATTTACCATATTGACAACTAAATAGATACCAGTAATGTACACTGTAAAATGTGTTTTATTGGTATTTGAAGAGTAAAAACAGACACTTAATTAAAGTTAAAGTGACAAATAATTCCTAACTCCACTTGTAACTGTTTTCATGTTAACAGACCCTCCTCAACAGGAAATGGAGACAAACAATAACAGCAGCAAAACAGACACTGACAGAACAATACAAGGTGCAGATGTCTTTTCATGTTCCCTCACATTGTTTCTTCGTGGATCTATATTTAAATGTGTTTTCCCCTGTAATCTTCAAAGTCTTGAAGGAAATGAGCACCGCAGATGAATACCATCGAGAGCTGGGGTCCATTATATCATCCATTAAGTTCTGTTGTTTGATAGTGTACATGATCATCTAAACACAGCCCTGATGTGTTCAAATATTAACCATTTAAAACATTCAGAGTGAAATTAAATTAAATAGCACTGATACAAAAAGAAAAAAAATGAAAGAAAGACAGGATAAAGACAAAAAAGGGGGAGCAGTAATTAATGGGTCCCTTAATTGTCCTCATGAAATATTTGCATTGGCATAATTTACATAATCTACATTTTGTAATTAATCTTTCATAGGGTTTGCTTTCTCTTTTCGTCTTGGTTGAGAGGAAAGCGAGGAGCGAGGGCTCTTTTCTTGTTGTTTTTGACATTTATTCAAATCTCTTCTCCTTTAACAATCCTTTCATCTCTCTCTCAGTCCGTACACGGTAGAACATTATGTATTTGTCCGTTCATTATACGCTGCTTGGGAAATCAGTCTAGCTTCATTCATACCATTTATTTTTCTCCACAGATGGAAGACTCTTTCTAAAGTCCACAATGATGTACTGAAGAATGAAGACAAGGAGTAAATGCATTCATACCGTATAGAAGAGCCTGTAGTCAATTGCCTGGTAAATAATGTCTGCATTTCTACTGGAGGACGGATGGAAGACAATGAGGCAATTTTATAGGCTGATGTCAGTGTGTTGCAGCACAAGGACTTGACAAGATTATTATGCCCATTGAAAGTCAGCATTCAGTTGAATAAAGCCTGAGTCCTCATGAGACACACACACCTGGCTGAAGGACCAGGTTTCCAGGGGGCTTTTAGCAACACTGAGAAATTAAAAACATTTTATAAAGCATTTCAATTTGCCTGACTACACTGACTGATGAAATATTCAAATCAGATCATTTTTTGCCCTTCTACCATTTGACATTTTACGTCAGTTTCAAAACACCATTTCATGAAGGGAGGGGTCTGAAGAAACATTTGAATTTGATTTACAGTAGTTATTTATCAACTATAAACACTGCATTAAAATGTGTATTGTGTATCTGTCTGTTATTTCGATAAGAAGGTATAGATGTCCATTTTTTTTTCATTGTTGTACCATAACAGATTTCATCAAAGTTCATCAAATATGTACATAAAAGTGTAGACATGCTACTGTGCATTGTACGCTGTAGATCTAGGAAATCAATACAAACATTTTTAAGAAGATTTCTTGCATCTAAGTTATTTTTTGTTCAGTTGCCATTTAATATCCTACTCGACATGGAGAGCATGCTGGCATGTTGTTACTTCTGTTTTGTCCATCTGGAAGACAATAAAGATTTTCCCCACATGCTTTACAAGGGAGACGTTTCAAAACTAACTGACTGATGCTTGTTTTGTGTGACTTCTGTAGAAACACTAAATCAAAGTAGTCAAGCACAAACACTTTACCACACTTGTTCTTGTTTACCACTGGGAAGTTTTTTTTTTTTTAAACTTCCAAGACATGAAGACATTTTACTTTACTGAACTTTTATATATTTTTTTGTATTATTTATTTATTAATATTTTACTTGCAAAAACTAAAAGACACTTGTTCTCGTTTACCACTGGTAAAATTAAGCAGAGCTTCTTTATTGAATTTTTTTTATTTTATTTTATTTTATGTAACTTCCAAGGCAGAAAGCCATACGGACGGACACTTTCTTTTTTCTCAAGAGCACATGCACAAAAATGAGTTGACGCAGCATTTAGCCAATCACTCAAGCTGCACTGTTTAGCGGTACTCTCTCTCTCTTTCTTTCTCTCTCTCTCTCTCTCTCTCTGAACATAATAAAAAGTCAGGAGAGATGAATAATTGACTGATTGTTGCATTATTCAAGCCCCTATTGTGGAAAAAAGCCCAGTCTCTGGCACATTTCAGGTCTCTCTGGCATATTGAATATGAGGTTAAAGTTTCAATCAACCTTGAAAGGGAGAGGCATTTTTCATCGGCTAGCTGGCGTATCAAGTTGATGCACTAAGAGTTAGTGTACAGTTCTGTCCAGACATTACTTTATCTGCTATACATATACTAAAATTGACAACACTAGACCAAAAAATGCATTATCAGCTCTCTCTGATAGGACTGGTAATATATTTATTGTGGAGATCCTTAAACCTGAGACTGGCAAGTTTGAAATTGCACTCAATTGCAGTTATATACGATAACACTAGTTGTTTCCCCCTATACAGTGATCACTTGTATCTATTTCTATACATCTCACATTCCTGTTTGAGTCTGTTAGGAGCCACAATGACTCTAACAAGACAGATCTAGGGCCTGTTGAAGTAGTGTAAATGTAATGTAATCAGAGGGTGCCTGTTGTACATTAGCACAGACAGCGGTAGAGGTGCAGGACAAGTTGTCCAAATGAGTGTTAGAGCAGGATGAGAGCCGTAGACAGGTAATGAAAGGGCAAGAGAGTAGCGCTCAGCTTTTCAAACCTTTCACTATCATTACTAATTCAACTTGCTCCTTCTCGCTCCTAATGAGAGAGAGAGCTGGGGGAAAGGGAGAACGGTGCGGGATAATGTGCCGTGAAATTGACTCATTCGCACGAGGAGGAAAGGGAGAGAGATCACCTTTTCATTTTAAACTGCCCTGTGAGGAAATGATGGTGAATTTCGTGATCCTGACAAAAAGAGTGGACTGTTTATTTAGTTCAGCTTTTCTTCATGACAGAAGGAATGAAGGTAACAGCCCCAAAAAGCCTCTGGACACTTAAGCCACATTAAAAAAATGTATTAATGACTTTGCGTTATCAAAATAGCAAACCGTAAATACTATACAAACATCTAAAGGAAAACACTTCAGAAAAATGTGTGTTTTGTTTCAAATTATTGAAAAAACATGTTTTAATTAAGACACAAATTATTACACTTTGTAAAATATCAATATTTAACTTTTAAAACTAGATCAATTCAAAGTTTTATCTTGCAACACAATTCATTTGAATTAATACATTACATAATAAATAATACATGCTGTAAAATGATTTTGCTCATTGTTAGATCATGATACTGATGATCCATTAACAAACGATAAAACCTGAACCTTATATGGTACATTTTTACTGGTAATGACAAAATTACAGTTGATTTGATATATTGTATCAGATACAATAACATTAGTACAAAAATACTAGATATTATCTCAGCTGTCATTTAAACTTTAAGTATTTAGGTCCGTTGTAAGTATACACATCTGAAATCATATGCCAACAATACTATTAATGAATGATATAAAAAAGTTTTTTTTTTTCTGAAAACTTTCAACAAGGTGAATCAAAATGATTTTAAATAAGACAAAACAAGCATTAAAATACCTAAGCTCAAGATTTGTTTTAAATATTAAATCAGCCCCTCAACAATTCCTTCATTCATTCAATGAATGAAAACACCTGGAGGAAGCCTAACTGATTGAGATTTCCTAAGAGATTTCTAGACCTGGAAAAGTCATGGCATTTTTATAATAAATACATCATTAGATTTGCTTAGCTCTAAAATATTATATTGGGTAGAAATTGTGAAAAAAAAAAAAAAACATTTTCCTTAATCCTTGTCCTGTAAATCATGAAAAAGACGGATAATTCATGTATATGCACTGGTTAAAAAGAGTGGGAAACGTGAAGAACATTCAGCTCTTAAAACATCCAAAATCGTGCAGCTAAATTTACTGTCAGGCCTTTGAATGTTGTTATGGACAGTGGAGAGCCTTGGAGTCAAAAAGGTTGAGAACAAAACTTATAGTAGCCTGATACTAAAAAAGTTTGATGAATTTTAAACAAAAGTCAACAATAATGCTGTATTCACCTGACACATAAAAACAAGGCACAGCCAAAGTCAAAATATATCGACAGACAAACTTGAGTGTGTGCCCGTGACTGTTGGCACAATGTGAAATAAATAAGGAAATGAGAAATGACATCATCCCAGTCCAGGCACCTCCTCAGCATAAATAGTGGCTTCTGAAATCATTATCACAACTTTGATGTTGTACATGAATGTAGAAATTTGTTAAACACATGTTCATGCTTGTAAATACTATACTAATACTTATTAAAAGCGATATTTCTTACTGCTATTGTATTTCTTATGTTTATGGCAATTTCCTGATATTTGAACATTGCACCTCGCAATTAAAATTCTGCAGAAAGAACAGTTTGTTTAGTCAGTTTACAAAGTTGTAAATAATGAAAGGCTGAAGTTGCAATTCTTAGCTTTGGTTAAACAGAATATACAAACTCATACAGATTTGTAATAACATGAAAAAGAAAATAATTTGTAATAAAATGAGAAAATGTTGAAATTATTTGCATGATTATCCCTTCAAGTCACAACTGACCTATCAGTAAGCCCCTCCCCTCAAACATAGATGAGCCAATGGCAGTTAAGTATCAGTTGCGCTGGGACCGTAACTCAGAAAACTTTAGGTTTCAGCACCAAAAACATTGGAAGATCCGAAGCTCGCATCAGTTTGATGGTGCTTATGCTACAAAAATCGAAAAACAATGTGTCTGTGGTACTTGTAACACTGATTCCAGGTATCCTGAGAGGAAGGACAATGGAATTAATTTTATTCCATTTCCTAAACCCGAACAAAATGGGGCAAAATGTCCCTAAGAATTCAACCCCAGTCCCAAGGAAAACGAAACCGTTCAATATCTGCTTGTATTATGATCTGTAATGTTAAACCCTTGCTTCCAAATTAATCTTGTTACCCACCATATTTATTTAAAAATCTTTTATATATCCCTTTATGACATATTTTAGTCCCACTTGAATGGTGGTCCTTCTGTGTCCAAAATGTATCAAAAACATCTTGGGACAAGGTTTCCACACTGACGGCAGTGGCAACTGACAGCAACAATAACTAAGGTGTGTGTGTTTGGGGAGGGGGATTGGTCAATTGCATGTAAAATCTAAATTACAAGATTTTTTCTGGTTTTGTGGTGAGACCTGCAATAAGAGTGAGCCTTAAAAGACCATATGATCAGTTCTTGGTAAAGATGAACAACAACCCAGTCTAAGTCATCTCTCATATTCCCTTTTGCTGTAAGGTCTGTGTATAATGAGAATGTATTGTTTTGTTTTGTCAGTTTTTTTTTATTTATTTTTTTGCCATTGCCTTGTCACTAGATATGTGTGAGTGTGTGTGTGTTTCACTAAAGCTGTCTGACAGGGGCACTGGCTACTTGAGAGGACTTATGTCCCTTCGCTGGACTTCTGACAGCTGGATTGGCTTGTTTTCCCTCCCTCTCCCCAGGGGCTTCACTGTCAGCTCTACACTCAGGCAGATTGTGAAGAGAGAGATTAATGGACAATGAGGATGGCGGAAAGGGAGACACATTGAGAGAGGGAGAAGAGAAGAAAGGACGAGAGGAGGCCAACTGCCATCTGCTCATTTCCTTTTAATGGAGAAAGTAAACAGCAGGATACAGTGCTGCCGACAAATCTGGATTTTCTTTATTACATGAACACACGCTCTAATTTGTTGAGGTTGTCAAAGACAGAAGCATGGCTACTTTTTCTTCTATTCAGGTCTTTTACCCTCAATACGTCTGTTCTTTTTTTATAGAAACACGAGTGATTTGGTCATTGTCTGTCTGGCTTTCAGGTTAAATGTTAGTTGGTTCAGTTAATGGATTCCGTATTCAGCGAACCTGAATCTGACGTAGGATGTTATATACAATTAGCTACTTCTAGTAAAAGATCAGGGCTGTTTCTCCTCTTTATGACTCTAATGGCCCTGTCACCACCGCCTGTGAAAGCCATACTTTCTTTTTAAATTTCATATTGTAAAGCCTATGAATACAGCCATGGAAAAATCCAAATAGTTTTGTTTAGCATAAGCAGCTAATCGCTAAATAAGAGAGGGGAAAAACAAAGACTTAAGGAATTAATTCAAAAGGCCTAATAGCTTTTAATACTAAAATGATACATGGGTGAACAGAATAAAACAAGGTGTTAACTGAAAATCTAACTGACTGATTTCTTCAACTCAAATGTGAGATTTGACTGCTCTGAGATGATGATCGAAGAGCAGTTTGTACTTCTACAAAGTCCTTGCATGACAAATCCATGAAATCCAGGCCGGTCATAAAACTAATTAGACTTACCTATTTTAATTTGAGGCAGCAGCGATTGCTTCCCATCATCTCATTTCAGGTTATATCCTCTCTAAATGATACAGTCCTGTAATGGACTATGACATGATTAAATTGATGCTAAAGCAGTAACAGGGAAAGAATGTATGTTGTAATGTTAATGTTTTATTTGTGGCCAAATTAGCAGAGACCTTTTGTGCTTGAAGTACCTTAATGTAGGCTATTCATTGTTTAATATTATTCAGCTTATGAAAAAAAAATTCTAAAGAAGAAGCCCTGTTGAAAAAAACTGCATATTAGATATTAAACAGCTGGTTTAAGATGGTCCTGAGCTGGAGCTAGTTGCTTAGGACCAGCTCATGACCAGCTTAAACCAGCTGCCATGCTTCAGTATATGCTGTTCTTTTCAAAAGGGAGAAGAAAACTTGCATTTTGAATTATCTAGGGCCTAGGCCTAGTTTACGCAATACATTGTATAAATACGTTTCGTCTTTGTATTCTTTCACGTTAAAATCAATATACCGTCTAACCTGACAAAGGTCTATTGTGGCATGTTTTTTTTTTACTTATTAGCTCAAAAGTGGGCATGCTTGCCAGTACAGATTAGCTTTTTCTTACACTTTTCACACAACTTTCAGGAAAGCTGGGACACAGAAGCCGGATGTCTTCTATCATCTTTATTGGTCATGACTGCTGTGTCTTATTTCATTTCATCTTATGAAAACCAGCAACTCCCCACAAACATCGCCACCACCAGCCTGTGCAACACATCTAAAACACCTAACAGATGGTCATTACACAAACAAGCTCATTTATCTCAAAGCCAGCAGTGGGGAACAAACAAAAGTATATGTCTTAATGTAGTAGCAGCTTGAGTTGACTTGCAGCTGAGCTTTCAAACCGGCTCAAATGAAAGATGGCTTATTTTCATTAATTCTCCAGCAGAGAAAGCTCTTGTTTGTGAAATTGAAGTCAGACGATAGCACTGATCATTTATCAAAAGCCAAACGGCCTGTTTCATGATGGAAACTATTTAAAGCCACATTGGCTCCATTTCTTGCATAATGGGGTTAGCTACCTCTTCGACATTCATTTAATCATACAGTTCAAAGTGACAGACAACCTCACAACTTTTATGAATCTTGGTTTAGTAAAAATGGTAAAAGGTGTTTTATTTATATATTTATTTAATATATAATTTTTTTTTTTACTATTAACACGATACAATTGCTCGAAGTTTCTGTAATCGTAACTCGGGCCAGTCAATCAAATCAGTTGTCTGTGCTGCCACCATGTGGTCATAAATCCACAGTGCAGTAGAACTGAATCTGTACACACTGTGGTATAAAACTTTGTCTAGACCAGGGGTAGGCAAGTTCGGTCCTAGAGAGCCGCAGTCCTGCAGAGTTCAGCTTCAACCCTAATCAAACACACCTGAACAAGGTTGAAACTGAACTCTGCAGGACTGCGGCTCTCCAGGAACGAACTTGCCTACCCCTGGTCTAGGGCCAATAACATATTTCTAGTGTTTGTTGAACAAATGTTCATAGGTTTGTTTCAGTTTTTTTCCCCCAAGAGAGGGGACACTTATCACAGAGTTCCACTTATTTACATTTCATCTCATTAAATAATTCTCCTCTGAAAGTGAAAAGAAATAAATATTAATCATCATCATCTCAGTTTAAAAATAAAAAATAAAAAATCTCAGTAGGCTATGATGCAGCATCAAAAGAAAACTCTCAACCATAAAATGTTGATTTATTTTGCACAATTAGTCAAAAAAAAAAGGTAATTTCCTCCCATATTTATGTATTTCAAATTAAAGTTTAACCTTAACCTTAAACTGTGTACAGTAATGTCAAGTACAAAGATTTTTGTTGTTACAACCTAAGCTGGGACATTTTTTTTCAGGAATTTATAGTAATAAATATAGTTAGTAATACTATGTTACTAAAACTTTCTTGTATTACAACAGAAACAACAGTTAGTTTAAATATGACATCAGAATTCAGAAATCAGAATTAATACTATAGTGGGTTACAAACATAACGGCAGTCTAGATTCCCACTTTTTAAAAAACATAGTTCCAGGATAAGCTATAAATGTTATTTATCATTCAAATAGATCATTGTAATCAAATATAAAACCATGGATGATTATGAACATTTCCATGGTTCAAAATGACTAAATAAATGTCATGAATTGTTTTTTTTTTTTTATGAAAAACAATTGGCTAAAACTATGGAAGGCCATTTCTGCCAAATAAAAAAAAAATCATGCTTTGCTAAATCCTAATTATGATGACATAAAAAGTGGAATCTTTGACATAATAAATCATATTTGTGAGATGAAATGAGATGTGGTGAAAAACAGTTTCAAACCTTCACCTGTAGTAAAGTCATTCATTCAGATTAAAGCCTGCCTTCCCCCAATAACGATCTTCACACATCATCTTTGCCTTCAAAATCTTTTGCTTCTGGCTCATGATGCACAACAGGAAGTGCCGCTGCTGCCGATTTAAAAGTTGGGGGTGGGGGTGAAAACAGGCTTTCATGGGAAGTGACAGTTGCTCTATGAAAATCACCACAGTAACCATACTTTCCGAGATATAACGTTACATAAAAAAAAGTTTGTTTCTTAATGGAAAATGATTTGGAGAAATGTAGCATAAACACCACTTGCTCACCAGTGGATCCTCTGCAGTGAATGGGTGCCATCAGAATGAGAGTCCAAACAGCTTAATAAAAACTTCCACACACTCCAGTCCATCAATTAAAAAAGTTGCATGTCTGTGAAAAACGAATCCATCTTTAAGATGTTTTTAACATCTTAAACATTATCATGGACATTTTAAGTCAAAATGTGTATTTGTATTTGGTTTTTAGACATAAACCAGTATATCTGACTGAATTGGTGTACTCTCATAATCACAAACTAATTGGTCCCCGATTTGTAATATTAACTTTTATCCTCTGACATGACCAACAGTGGAAGTTATAATTTCCTTGGCGACACATTTAACAGTACAACATCTGTGTTGTGTCTTAAATAAAGCACCCCAGTGCAAAAGCTTACTGCTGCTTCCTGCAGTCCTCACTCTGCTGCTGACTGTGATTCAGGATCTGCTCGTATACAACCTTCAGGTCGTAAGCAGGGCAAGCAGGTGAGATATTACACCAGTTCACCCAAAGAATTCAATGCACAATATCAGATGCATTCAACATTGTGTGTTGATTAACCCTTATGCGTTTTTGGGGACGTTTTCGTCCACTAGGGGGTAAAGTTGAGTCTTATTTTGGCCACAACTTTCTCTGTGTTTGAGCTAATGGAATGATTTTTGGTGACAAATCTTATTTTGACCCATATTTTGGGAAAATGCTTTGAAATTTTTCAAAAACTCAACGGTACACTGTGGGCAAATTCACTACCCTTTCGGGATGTTCATGGATGAAAACATCCACTAAATTAAACTGCAGTAAAAATCTATCTTTTTTTTGCATAAATCTATTAATCAACCATAGTCCTGATCAAAACTATCAAATGTTAAAAAAAAAATCCAAGATTTTAACTCTTTAATTACCAAGTTCATAAATGATGTCACTGATTTGGGAAAAAAACACACAAAATTACTTATTTTCAATATAAAAAGTGATTGTGGACTGGATATTTTTTTTTACCTTTTATCACAGTCTTGGGCATGTCAAAGATTAGTAACAAGACTGGCTTTGATGCATTGTTAGTTTTTGTGCAGCATTAGATTTTAATTTTTTCTCCCTCATTTGTTGTTGGTGGCTGTTTTTGCCCCATTGACTTCCATTATAAGACATTTTTTGATTGCAAAGCCATGACACAGTTGATCACTAGGTGGGACCGTTAACCCTTTAGATAGGCCTGTGCTAAAAAAGGCTTAGTTTCTGGCTTGTATATGGAGTTATATGGATTATAACAGCAAATTATAGTTTTTGTGTGTGTGAGAGATTCTAATGCTGCACAAAAACTAAAAATGCATCAAAGCCAATGTTGCTACTAATCTTTGACATGCCCAAGACCACAATCCAGCCACAATTACTTTTATATTGAAAATAAGTCATTTTGTGTGTTTTTTCCCCCAAATCAGTGACATCATTTATGAACTTGGCAATTAAAGAGTTAAAATCTTGGATTTTTTAAAAAAACATTTGGTAGTTTTGATCAGGACTGAAGCTGATTAACAGATTTATGCAAAAAAAAAAAAAATGAATCTGATACATTTTTACAGCAGTTTAATTGAGTGGATGTTTTCATCCCGAACATACCGAAAGGGTAGTGAATTTGAACAATCCACAAGGGTTAAGAATGTTTGCCCTATTATTAAATAACCTGTATTGCTATAATTAGAAATAATAATAAAATATTCATAATGCATGTTTTCTTGCAGTAAAATGATAACTGATTTGATCAATTGTGGCAAAAACTTGAAATCAAACAATAAAAAAATTGTTTCTGTATATTGATGATAGATGCATCAGAATGATCAGATTGGTCATAAAAGAGCATTATCAGTCATTCTCTAGCCCAAGCTCCATCTGGATAATTTTCACATATAACCAATCATTTTATTGGATTGATATTGTATTATATTTTTAACTAATAGGATTATTTAAAACATTTCTAAACACAATTATTGTGTGTGTGATCCATGGCTCTCTTGTAGTTCTGGAGGCTGGTGAGTGGACGGCTCATCTGCTTGGACCTGAAAGACACTTTCTGCAGAAGTTTGCTTATCTACAATTTTCGGATCTTTGAGAGAAGATTTGGCAGCCACAGATTTGCTGCAAGTGTGAATAGCAACCTATGTCTTCCTGTTGTTGTTGTTTTTTTCCCACAGTGTATTTGTTAAATATATATTACATTGCAAAATGTATTCTAGATGAGTGACCTTTTCAATACACTGTGTTTATGAAGTACTGACACAACATGCTTCTGCTTTGTTATGCAATAGACCAGTGGTTCTCAAATCCAATTCTCATTTACCACCACTCTGTACATTTTGTGTGTCTCTCTTATCACTACAGACGTTTGTTCTGTTTGACCGGAAATGCCCTGCGAAGAGGACATCACAGGATATTCTGTGAATGAATGTTTGGAAGTGAAGTAAACTTCAACAGATTTCCTCTGTTCAGGGAGAAGGGAGCAGTGAACACTTTGTAGGGACCATGACAATCAGAACACAGTTCATGCATGGAGCTCACTTCTAACAAACTCAGGTGTGTTAAATAAGAGAGATGTGCAAAATATGCAAAGCAGTGGTACACAAGGGCTGGAATAGACAATGACAAGAAAATTATTCAAATAATTTTAGCATTAAATCATTTACGATTTTCAACCATTTTCTTAAAAAGAAAAAACATTCTCTACATACAATTGTAGAGCATATATATAAAAAAAGATAAAAAGCTGTAGCCTATATATTTTCAGGATAAATTTGATATCCCAAAACACCATTATAATGCTGCACACACCGACCAGTTTAAGATAAGGTGCATGAAGGTCACATGGAAACTTGAAACGCCTTCATCTTATCTGGAAATCAGATGACTACATTTTTAAGCTGTTTAAGAGCATGAGGTGATGATCTTCAGCCTTGTATTTATGATGTATATTAAAATGCTATAAACATTAAAAAAAAAAAATTATGAAATCAAAAGCCATTTCATATGTTACCAAACATTTTCTATGCCTGCCTTCTCTACATTTAAATGCTGATGAGTTTGTTGTTGGTGTTGTTGTTGTTAAAATCCCATGATGTAATATATATATATATACACAGTATAAATAACATTGTCATATTTTTGATTATGATGTTTAGTCCCTTCCACTTTGGAGCATGGATTCTCTCTGCTTTTGTGGACTTGCTGCTGACAGAGGCTCTTCGCTTCATGTTTGAACTTAAAGTGGATGTTGTTCCAGCTGGACTGTGAGTATACCATTTTCACAACAGTTCTTTAAAAAATGTTAGATGTTTTCAACAGTTAAGCCACTTGCATTGACTGTATGCTGCAAGCACGGAATGTATTGCTGTACATTCCTGCAACACTTCATGTATTTCAAAGTGCAGCATCAACTTCCCTTTTTGTCTTTGTCTTTTAGATGAATGTCCTTTTATCATTGTATTGTTGTGAAAGTATTCTTTACAAACATTATAACAACATTTCCCCAATATATGAAAGCAATATATGTTGAAATGGCAAGGTCTTATGAAAGTAAAGTACCCACTAATTTCAAGTTATTTCCTTTGAACTACTAGCTTTCAGACTCTTGTTAATGAGAGACTGGCATTGATGGTTTTCTTTTTTGATGAAAACATTTGCCTTCTTGATAATCTTGCCCTCTATCTAAGACTTCATGCACCAGTCAATGCGTTAAAACGTTGATAAAAATCCACAACGTGGACAAAGTGTCATCATCTCTTGACATGACTTTTGATATCTTGGTTGGTTCCTCACACATTTACTTTTTTTCACAATTAAATCAGCTGTTTGATAGTTCAACTACTTTATTCACAATTTTCAAAACTTGAAGAATGATTCACTTATTTATGTGTGAACCATTAACTTTTCTTTTATTAAAGGGATAGTTCACCCAAAAAATGAAACTGTACTCAACCTTATGTCCTTCCAAACCTTTAAGACTTCCCATCTTCTGTGAAAACACAACATAAGATATTTTGAAGAATATTGGAAAACCAAACCACTTTGGTGACTATTGGTCCAAAAAACCCACCTAAAAACACAGGCTGCTGAGACACTTCTTAAAATATCTTATTTTATGTTTCATAAAAGAAAGAAAGTCTGCAGTTTTAGAACAAGTTAGTAAATATTTGCAGGATATATATTTTTGGTGAACTAGCCTACCCCGTTAAGAGTTACATTTTTTTTATAAAAGCTTATAGACAGATACTTCATGGATTATATAGTCTTTTTGCATCAAGTAATTTTTTTCTTTCTCCACTTTGATGCCAGTGCTTGTCAAGCGTCCATCTGTTTCATGAAGTGTTTGCTGTTTAAAATCAGGAAAGACAAATTGTCTGGGATTTTTAGGCCACTTCTGGTATTAATTAGCCTTGTATTTGCCTTTAAGTCTCAATTGTGGCCCCACATATGTGTTTGTTGTCACTTTTCATCACCTTATGTTGGTGTTTGTTGATGATTGTATTACAGAGCTTCTCTAATAGTGTTCATTTTTATCTTGGTGTTTCGGCGTGTGCCGAGCTCATCACCTATGCCTGAACTTTCAGGCGAGATTCTTCCAGCACTGGAGAAGTTGGTGCCAACCTGCCACTTCATCATTCTCATCAGCTTCTGCTTGTAGCCTTTGCATGCAAAAAAGTAAACAAAGGGATCCAGACATGAATTTAAGTTCATAAGACACACCGTAATATGCAGGGATATCTGAAAGGACTGTAGCTCCATGCAGTCTGGAGCATAGAAAAGTTTTCGGATCATGTATTGCAAAAGGTCTATATGGTATGGGCTGAAGCACACCACAAACACAAATACCACTCCCGCGATCACTCCTCTTGCTTTTTTGGTTTTTCCAGAACGTTCTGTCAGTCGGTTCGACTTTGCTGCTAGATGTAGTTTACGGGTCAGAATGGAATAGCAGGCGATGATTGTCACCACTGGGACTCCAAAGCCTAAAACTACCCCCACAATCAGCATGTAGGGTAGCCCTTTGAAAAGACCCTCAAAATTGGGGTATTCCATACAGGTGATGCTGTTGTCATGCTCCGTTTTGGTCAAGTTAATGGTCAGGAGAGGCAATGTCTGGGCAAACACCAGCAGCCATATGGCCAGACACACTAATCGCACATTTTTCACCTCTCTCAGTTTCACCAGACTCTGAGGAAACACCATCGCCACAAAGCGATCGACTGCCAGGCAGGTCATGAAGTTTACTCCAGCATAGCAGTTCAAATAGAAGAGCAGTGTTATGGCTTTACAGAGTCTTTCCCCCAGGGGCCAGTGGAAGCCAAGGCCGTAGTAAACAGCTCGGAGGGGAAGCGACAGGCAGAACAGGATATCGGACACAGCCAGGTTGGCGGAATAAAGCGTGATGGAATTAATTTTGGTGATGTTGGAGAAGATCACATGAAGAGCCAGGGCATTGCCTAAAAGTCCCACTGGACATATGATGGAATAGGCCAGAGGTATGAGAACTCGGGCCACAGGACGATGGTCATATAAGTTGGTGCAGTTGATCTCTAAATCTGGGCTCATCATAGTAATACACAGGAGAAGTCACTGCAGAGAGAGTCAAATGGTAAAATAGAAACCAGTGTTAAAAAGATTGAGTTTAGGTTATGCATTTATTTGAACAAAAATACAGTAAAAATTGTAGTACTGCGAAAAATATTTTTACAGTTTACAATTACTGTTTCCTATTTTAATATATTTTAAAATACAATTAATAGCAAAGGTGCCTTTACTCCTGTCTTCAGTGTCAGTTAATATTTAATATTTTCAGTTAATATTTATTAATATCTGCGAAATATTTTTTTGTGCAAACCTTTTTTAAGGATCTAATTTTTTTTGGATTCATTGAGGAATCGATTTATTTATTTGAAATAGAAAACTTCAGTCACATTATAACTTAATTACTACTATTATAAAATGACAGTGTCTGTACTGACACTTTCATTTGTCCTTAAAAGTATTCGTTCATTTAAAAATTGTTACTGACCTCATGCCTTTGAAAGATTTTACTATGAATAGTAGTTCTGTCCTTGATATTGTTTGTAGTATGTATAGACTGACTTCCATTTGCCTTTTTTCATGTGAGGCTTGTTGCTCTTTGTTTTCTGTTGTGTTAACATGTTTCTGCTTTGTTTAAGAGGCACTTTGAAATATGTTTTGAATGAAAACTGATGTATATGTTAAGACTAACTTAAATTAGCATTTTGTAAAATACATTTTGTAAATATTTATGAATTCAGTTTCATGTCTGAAAAAGGACAAATGCATACATATTTGAAATGAAATATAATCAGTAACACTTTACAACGAAGTTCCACTTGTGAACATCAGTTAAGTACATTAGTTCATATGAGCTAATAGTTAAAAATAGTAAATCATCAATTAATTTTAGTAATTGTTAATTTCAGTATTTACTGATACAATTGTATTTTTTATTAATAACAAAGATAATTAACAAAGATTAGCTGAATAGCTGTTCATAAACTCTTAGGACTTTACAGAAATTTGTATGTTTTGTTGAAGGCCAATTAGTAGTAAAAAATAAAATAAAATTATAACTTCACACATGGTCAACATAAAATTTGAATAATCCTTTGCAGATTTCTTTTTTTTTTTAATGTTTGGGATTAATTCCATACATTAATTTTCCAAAACGCGTATATTTTAATTTATTCTTCTCTCTTTTTTTTATCAAAAATTAAATGAATGCACTTACCAGATAGAAGAGCAGATTTTCAGACATTCAGACATTGATGCTACTCTAAATTTCTATATCTCACTTCAGCAGTATAAAATGCAGCATAAGTGAAAGTTAATCATCTCTTCGTGCCTCTTTCTCACTGTCTGTTAGTCTCTTCCTCTCTTTCCTTTTATAGCTCTCTCTCTCTCTCTTGCAGCGTGGCTTAAAGAGAGACTTCACCTCAAAATAATTCTGTCAGCATTTAAAACAGGACGTTCCAAACCAGTATAAATGTATTTCTTCTGTTGAACACAAGAAAAGATCTTCGTTGATAACCAAACAGTTGCTGGTAGCCATGAACTTCCTCAGTATGGAAGAAATATGGAAGAAAATCAATGGCTACCAGCGACTGTTCGTTTACCAACAGTCTTCAAAATATCTTATTTTGTGTTCAGTAGAAGGAAGAAATTCATGCAGGTTTGAAACAACATAAAAAGGTGAGAATATTTTTTTGGTGAACTATCTCTTTAACTCTATGGGGAATTGAAATTATCTTGTGGCTTTCACTGAGACATTTAGTCATTCTGATGTCAGACATAACAGTTACTGTTGATCTGTACTGAATCCATATTCAAGAACATGTTTAGATTCCTACATCACAAAAAAAATTACATTAAAACGAAGTAAGGAAACAGTACAAAAGTATTAGATTGGATAAACTGTTACCCCATTTGTTATTTCAGCACTTCTTAAATGGTTGATAGACCATATTCTGAATTTTGTAATGAATGTTGCGTCATTGTAATATGTTGTACTGAGGATTTGAAATTCATGATGTTGGCTTATCTGCTTAACTTCATCTTGCATAAACACTTCTTACCAGAGAGCTTACTTTGTCAATAGATACATTCTTAAACAGATACATTTGGCAATGCAATGAAACATCCTACAATACTACTTATGATCTCTTATATTTCCACTTGTATGTGTATAAAACTTTGTGAAGTGTTATCAGTATAACTGTCACGGTTCATGAATGCACTGTTTCCTGCTCGTCTCTTGTTATGTCATGTTGAGTGGTTCATGTGGGTGTTACCACTGATCATCTGATCAGCGGCAGCTGCAGCTCATTCCACCAGCCTACTTAATGCCCTGTCTTTTGTCTCTTGTTTGTCAGATCGTTGTTTGAGGTCCTCCGTGATTCTTGTCTGTATCCCATCTGCTCAGCTACTCCTTGTGTCTTGTTCCTGTTCGGTCGTTGTTGGATTACCAGTCATCTCACGGATTCCTCATAATCACCCACCTGCGCACTCAATCACCTTCTCACCAGTCTGTGCTGCCATCGAGGTCCCTGCGTCACCCACCATCAACCCAGCCTGGCCATACTTCTCTAATAAAGGATCATTTACTTGCAACTTGCTTCCTGTCCTTTATGCGATCTGACCACCCATGGAAGCAGTGAGTAACCCATCATCGGCGTTGGAAGAGTTCCTCAGCGCCAGTGCTCGAAGGATGGACTCCCAGGAACAGAATCTTAACGACACTGGTCGCGCTGTTCAGGTTTTGGTGACGCAGGTGTCCGAGCTCACCCAGCAATTACAGCTTCTGCGAGCCCCCACTGCGCCACTCACACCGTCCGTTCCTCCCACACCATCGGAGACCCCCTCCCAGCCCAAACCACGCCTTCCAGTTCCGGAAACCTACTCGGGTGAGCCTAATTTGTGTAAATCTTTCCTAACACGATGCGATATGCACTTCTCTCTTCAACCCAGGACCTTCTCCAGCAAACAAGCCATGGTGGCGTTCGTGTTTACACTGCTCACTGTGAGGGCGGCATTATGGGGAACGGCGGTGTGGGAGAATCAAGATCCATGCTGCGCCTCGTTCCAGACACTCGCCGCCGAGATGAAGCGTGTCTTCGATCGGGCCGCTGCCGGGAGAGAGGCGGCTAGGAAGCTAGCCGAATTACATCAAGGAGAGAGAGTTTCTGGTTTCTCTATCGAGTTCTGCACCTTGGCGGTGGAGTGTCAATGGAACGAGGAGGCGCAGTGGGACATGTTCCTGCATGGGCTGGCTGACAGCATCCAGAGGGAGATCTATGCCCTGGACCTTCCGACCTCACTCAATGGACTCATTGAGCTGGCACTAAGGGTAGATGCACGACTGACACGAGTGGAACGACGTAACCTACCCAATCCCACACCGAGAGCTCATACGGATGCCCGAGTCAGCGGCGGAGACGCGGCCAGCCCCTCCTACGATCATGAGCCCATGCAGGTAGGGCGAGCTCGGCTTTCCTGGGAGGAGAAGGAGAGGCGGAGGTCCCTTGGTCTGTGCCTCTACTGCAGTGGGACCGGTCGTCACGCCTACATTTGTCCGGTAAAAGGGCTAAGCCCGGTAGTAAGTAGGAGGCTACTATCGGGTGGGATCTCCGCAGAGAAGACCTCATCATCATCTACGCTCCTCCCGGTAAGACTAAGATGGTCAGCACAACTTCACGACTGTGAAGCACTTCTGGACTCCGGGGCTGAAGGTAATTTCATGGACTATGCACTCGCACGCAGACTTCAAATTCCCCTCAGACCCCTCACTCACCAGATCACAGTTCACACCCTCAATGGACAAAGACTTCCGATCATCTCACACATCACTGAGAACATTACCCTCATCACATCAGGCAACCAGATGGCAACCTGGCCTGGAGTAATGAGTGTCATGAGTCTTGTCTAGTGTCTGCTTGTCCGTCTGTTTCTATGTCTATGTTTCAGGAGGAAGCAGTGGATTTGTCTCATTGGAGGAATAACGCCACTGGTTAGAAGGCTCGGGGGTTCCTTTTATAGTATTGACCGACCACAAGAATTTAGAATACATTAGTACTGGCAAAAAGTTGAACTCCAGGCAGGCTCGGTGGGCACTTATTTTCGGACGTTTTGATTTTACTCTCTCGTACCGCCCGGGTTTCAAGAACATCAAACCCGATTCTTTGTCGCGCATTTTTGACTGTTCCGAATGCCCGTCTACTCCCAAGTGTATTTTACCTGAGACATTAGTGGTCTCCACACTCACATGGGAGGTCGAATCGAAGGTCAAGACGGCCTTAGAAGGGGTAATGCCTCCGCCCGGGTGCCCACCGAATCGATTATTTGTGCCGGAGGGATTACGGTCCAATGTAATTCAGTGGGGGGCATTGTTCTAATGTGGCTTGTCATCCAGGAGTTAACCATACTAAATTTTTGGTCAAGCAATGATTCTGGTGGCCACTTATGGCTCGCGACATTCACAGTTTTGTTTTGGCTTGCTCGGTTTGTGCCACTGGTAAGACTTCCAATCGACCCCCTGATGGGTTACTTCAACCGCTGCCAGTCCCTTCGAGACCCTGGTCCCATATCGCACTAGATTTTATTTTATTATCACCAATTTTTCCCAGTCTGGAATCCGAAGTCGCAGTCCCCACCGTTCACGCCTTTGTCCAGATGTGTCACCGCACTTGGACTAGAGCCCGCGAGACTCTACTCCAAGGCTAAAGCCGATCGCCACCGGTCTAGGCCTCCCGTATACGTCGTGGGTCAAAAAGTGTGGCTTTTTACCAAGAACATTCCTCTCCGTTCCGTCTCTAATAAGCTTGCTCCCAAATTTATTGGCCCGTTCACTGTCACCAAGATCATTAGTCCGGTGGCAGTCCGCCTTAAACTTCCTCCAGCGTACAGGATAATTTGTCCCCCTTTCATGTATCTAAAATAAAGCGTGTATTTCATTCTTCGATTATTCCACCTGCCCCGGTCACCCCCAACCCCCCCCCACGCCGCGACTCGTAGATGGGGAACCTACTTATTCGGTCAATCGTATTCTGGACTCAAGACGGAGGGGATGCGGATCAGATTCACTTAATTTAAACATACGAGTCCAACATGTATACAAAGTGTATATTTCTAAGAGCTTGGCACATGTTGTTTTAAACTTGACTTTAACCACTTCAGCTGTTATTTTGATTTTTTGAGAATTAGGCATATGCAATTTTGGACCCACCCGTGGGTCCCCAGAGTTGATGTGGTTAAAAAGATTTTTCCTTTTCTTTATCATTGGCACTATTTTATTTCATTGAAGATTTTCATATACGCTCATTTCTGTACTTTATTGTTATCTGAGTGTCATCCATCCCACGTGTTCAGGTCACTCAGCTGCTCGGCCACATTTCAATCACAAACAAGTCTCTGACGTACATTGTGGGCACACAGGTAAGCACAGACTACTTTCACAAATCATCTTCACTTTAGTTTTCAAAAAGATTTCCCATTCTGCTAGTTTATCGCAGAAGCTACACATAAAATTAAAAGCCATTGCTGTGTGACATCTGGTAAGTGGCATTTACACTCTTTTGACAAACAAGGAGAGACAAAATGTAAAGATCAAATGGCTAATAAGGCACAGGTTTTTTTCCCTTTCTTTTCAAAAACAAGAGTGTTGCAAGAGTGGAAACCACAGATAAAATGTTTGTAGCATAACAGAGACAAGCCATGAGAAACTCTCTCAAAGCTGTTATTTGATTTTTAGCGATAAAAGATGAAGTTGCACACCCACTCACTAGAAAAAAAAAAAAACAAGGGTAGATGATTTTCTATATGCATTCACAAACATGGCTTTAACATAGCCACTTACACTAACTGTAATTAAATCTCTTAATATTAAATAAATTCACTAGGTTTCTTTAAGTTAATGTTCACAATTTTTGTTCCACTCCTGCATCAAATAAGATGTTTCTTTCAAACACTTTGTTAATCCACATAATTTATGGATTATCGTAACTTAATGCTGCTGGTATGTAATGCTTCAAATATATTTTGTGGATGTGAAAGTGCTTTCTTCACGTTATTCTGTATTTCTTGTCATTTCTATTGTTACCTTGTCATCGGCTCCTGACCTCAACATGTGGATGGTTTCTTGTAGTGGACTAGTAATTATAAGATGTCTCAGTTAAAATTGCATTGTTACATTTTTGTATTTACTTATTTTCATCTGTAATGGTCTTTAGTAAGTATGATTAGATGTGTATGGTGAATTAGCCGAAATAGCAGAGACTAGTTAGCTAACATTCAGTAGTTTAAAGGGCTAGTTCACTCAAAAATTCTCACGAGGTTAACATACTGTCACCAGAGTTTACGCCACACCCAGAGCCATATAGAGAGAGAGTTGCGACAACGGAAGTTCAAAATGTTTGGTTGTCACGTGATTCGTATAGACTTCAGATAGTTCCAGTAAGTGCGTTGGCGGCCATGATAGAGTATAGTGACAGAAGTGCGATTTCTGGAAACAAGGAGTCAATAAATGCATTTATTTTATATATTTATACATTAGTGTAAATATTAGTGTTCAATTACCGTTGTTTTAAAAACTTAACTTCAGGCTAACGTTAAGTTGTATAAACACGGGTTGCTGATCAACTGATCTCATGTTAACTGATGTCATATTGATGACTTTCAGTACAGAGACAGGCTGGTGACAGGTGATTTTCAGCTTGCACCGCACTATGGGTCATTTACTTATTAGCAGCAGTAATTAGCATGTAAATGTAAAATGAAGCTTATTGTTTACAATTCTTAAACTACTACGTTTACTTCACTATATTACAATCAAATCTAATCTAATCGTGACCAACTATATATCGTTGGAAAGACTCCCAAATATATATTTTACCAATGTTTTGGTCAAAAATGATGTAACTTTCAAGTCTATCTTCAAAAACGTGAGTGACAGTTAAGGGGTTAAAAAAACTTAAACATATTCATATATAAACATGTACACTGTCATTCAAAAGTAATGATGCTGAAAATTAGCTTGGCATCACAGGAGTAAATTTAAATTTTAAAATAGAAAACAGTTATTTTAAATTGTAATTATATATTACGCAATTTCTTTTTCTTTGTATTTTTATTTAATAAATGCAATTAACTATTTACAGCAATTCATGAATACATTTCTAATAAATTTAATAGCATGCCAAGCATTTGGTATGTGTCCTTTATTTCATGTTGTCCTTGCAAAGTGTTAGATTATATCATGATCTCTGTGAGAAGTTATTGTGAGTTTGCCTCATTAGCCGCGTTTCCACTGTCGAGCTTAAACTGGGCGTGCTAGTGCATGCCAGGGCCAGTCGTGTTTCCACTGTCACTTCCGGAGTTTCTCGGCATCTGGAGAGCGTCAGCCGCGGATCATTTCAGAAAGATAACAGCTATAACACCATTATAAAGACTTTTTAAAATAAGTTGAGCTCAACACTCCCTTTTAGTCAACAGCAAATGTTTGAAATAACTTGATCCGATGTGGATTATAATCACTTAACAAGGCAGAAATATTTATAAAACATGTAAAAGTCTGTGCATGCTTAACATTAACGTTACCATAGTAAACATGATTAATGCAACCACTAGGAGAAATCAGACATCAGCTTCTTATTCTCTATCACAATCGTGAATTTATTTAGTAACATAATTTTGTCTTTCATAAGTCTCGTCTCAAGAGTTTAGCTCTGCGTAGCCTGTCATAAAAATATAATGTTTTTTGCTCGGGAGCTTTTATAAAAATATAGAGCGTCAGCGCCGTGGATCATTTCAAAAAAGATATATGTAAACACCAGCATTAAAAATTACAATTAAAAACTTTTATAAACAAGTTGAGCTCAACTCACTTTCAGTCATCAGCGAGTGTGTGAAATAATTTGATCCGATGTGGATTATAATCACCATACAAGGCAGAAATATTTATTAACGACGGTAAATATGACCATTTGAAGAAATCAGACGTCAGCTTCTTATTCTCTATCACATTCGTTTATTTATTTAGTAACACCCCAATTATCTGTCATAAGTCTCGTCTCGGGAGTTTAGCTCTACGTAGCCTATCATAAAAATATAATAATTTTTAGTTCGAGAGCTTTTATAAAAATAGAGATATTATCATTCATTCTAAATGTGACTTATAGGCTATACATAAACATAAATAAACATAAACCGACTCGACTGAATAAGCAGGCTATTTTCATAACGCTTAAGCGTTATAAATAAATAAAATGACTAATAAAGTGACTAGTTTTGAGTACTGATAAATTAATTCATTATGATCAATGTATCACTTATTCTATAGTAAAACATTGATGCTTTTGAATTTAAATATTTAACAAAGCATGCAAACAAACGGCCACTTTATCATGTTCGTTTTGTGATTGCGCTAGTTCCAATGACTTCTTAGTTTTTGATAACTTCTCTTTGTTTGTGAAATGATGAGGTTTCGTGACGTTGTTCCTGAGAGGCGTGTAAAGGGCGTGTTTTAGTGACGCACAGCGGAGCTTCAGGCCCTGACTGTGGAAACGCTGCGCTATTCTAGCCTCGGTGCTACCGGCCCGAGGCTATTAGCCATGCCCAGCCGTTTTAAGCCATGGCTTGCACTGGCCCAACAGTGGAAACACGGCTATTGCAATCCCTACTCCCTTCTTACTCGCTCTCTATCATAGATATTTCCTTTTAAGATTGGGTGTGAGTGTTGTTGTCCTCTGCCCTCCCTTTCTGTCTCCTTGGTTTTCTCCCTCCTCCCATCTACGCTTTCTCTCTTAATTCTCTAGTCTTATGTCTCTTTACCTCAATGTTTACCCGCATGCGCAGATGATGCATAGAGTTGAATCGGTGAAGAGTGGTGGAGGATCCTTTTGGGCCCAGGTTGTTGAGTTCAGTATGTCCTTTACTGAAAGTTATGTTCCGTGTCCATACTATTCCTTATGTGTCCAGATTTTGCTGAAGGTATGCTTACCTCAGACATAATGTTGTTTTGGCTTACATATGTAATCTATATCCTATTGGTTGAAAAGATTGTACCACACTTATTTTGTCCTATATAAAGTCAGTGTAAAACAATAAAAGATTTGAAGTGAAGGTATATTCAGATTTTGAGTCTGCTGTGCTTTTTCTTCCCATGGTCGTGAACACTTCAAAAGGACTGAGAAAACTTGTGGTGGCGGCGATGTAGAATGGGACCATTCTAATACTTATAGTATTTTAACACATAGTCTCCACCATGGTTTGTTGTGCTGCATGGGGATGCTCCACTCGGTCAGAGAAAGGTGTGCGGATGTATGGCTTCCCCGCTGACATGGAGAGGAGAAAAAAATGGTTGGCTCAAGTCCGTAGGAGCAATCTAAATAAAAATTGCAACAACGAAAAAAATTTGTGAGGTATTTATACTTAAATTTATTTGCATTTTTTACATGGAAAATTTATTTACTAGAAATAAGGAACAAGCAAAGCCTTGCAAAACCCAGGGAGCTGAGACTCATGGTGAGGCATTGCAGGGAGTCATCAGTGTTACCTATAACTGTGCATTTAACCACCATGTTATATGTACCGTATGTGTGTAGACAAAAAAAAAAAAAAGTTGTGTGTGGAAACTAAACTCAAGTCACTCTGCAGGCACATTTTGAGACAAACCAATTTGTCATGACCAAAAAATTCAAGAGTAGGCTGAGACCAGATGCTATTCCCACAATCTTTGTGCATCATCCTGTAGTCAAAAAGAGGAGGGCCCCTGCTCCACGATGCATCCCTAGTCCTGTAAACATACAGCAAATCGCTGCGGATCACAGCTATGTTATTTCAGGTGATACATATATAACAAGTACAAACTCGTTTTTCTAGTTTTGAAGTGATGTGACATTTTCAAAATTTAAAATTAGCAATACCATGTATTCTGCCTCTATTGGTTTGATAGAAAAAAAGAATATTGGTAGATAAAAAAAGAATGAGGACACTCAGAAAAGGGAAAGGGACAGTGAAGAAATAGAGGACATGGCTGGAGAGGAGAGACAGGGACCGGGGGAAACTACCCAGTCAGCCAGCAGCAAGTCAGCATTCCACTGAACCATCAGCAAGTTACCTGGGTCTATTAAAAAAATTAAAGAGACAAGAAAAATATAAAAAATTGCGAAGACAGCACTAAGAAAAATAAAGAATGAAAATGCAGCTCTCAAAAATCCCTATAAAAACTTTTATACACTAACAAGTTTAAGTATATAATATTATATAATATAGACAGGTTATATAATATAGACCGGTAATAGTCAAGGAATCACAATGCCTAAAAACACTCCACTCATGTTTTTGCAAATTCAATTCAATTTATATCAATAGGGTGCATTTTATTATTAAGGAATTTCATTATTTAATATGTGTAATAAGGAACAAACTTTATAACCTCATTTGTACCACTTCCACTCACACGCGGTCAAATCTTATATTGAACTAATATCTAACGTTAGCTAACTTTCCCCCCTGCAGAAAATATATGTTTAGACTCCTTTTCTCTAATTCCAAACACGATGGATAAAACTGAATTAAGAGAACAGATTTTACAATTAAACCCAGACACCAAAATTGCTGTGGCCCAGATCTGGCCCACACTTGATACTTTCATCTGGCCCACATACCACATGGAATGATGGCACTTGGGCGGTCCGCTCCTGTTTGCCAGATTTGGACCACATTTAGGACATAGCAATGCCGCATGTCAGCCGTAAACAAAACGAATGAAGCAGAACTGGCCCACAGTTGACCTTTCAAAGGGTATGTGAGCATGATGAAAGTGTGGGCCAGATTTGGGCCACAGCAATTCTGGTGTCTGGGCCAGATATGGGCCAGTTTGTTTTTTTTATGGCTGACATGCGGCATTGCTATGGCTTAATTGTGGCCCAGATCTGGCCCACACTTGACACTTTTATCTGGCTCACGTACAGCGTGGAATGATGGCACTTGGGCGGTCCGCTCCTGTTTGCCAGATTTGGGCCACAATTAAGCCATAGCAATTCCACATGTAACCCAACAACAAACCAAATAAACCACACCTGGCCACAGTTGATTTTTATACAAACCCTGGTCTTTCCCAACATTCCTCATGCAGCATGGAATGGTGGCACTTTTGCAATGCACTCCTGTTTGCCAGATCTAATCCACAAGCAGGCCATTTGTTCAGCCACTTTTTAGCCAAGAATTACATAAATAAACCATAACTGTGTGTGTGTGTTTGTGTGTGCATGCTGTGCCATATCACTGACACTAAGAGAAATATACACTAAAGAGAAATTAAAAAATGCCCCCTTTTATGTTAAGATAAGTTACAACAGATGATGTAAACCCATTTCAAAAACCATTTGCATCATTTATTAATATTGACAAAGAACAACCAAGTGCAAATTTCCATTTTCAAAACTGGAAAGCAATCTAAAATAATAATAATAATAATAATAATAAACAAACACAAAATATGTACATAGAAAGCATCTTAAACACACTAGAAAACATTGGCAAATTTGACCTCCTTGACTGGGCCCATCTGCGTCATCATTGCAAGCCTTTATTGGATACACAAAAAACAAAACAAACAAAAACACAGTTGACTCAGTAACAGAATGCTGATTTTACAATAGTGTTTTAATAGCAATAGCACATTAATACTGAATGGGGAAAAAATGGACTGGAACTACCAGTGCATTAAAGAGTTTGGTAACTCTAAGGTCTTAATTTTTAATGTTAATTAATGTATTAACTAGTATTAACTAACATGAACTGCATTATTTTTAAAGCTTTTTTAATGTTACAGTCATTGTTTGTTTGTTCATGTTAGTTCACAGTGCATTAACTAATGTTAACAAATACAACTTTTTATTTGAATAATGCATTAGGGAGCATCACAATGAACATTAACTAAGATTACTAAATGCTGTAAAAGAATTGTTAATGCCTCATGTCAACTAAAGTAGTTAACTAATGTTAAAGTTTTACAGATGTTTTAATGTATACCTTGCAGCCAATCAGAATCAAGTATTAAGAGAGACCATGGTATTATACACATATAGCAAAAAAACTATGTACATGTACAGTAACTGACTTACAGGTGTCTTGGGACCTCCTCCGTTTCTCACTTTCTCTTTTCCCTCAGTCTCGGTCATTTTTTAATAAATGTTTCAATTTCTTGATCGGTGGCCGCAGCTGTCAGTATGTTGTTTCTGACAGTTCCTAAAAATATATAACATTGTAAATGCAAGGATGGATTAGACAACTTTTAAAATCTTAGGAGACAATTAGCGGGAAGACAAGCATTAGCCAAGTGCATACTTTGCCAGTGCCACTGTAAAGAACATTTTGGCAATGGACAAGGACACTCAGAGGAGTTTAAATATGAGGAAACACAAAGGCCAAATTACCTTAATCATCCATCACTGGGGATGTCAACGATTAATCGAAGATTGATTAATTGTCGAAAATACATTTAATCGATACAACTTATCGATCATCGATTAAGCAGGTCTTCATGCGCATGCTTGCTGCTCAACCGAGAAACATGTAAAATGAGCGTGCCAGAGTTATGTTTGGGACCATTTTACACCTTCATCATGACTACAAGTTTGCGTGTGCAACTGCTGCATCTGTGTAGATGAGAGAAGCAAAGTGCACGCACGTTGTGGTAGGGATGGTTAAGGTTTTAACCGTATTACCATTCTTACTGATACTGCTTATCGATCTGGTACATTAACAGTATTCTTATCAGTTCTTTTTGTTATATTAAACAAAGATAAACAATATATAAAAAAGATAAACAATTAAATAAGGATACAGATTATATAGGCCCAGTGCTTTAATTTCAGGAAGGTCAACTAACATTACTGTTCAGGTATGGTCTAAAAATGTATTCTAATAAAGTAATCAAATGTATAACAACACTGCATAGTTTATCATAGATATATTAATGCTTATTAAAGGTAAAGTTATTTATTCAAGATATTCAGTTTCTCATTGTATGAGAGCTCCATATGTGTGGGGATGGACAGCTATGTTTGGGATTGTTTCCAGAATAAAGCTTTTAGTGATAAACTGCTGACTGTCATATCCGTGCAAGTATGCATTTAAGTGTTTTATTTTTTTAATCAACCTTTTTTAATAATTACGTAGCAAATATGCATCAAGCATGCAAGAAATAGAGAATGGACTTATTAGACTGAAGATGCAATATACTGCAACACTTACCAGTAATGACATCTTTCAGCTGCAGTTTGTGGAAAGATGTTTTGCCATTGATGCCACGCCAGTTGAGTTGTTTGCCAAGGGAGTTGGTAATACGGTGCCCCATAACCCGCCAAACACTATCCTTAATGTCAACTGCTCCAATGAAGCTCAATGCAGTATTCTAAAAAAGATAATTTTAAAAAACATGGATAAATGTTTTATATAAACACTACTCACATTTACCCAATTCAGAATAAAATAAAAAAATACATTATATCACTTCACGCTTAGTTGGCATTTAGAACAGTCTCTTTGTTGGATACTTGCTTTCTTAACCTGTTATCTACTGTAGGACTGTCAATCTATCACGGAGCAGTTCCATATTCAACTGACAATGTGAAGTTGCAGTGTCCTCTAGGTTTAAACACAAGATTTTACACTACAGTAAAACAAAACAAGTCTAATACCTCAATGATCCCCAGTTTAAAATATCAATTTTAGTTTCCCATGGTCCAATAAAGTGGAATATTAATATATTGTCTGAATAAGTTTAGTCAAACTGAATGTATGTCTGAGTTAGTGTTGGGCAATATGGTCATTTTTTAAATCGTCATATCGTCTTTCTGATTCACAGATTTTCTGGCAAATCATAGCTTGAAGTAATTACTTCATTTTCAGCATGCTCTTCATAAGTACAATCCCTTACTGTCCTCATCTTTCAAAGATTTCATAAACTGGGTGACTCTTTTAACAGCCTGTAAAACAGTTCGAAAAGATAATGGACAAGGAAGTCAGGGGTGGTGAAAAAAGGTTGTTTATTAACTCCTAAATAAAACAGAATAAACAAAAGTAAACTGCGGCTCGGCTCTCTGCCTTCACACATCTATCTCCCCACACACACACTGCTCAGCTCTGGCTCTCTCAACGATCCAGTGCCCCTTTGCTGTTCTGCTCGGCGCTTAAAACTCCTCTCTCCCCAATCACTGGAATAACAAACAGGTGTTAATCATTAATCATTTGAGCTCTTTATTACCGCTCGTCTCCACATTCTTTCTCCCGCTGCAGCTTTTTCGGCTTCCCACGCCCACCTCGCCACATACCCCCACCGCCCGACTCAGCCCGGGAAGCACTCCAGCCTGCAGCAGCCCTTCCCCCCCCCCCCCCCCCCCCCCCCCCATTCCTGGAGAGGAAGTCGGCCACCGCCATCTGGGCCCCCGGCCTGTGGATACGTTGGTATCCTTCATGCGGTGGAGCCACTGGAGGGGCGCGTGGTCCGAACAGAGGGTGAATTCCCGTCCCAGGAGGTAATAGCGTAGAGTGAGGACAGCCCACCGAATGGCTAAACATTCTCTTTCAATAGTGCTGTATCTAGTCTCTCTCTTTGAGAGCTTTCGACTTAGATACAGCACCGGCCGCTTCTCTCCTGCGACCACCTGAGACAGGATTGGGAAAAATGGGAGATTAAAGTTAGGAGAGTGCAAGAGCGGCCCGCCGCACAGGGCAGCCTTTACCTTGGTTAGGGCCTGTTGGCACGGCTCCGTCCACTGGACCGGATCTGGTGCTTCCTTTTTGGTGAGATCAGTCAACGGGCTGGTGAGCTCCGAATATTTAGGAATAAACCTTCTATAATATCCTATAATATCCACTGTACCATTTTCTTTGGATAATGGCGACAAGGGGATCTGCCAATACCCTTTTGTTAAATCCAGTGTCGAATAAAAGCGAGCCGAACCTAACCGATCAAGCAGCTCGTCAACTCGGGGCATTGGATAAGCGTCGAATTTCGACACTGCATTCATCTTTCTGTAATCAACACAGAAACGGACCGAGCCGTCGGTTTTAGGGACTAAAACTATCGGGCTCACCCAGTCGCTATGCGATTCTTCTATTACTCCCAACTCTAGCATGGCCGTTAATTCATCTTGAACCACCTTTTTTGTGTGTTCCGGTAAACGATAGGGGCGGCTGCGCGCCACTTCCCCCGGGGACCATTTCGATATGGTGCTGTATGAGATTCGTGCGACCCGGCAAGGGGGAAAATACGTCTGCAAAATCTGCTTGCAACTTGGCCACCTCGGTGAGCTGCCGCGGCGAGAGGTGATCTCCCCAAGGGACCAGAGCGAGCGGGTTGGTTTTGACCGCTGCTTCTGGTCCGAGATCATCCTCTGCTGAAATTGTCATGGCTAACTCAACCGAGGTCACCTCATTCCACCGTTTTAAAAGGTTGAGATGATAAATTTGACTTGAATTCCCTCTATCCGATCGCACCAACTCATAATCGAGATCCCCCACTCGCCGTGTAACCACAAACAGTCCTTGCCACTTCGCGAGTAATTTAGAACTGGATGTTGGAAGTAACACAAGCACTTTCTCTCCCGGTGTAAATTGACACGCTCGCGTACCCCTGTTGTACAGCCGACTCTGTTTGTCTTGAGCCTGGAGAAAATTCTCCATAGACAGCCGCCCCAGAGTGTGAAGTTTTGCTCGAAGGTCCATGACATACTGAATTTCACTACGGCTGTTTGAAGGCCCCTCCTCCCAAGCCTCACTAATGACGTCAAGCACCCCACGGGGCTGACGACCATAGAGAAGCTCGAATGGGGAAAACCCTGTAGAGGCTTGTGGAACCTCCCGCACTGTGAACAATAGGGGCTCGAGCCATTTATCCCAATTTTTGGCGTCCTCCTTAATGAACTTACGAACCATGGATTTCAATGTGCGATTAAATCGTTCCACCAAGGCATCTGTTTGTGGGTGATAGACGCTGGTGCGAATCGATTTAATGCCCAGTAGTTCGTATAGCTCGCTTACCGTACATGACATAAACGCCGTGCCCTGGTCTGTGAGGATCTCTTTGGGGATCCCCACTCGGGAGATCACTCGAAACAGTGCGTCCGCCACACTCTTTGCAGAGATTGTGCGTAGCAGCACTGCTTCTGGGTATCGTGTTGCATAATCCACGAGAACTAATGCAAAACGATGCCTGCGTGCTGAGTGTTTTAATGGCCCGATGAGGTCCATACCAATTCTCTCGAAGGGGACCTCCATCAGTGGTAAGGGACGCAATGGCGCTTTAGAAGTGGCCGACGGATTTACCAGCTGACATTCCCGACACCCTGCACACCACCGGCGGATGTGCTCGTGAATGCCCGGCCAAAAAAAACGGGCCATGAGCCGCTCACGTGTCTTTGCTTCCCCCAAGTGGCCTGCCATGGGATTACAGTGAGCCGCCTGGAAAAGCATTTCCCGACGGCTTTTTGGGACTAATAATTGGGTTATATTCCTTTTTGACTGGGTATCTCGGGTCACCCGATACAACCTATCTTTTATCATGGAAAAATAAGGAAAAGAGAGCGGTTGATCAGGCTGGAGAAGCCGTCCGTCGATGGTGCGGACCCGGTCATACGCGTTTTTAAGCGTCTCATCACGAGACTGCTCCAGTGGAAAGTCATCTAGCTCAGGGGACATGAAGTCCGCCCTTGCTCTCGTTTCCTCTGAGTCAGCCTGTGAAGGTCCCGCAACTGCATCGCCAGCCTGCGCCACCGCTTCTCTGTTTCCCTGCCCTGTCTCCCAAGAAGCATCCGCACACAAAACCCCCAATAATTGTGTAAAAGCTGGCCAATCTGTCCCCAAAATCAGCGGATGCCTAAGGTGGGAATTAACCGCCACCTTCACTCTATGCGTTTGCCCCCGAAACTGAATACTAACCAGCACTAGAGGGTAGTCCACCACATCCCCGTGTACACACCTCACTTTAACCTTGCGGCTTGTATCCAATGCCCTCTGTTGCATCAGGCTTTGATGATGCCCCAGCGGCAGAAGGATGGGCAAAAGATTGGTGGAGAGAGGGAAAAGTGGCGGATGGACCAGTAGCCCCGGCGCCCTCCCGTGTCCCTGGTCTGTTCCCCTGGAAGGCCCCACTCCGCTGTGGGACTCGAGGGGGAACGTTACTCCGCGACCTGGGAACAGGAATAGGGCGAGAGGGAGAGGGAAGGGAAGGAGAAGAGAGAGAGAGAGCGAGGTTAGAAAGGGGCTCGCCACCCCCCGGGCACGCCACCAGATGACAACTTGACAACTTCAAATGCAGTAAATATTTTGTCATAAACAAAATAGAGATCTTATCTCTAATAAATAAGTAAGCTGAAGCAAAAAAAAGTGGGACAATTTTGTCATGAATGCAGAGGGCTGAAAAAGTTAATATCAAAATAATATTTTCTCAAAAGAGCTTCTGCTGATTTGTCGTTCATTTAATCATATTTCATCCATTATAATGTCAATTAAAATTATATATATATATTTAAAATATATATATATATATATATATATTTAAAATATTTGTATTTCATTTTAAAATATTAAAATATTTTTTATATTTTCAATATTTTAATATTTTAAGGGGTTTCAAATATTAGCCTTTGTGGGGTCACTTGTGACACATAGGAACAGTGAATCACGCTTCAATGTCCCCTTATAGTCCTATTCTCCGCAACAAATCCAGTACATTTGTTATAAAAATAGCCAAATAATAAGAAATATCTTGATTTTTGGTGGTCTAAGGTCTAATTTGTCATAATTTTAACTCATCTTGAGGCCCCATTGGAAGTTTGTCCGGGTCTGCTGCTCTAGAAGTTAGGCCTAGATGACACTGCTAGCAAGATAAGCAAGGTTTCACCAAGTAGGCTACAACATGTTCCTGGCTAAATATCTTTTTTGATCCTGGAACTGCATTCATATCAATCAGTGAGAATTGAAGTTTGAAGTTATGCCAAGTTGAGGCTTTCAACCTGCTTTTAGATCAGTGTTATTATAATTTCCCTCTGATTGTAGTTTTAGGGTAAGGACTATTTTTATGGACAGGAATGATGTTCCAAGATCAACAAAAAATATATTGATACAATGATATTTACTCGGCAAAATCATTGTGCCCCAAGCTTTGCACAAACAGCAACTAAAGTATCTTCTTGCACATCCTGAAACCATAAGAAAACTCTTTATGATTTTGAACGTAGACACTTGAACTTTTTTAGACACTCCACTTACAAAAAAATATGTCAGCAATAAAACGCTAGGCAATCTGCTGAAAATGCCTAGCTATAGGTGATTGAAAGCTTTGGCAGTGCAGCGTTTTGCTTGTTGTTTTTTGTTGTTGTTGTTGTTGTTGTTGTTTAGACGCTTTGCTATACAGAATATATGTGGCACAGTTTACTTGTAACTGATTTCTCTGATAATTTGTATAAATTATATTTTCCGTATATTTTCCAAATGTGGCCCAAATTGTTATCAATTATTTGGGCCATATTTGCCATGTCATATTGGTGGCACTTTCGGCTCACACCCAGATGAGGCAGTGCCACTGTACCATATCTTTGCCAAAACTGGCCAAGATATGTTTTAAGATAACTGGGCCATATTTGCATAATTATATGTGGGCCACTTTTGGCTCACATCCAGGTGAGCCAGTGTTCACTGAGCCATATCTTTGCCAAACCTGGCCCAGATGTGTTATAAGATAACTGGGCCACATTTGCAACAATATATGTGGGCCACTTTTGGCTCACAACCAGATGAGCCAGTGATCACTGTGCAATATCCTTGCCAAAACTGGCAAAGATATGTTTTAAGATAACTGGGCCACATTTGCATAATTATATGTGAGCCACTTTTGGCTCACATTGAGATGAGCGTGTGCCACTGTGCCATATCTTTGCCAAAACTGGCCCAGATATGTTTTAAGATAACTGGGCCACATTTTCAGGATTATATGTGGGCCACTTTTGGCTCACATGCAAATGAGCCAGTGGTTACTGAGCCATATCTTTGCCAAACCTGGCCCAGATGTGTTACAATATAACTGGGCCACATTTGCTACATTATATGTGGACCACTTTTGGCTCACATTGAGATGAGACAGTGCCACTTTGCCATATCTTTGCCAAAACTGGCCCAGATAGGTTTTATGATAACTTGGCCACATTTTCAGGATAATATGTGGGCCACTTTTGGCTCATATGCAGATGAGCCAGTGGTCACTGAGCCATATCTTTGCCAAACCTGGCCCAGGTGTGTTATAAGATAACTGGGCCACATTTACAACAATATATGTGGGCCACTTTTGGCTCACATCGAGGTGAGCCAGTGGTCACTGAGCCCTTTGCCAAACCTGGCCCAGATGTGTTATAAGATAACTGGGCCACATTTTCAGGATTATATGTGGGCAACTTTTGGCTCACATCTAGATGAGCCAGTGGTCAGTGAGCCATATATTTGCCAAACCTTGCCCAGATGTGTTATAAGATAACTGGGCCACATTTTCAGGATTATATGTGGGCAACTTTTGGCACACATCTAGATGAGCCAGTGGTCAATGAGCCATATATATGCCAAACCTTGCCCAGATGTGTTAAAAGATAACTGGGCCACATTTGCAACATTATATTTGGGCCACTTTTGGCTCACATCCAGGTGAGCCAGTGGACACTGAGCCATATCTTTGCCAAACCTGGCCCCGATGGTTTAAAAGATAATTGGGCCACATTTGCAGCATTATATGTGGGCCACTTTTGGCTCACATCCAGATGAGCCAGTGGTCACTGAACCATATCTTTGCCAAGCCTGGCCCAGATGTGTTATAAGATAACTGGGCCAAATTTGCAACATTATATTTGGGCCACTTTTGGCTCACATCCAGGTGAGCCAGTGGACACTGAGCCATATCTTTGCCAAACCTGGCCCAGATGTGTTAAAAGATAACTGGGCCACATTTGCAGCATTATATGTGGGCCACTTTTGGCTCACATCCAGATGAGCCAGTGGACACTGAGCCATATCTTTGCCAAACCTGACCCAGATATGTTTTAAGATAACTGGGCCACATTTGCAGAAACATATGTGGGCCATATTTGTTCTACATCCAGATTAGTCATTGTCGATTGTGCCATGGTTTTGCCATATGTGGCCCAGATTTGGTTTGTCATATTTGGGCCATATTTATTATCTATCATATGGGCCACTTTAGGCTCACATTCAGATTACACATTGCCATGAGTGCCGCAATTTTGCCTAAAATGGCCCACATGTGATTTAAATTTTTATCTGTGGGCCACTTCAGGCTCAGACACAGTTGGTCCGGGCCATAAGAAGGCCACCAGTGCCGCATCATTGCCTGAAGTGGCCCACATCCGTCTGCTATCTGGGTAGGGTGTTCGTTACTAACTTTATTCAGCTCCAATCCTAGTATAATCTGTTAGTTATCTGATATGATCCCTTAAATCTACTTATTTAATGAGTAATAATCTACTAGAAGGTTTTAATTTATAATTTATTGTTATTAGATGTACCGATAATATAATGTACAATCTTATTATTTAAACGTCTTACCTTTTAAAAGTGCATTGCAAACGGTTTGTTCTGCTGCATCTCTACGGCGCGGCATCGGTTTGCTACTACTTCCGGGAACTATTTAGAGGCTCCACGAGCTGCCATTGCTGTAAAAAAAAGCATTCCATTGGAGTCAATGGAGTTGTCGCAATTCTCTCTATATGGCTCTGGCTACACCTATGCAATCTGCTGGAATGCCACTCTCTCATGTACGCATCTATGACAGTTAGAGGAAACTAGAGATTACGGTTTATAAAGTTTTAAATATGGATATTTTTCTTAATACAAACTTATCAATTCGCTTCAGAAGGCTTTTATTAACTCCCAAGTGCCATGTGGAGCACTTTTTATTAGAGGTCAACCGATAGTGGATTTTACCAATAGCTTGGTTGGACCACACTGGCCGATACTGATTAATCAACCAATAGTTCTTTAAATGCATACTGAACAAAGACTAAAAAAGGAATTTACTATTTAAAAAAAAACATTACTGAACCATACTTTGTATATGAATTAAAATATTAATATGAAATATTAAATATTATTGATATATTGATAAGTAAAGTTAGTCCATATTTCATTAGCTAATGTTAACAGATATTGCATGTATACTCTCACACTTTAATTGTCTCTGTTCTAGAACACGTGAAGATTATCTAATCAAAATGACAACATATTTTAGTCACACACTGGCACAGCGAACAAGTCTAGAGAAATCGCAGGTATCACACACATACACCGGACGCGTCACGTTCAGTTCAAAGTGCTCTAAAACAGTTTATTTAATCATCAAATGGGCAAAAGTTCACTTCAAGAATTATCAAAAAAGTGGCATTGATGAGTTTGATGTTTGGTTTTAAGAAAAAGTATGATCTATATTATAGCTCTCCATATGAAGCATACAGACTTTATTAGAGCCACAGAACAGTAAACGTTTCACTGAAAAAAGGAAAATAGACAATTTTACAGCTCAGGGTGAAGTCATTATGCACACATAACAACAATTTGGGACGAATCTAATGTAATTTAATGGAAAACTGTGTAAGTGGTGTTCTGAGGCACCGCATATCAGTTCCCTATCGATACATCACTCGTACTGTGTCTGCTAAGATTGCAAATTTTCCAATGCATTTTTTATTAAAACAGGAACTTGGGTGAGAAGACTTTTTTATTTAAAATGAATAGTTTCGTTCCTGTCACAAAAACATACAATGTGCTAGTGCTAGTTGTGGTATCGGAAGGAAATTCTCACTTTAAGAGCACTGGTTCTGTAAGCCAAATAAACCGCCGGTATGCATACAAAAACATACTAAACATGTTTACTCCATTTTCATGGAAAAGGAAAAAATTTGTGTCAATTTTTAGAAGTGCACTTACATATACAGTAGATGGCTTCAGAGCTTGTAGACACGGGCTAAAAGCGTTTAAGATTTTTAAAATTAGAGATATAGACATCAAAATCCAGTGAGTGAACTAGCTCCATTTCTGTATTTCTGTTATTCATATTATTATTTGGATGTTAAGCGATAATGTCCTGTTTTTCTTATTTTTTTCCCTTTTAGTCTCTCATAATGTTTCTGTACAAGAGGAAGTTAATGGTTTCCTGTGCAAAAACACAGAAAACCACATGTTTTCATCACAGATTCCTGATAATATCACAGATCATTTGTATTTGATAAACATGAAACTGAAAATTAGAAAAGCTGTTATTTTCTGGAAATTATGGGAATAATTAGCATAGGACATTATTGTTATCTTTTTGTCACTTCAATGTTGTGTCAAAGTTCTGATACTAGGTGTCACTCTTGGGAGCCCAGACACTTATGATATCATTGAGAAATTTGCATAGCTGGCCACACCTCAGTCACCCCGGTATAAACAGGCCAGCATCTCTCTGTGAGAAAAAGCACTTCATGCACCTCTTTATCTCCTCGTTATTGGATCTATAGCACAGGTCTAGGTCCCCTCCCCACACACAGCTTGTCTCACAAGTCTTGTGAGAGTACCCCTGGATGCTTCAACTGTGATCTTTAAGAGCAAATTTCCTCCTGGAAGACTAAATTCTCAAAAAAAAAAAGCTTCACGGGTGGAATTGTGTTTTTATATCATGCCTTTCCATCGGTGCCCTTTTGGATTCGGTTTCTACATCTCTCCCAGTTCTTTTCACACTTATTCACTGTCACACTGTCCTCCAGTTGACCTTGCTGATGAGTTTAAAAGCTCATCTCAGGGCAAGTCCAATTTCTCATTCAGGTAGTGTGAAGAGGATGAGCTGTCGATCGCAACATCAGAGGGTGGGCTAGAGCCATCAGAATCTAATGACTTGACTGAACCGGTGACCTAGACGTCTTCTTGGTCAGGAGATGATCACCACCCTCTACAGTGGTCCAGAGAGGGGGTATGTGGAGGTCCACCAGGTGGAGAGAGCGATTGTGGTGCTCCTTTGCTGCCAGAGGGACCATCCAAGGCTTCCGTTCAGGGTCTGTAAGTCTGTAACATCTCTTGTGGTGAAAAAAAACGCAGCCTCTATACAAGCTGTGTCTATCAGGCCAAGGCATTGAAAGAATTGCATGAGAGTCCCAACTATGCTTGACCTTTTTCTCTACAAAGCCACAGGTACTCTGCCCCTGTTATGTCGATATATGCCCCTAAAACTCCTTCCAGGACAGCCAGAAACCTAGGAGTTGTGATGGATCATCAGTTAAGCTTCACAGACCATGTTGCTACAACGACCCGGTGCTGCAGATTTGCCTTATACAATATGAGGAAAATTAGACCCTTCCTTTCAGAGCAAGCCACCCAAATTCTTGTCCAAGCTCTTGTTCTCTCCAGACTGGACTATTGTAATGCTCTCCTGGTGGGCCTTCCTGCATGTACTATCAAGCCTCTGCAACTAATCCAGAATTAAGCAGCAACGGTTGTCTTCAACGAGCCAAAAAAAGCTCACGTTACTCCTCTCCTCATCAGGTTACACTGGCATACACTGCTTGCCTACAAGATGACCACTGGCATGGAACCAACATACCTAAACTCACTAGTTCAATCTTATGTGCCTTCCAGAAGTTTGTACTCTGCAAGTGAACAACACCTTGTGGTGCCATCCCAAAGAGGTTCAAAATCACACTAATGGACCTTTTCCTGGACTGTGCCCAGCTGGTGGAATGACCTCCCAATCTGAGAGCCTGTTCCCCTGTCTGAGATGAAGAAGGGGTTTTACAGTCTCTATTTCATTCTATCCAAAAAGGGTGGGGCTCAGGACAATCTTGAACCTAAGGTAATGAACTTGCTTGCTGTTCAGAATATCTGACCCTCAAGCACATGCAAACTTGTGTCAGGGACTCAGATTGGTTTGCGACAATAAACCTGAAGGACATCTGCTTTCATGTTTCAGTCCTTCCAAAGCACAAGCTATTTCTTTGGTTTACCTTTGGAAGGCAGGCATATAAGTACAAGGTTCTTCCCTTTGGGCTGTCCCTTTCTCCATGCTTCTTCAAAAAAAGTTGTGAAGGCTGCCCATGCCCCTCTCAGGGAAGTGGGCATTCACATTCTCAATTACCTTGATGACTGGCTTATTCTTGCTCAAAGCAGCTTTTATAGTGTCAAACAGCAAAATAGTTTGTCAGTAATGCAAGAAGACAATATCAGAGTCATTTTTCAGCTAAAGTCAGTTCATTGATGATTCAGTGATGTCATCCACCAGTTCAGCTCTCATCGAATAGTGTCTGTGCAATCAGTCAGTCAAGCATCTCTAACTAAGCAAGCCAAAGGTGACAGTGGCAAGGAATCAACAATTCAGCGGTGACAGAAATGGGGCAATTCTCCAATGGCCAGAAGAAACCAGCATGGCGTGGTTTAATTCCAGGCTGCAACACAGGAGCAGAGGACTTGTCTGGTTCCCATGATCTTGTGGCGATGGTCATCAAAGTGACAAGGTCTGTCTTTGGGACGCATCTAGCTGATGTAGCAGGACATTGAGAGAAGAAAACTACCTCTTCATATACAAGACTATGCCACCCTGTTTACCAGGGAACTATTAATACTAATGAATTCAACCACTTACAAGGGGCACGCAGGAGCGTGGTTTTCGAATGGAGGGCCAGAGACGTGGATACAAAAAAAATACAAAAACTTTATTTCAGTAATTAAACAGCAGTCTTAAAAAAACCAACAACACTTAAAGATTGTGGGACCAGGTTAACATACAACATTCACGACAAAGAAACAAAAAGGAGGCAGAGGCTTAACAATGGCAGGTACATTATTTTAATGAGCACAAGGCTCCTATATCACTCTTACCACCCTGTGCACCGTCTCAACACACGCACAACAATAAGGCCAAGCATGAACACACAGCACTCCGTGACAGAACCTCCACCAACGCACGTGAGGGCCTACTAGCGGTCTGCCCTGAAGCCTTGGCTCCTCTAACAAAGGACAAAATGTACCAAAAATGGTCTCAACATAAAACAAGGACACTTAATTACAAAACAAATGATAAACATTTGAAAATCATGAAACAAACTATGATGATGTTCAGGATTTGGCACCAAAGCTGGATGTCTGTTCACCTCACTGTCCTTCTAACAGCACCCTTAAAGCAAGATAAAGCAAAAACACTGCAAAACAACAAAACAAGCCAAATACAAAACTACTGAATGCAGCTAAGCAGACCAACCGAATACACAAAAAATAGCAAAATGACATACAAATTATAAGACTAGTGAAGAAAAAAAAACAGCGATCACAGGTACAAATGCTGGAGAGCAGGTGTCACACAAAACACATACGTTGAGCGCGCATGTGTTGACGAGAAAGTTTGTCACAAGGGAAATCCGGATACACAAAGCAGCAGCACCAAACAGCGTTGCTCCGCAAGCCTCGGCGAACGGCCAGTATCGGGGAACAGTCTATTCTTCCTAAAATAAAATAAAAAACCATATACTTATGGTCTAAACAATGAGCACTGCACAATAGTGGTAGTCCCACGTACCTTTATTTCATAACTAGTCGCACATCAAAATCATACACACACCGAAGGATACCACCACATAATCCCGGAGGTACACCAGCTGACCCTCCACCAGTGGTTCATCTCGGACATACTGATCATGATGGGCCTTGCGCCTGTTGGCCATCACCTGCAACCGTTCACATGCACCTGCAAAGGCTACCTGTAGCCTGGTTTGATGCTCCAAGACCCAGTCATGCACACTAACCTCTCTTGGCTGTGGGTCTCTCCCCAACAAGAAATCCACTGGCAGTCGCGGATCCTGACCGAACATCAGAAAGTGTGGTGATTCCCCTGTGGCCAGATGAGTACTATTATAGCTAAACACTACCTGGGGAAGACAAGTTACCCAATCTCGTTTCCTAGACAATGGCAGTGTGTGTAACAGATTGTGTAAGGTGCGATTAAAATGTTCATACTGGCCATTGCCAGCTGGGTGATATGGGGTCGTACGGGACTTCTCCACACCATAGAGCTCACATAATTGACAACAAGGACTAACAAGGATTAACAAGGACTCAAAGTTCCGACCCTGGTCAGAATGGAGGCCCGGAACACCGAACCTATAAAACCATTCTGTCACCAGAGCTTGGGCCACTGTCTCGGCTCGCTGATCCCTTGTTGGAACAGCTAGGGTATATTTACTAAAAACGTCTGTCATTACCAAGATGCGTGATGGCTCCAAAACAGTGAAGTCCACAGCGAGGATGTCATTTGGCCTAGATGATAATAACCGCCCCATAAATCCCTGAGCAAGTGTCTGGATGTCCTTGGCTGCCTGGCACCGATCACACTCTTGACAAGAGCTTGCCACATCAGAGGACAATCCCGGCCAATAGCACTTCGGTCTCCCTAACTCAAGGGTACGCTCTCTGCCCTGATGTCCGTGTTGCTGATGCAACTGTCTCAGAATCTCTGACTTCAAGGCGGCAAGTAATACTAATTATAACATCTCTTCCTTACCCGCAGGGCAGTGTACCCGCCGATAAAGCATAACATCTTGCTCAACCAGACGGTCCCAATTACAGAGCAACGTTAGGGCTGCCTTAGTCAGTCGGCATTCTTGGAAGAGGACTGCTCCCAGGCCCCGGTAACTGGCGTACACCTCCAAGATGAAGGGTTTAGAGAAATCTGTGTACGCAAGGACTGGGGTGGTAATAAGCTTCTCTTTTAACCCCTCAAAGCTCACCTGACATCTCTCACTCCAGGCATCCGCTAAGTTCCTTACCATCTGTTTACACTTTACACTGGCAAACTCTCCTACCAGCTTATGCAGAGGGGCAGCCAACTTGGCAAACCCCTCCACAAACCCCCAGTAATAGCTGGAGAACCCTAGGAAAGATCGTAACTCTGTGACATTAGAGGGACGGGGCCACTGGGCCACAGCCTCTATCTTACTTGGATCGGTTGCTACTCCCCTAGAAGAAATAACATGACCCAAATATCTCACTTTCTGCTGGAGAAAAGCACACTTCTCCAGCCTAACCTTTAACCCTTCCTGCTCCAGCCGGTCTAAAACTACCTCCAACCTCTCCAAATGCTGAGCAATAGAAGTGGAGACCACCACAATATCATCCAGATATAAAAGCAATTACTGGCACTGCTGGTCCCCGAATATCCTCTCCATAAGTCGCTGGAAGGTAGAGGGGGCATTGCACAACCCAAACGGCATTCGGTTCCATTCGAACAAGCCAAATGATGTGCAAAAAGCGGTTTTAAGCTTATCCCCCTTTGTGACAGGGACCTGGTTGTACCCACTAGCTAGATCCATGGTAGAGAAGCAACAGGCCCCAGTCAACACATCCAGCGACTCCTCAATACGGGGCAAGGGAAATGTGTCTCGTCTAGTCTTGGCGTTTAACTGACGGTAGTCCACACACAAGCGTAGACTACCGTCCTTCTTTTTAACCAACACAATTGGGGAAGCGTACGGGCTACAATTCTCCCTGATTACCTGAAACTCCAACAGCTGATTAATGTGGGCCCTAACAACCTCGTACTCAGAGGGAGGCACACGGCAATGTTGCTGCCGTACAGGAACATTGTCTAACACTGGGATATCGTGAGAGATGAGACTGGTACAACCCAAATCTCAATCATGTTCAGAAAACACTGTCTGATACTTGTTAAGCAAGGTCCTCACCTTGCCCTGCTCTGACTCTGGCAATGCGGACAAGTTCAACACTGCAATCTGCTCTGGAACAGTGGAACTAGCTAATTGAGTGCCTTGGGAATAGGCACTAACTGTAATGGGTCTAACTTCAGTAATACCTGTCGGCAAACTAACAACATGCACTCTAACAAGGGTACCCAGTACTCGACAGGGAAAAAGTAGGACATCAGAAGTGCCCATGTTGGCCACCAGCACATAAACCGAGCCTCCAATCACTCACACCAAGGCAGGGGGGGGCTAACAACCCCTCAGGTAACCCCAACTCAGAGGGCTCAAACAGCACTGTACTACCTGCCAGCTGTTCTGCACAAGTGGCCGCAACAAACTTAATGGTACCGCCTGTGATGCGACATGCCCAAGGACGACGCACCCTTACTCTAGTCATACCCTCAACAGCAGATTGCTCACTACCTTGATGGCAGTGTTGCAAGGCTGGGAAAACTGAAAGTGGCGCATTAGAAGTCGGAGGAAAATTAAACAAAGCAGGGCAATGATGTCCAAAGAGCTCCTGGTAGCATTGCCCGAGTACGTTCATCCCCAACACACCAGGGACTCGAGAGTGCAAGCCACCAGGAGGATCCGTGACCACCAGTACCCCACATCGTGTCACTATCCTACCACAGAGTCGACGTCCAACTCCATATAACCAATATATGGGATGGAGAGCCCATTGGCAGCCCTCAGATGCAACCATGAACATGACCTCAATTGCTCTTGACCCCACGGCTCAAAATGCTGAACAAAACAACTTTCCGTAATGGTTGATACCATTGAACCCGTATCAATTAAGCAGGGGACAGGCACACCACCAATTAAAACATCCAGATGTGGACAGGGGGACATTAAATTTGGAATAGAAATGAATTTCTTACCGTCGGAGCCAATCTTTTCCCCAGCCGAGCTGTGACTCTTCAGCACGGCAGGAATTAGTTTTCCGACACATTGTTAAATTGCGGCTTTCTACCTTCACCAACTGCTTGATCAGCACGAGGACGCAAAGGCGACCAGGACATGACACGTTCCCCCTCACATTCCCGTGCAAAGTGGCCTGGTTTTTGACACTGCCTACAGATAATGGGCCCACTACGGACAGTCTTTTGTGGTAGAAGTTATGATTCTAGCATATTTGTAACAAGGAGTCGAATTTGCAGTTTTAGCAATATGGAGTATACATGAGACTAGATAATAATCTGAGATATCATAACTCTGCTGCAGAATTTCAGTACCCTGAACATCAATTCCATGTGACAGTATTAAATACAAAGTATGATTATAACATTGAGTAGACTTTGACACGTGTTGTTTAACCCCAGTGGAGTTCCGAAACTAGAAATGCTGATCCCAATGCATTTTTTTTTATCAACATGGATATTAAAATCACTAACAGTTAAGACTTTATCTGCAGCAAGCACTAACTCAGATAGAAAATCTGCAAATTCTTTGATAAAATCTGTATGGTGCCCTGGTGGCCTTTATACAGTATCCAATACTAACGAAATAGAGTTTTTGTCTATGGTATAGACATGCAGTTCCAGGCTGATCTAGTTGATATGATGGCATATGCCAAAGAAAATGAAAACAATCATTTTCTGTTGACATGTATAGATCTGTTCAGTAAATATGCATGGACACGTGTGTTAAAAAACAAGAGTGGAGTGGAGGTTACAAAAGCTTTTGAGTCCATACTGAAAGAGGGCCGTGTACCACTGAAAATACAAACAGATAAAGGAAAGGAATTTTTTAACAAACATTTTCAAAGCATGTCAAAATAGTACAATATCATACATTTGGCAACAGACAGTGAATTAAAATCTTGTGTTATTGAACGTTTTAATAGAACGTTAAAGGGCAAATGTGGCATTATTTAACAGCTACAAACTCCAGGCGATACATCGATATACTTCAAGACATCAAAGATAGTTACAATGCTAGTTATCACAGAAGTATCAAGATGCGACCAATTGATGTGAACAAAGAAAATGCATCTACTGTGCTACATAACCTATATGGCTCTAGAGAGCGACACAGTGTCAAACCATTATTTAAGTATAAGATTTGGGATATAGTTAGAATCTCTAAAGAAAGGGGCCCATTTACAAAGGGGTATGAGAAAAACTACACAGAGGAATTTTTCACAATGAATGAATGTATCCCTCGACAACCACCTGTCTATAGACTCTGTGATTATGATGGTGATGTTATCGATGGTGTTTTTTATGAGCAGGAATTACAAAAAATATTTGTAAGCAATAACAAAGCATTTAAAATAGATACAATTTTGGAAAAGAAGCAACGGGGGCGATCATCTATGGTTTTGGTCCAGTGGGTTGGATGGCCTTCCAAATTCAATACATGGGTAGATGAAAGATGTGGTAGATGTACAGAAACCGTAAAAACGGTCGACCCTCTCAGATTTGTAGACATTCATTTAAAAACAGCAATGTCTGAGGCTGGTTTTTACGTTACGCTCCCCTGTAATGCATCCTTATATGTTTATCCGGACAAAACTATTTCTAGTTATAGAACCATGTTGTCAAGAACTCTAAACCTAAAAGGAGAGTGGGAGGTTGGATTGATTGAGTTTGAATACCCCATTTCATGGTATACATTTCCAGAGGAAGATGCCGCATATATTATCACCGATGGTCGGAACAGATTGGAGGATTTTGATGAGCAAGGACATGGACATCATGCAGTTGGAGAGGGAATAAAAATCAGTATCGATAATGCTGGTCAAAGTATATCAAAGCTATGCAACAGACTAAAGACAGGCTACTAAGAAGATATTGTATTTCTGATTAGAGAAATAAATACAACTTTACCTCCAGGAACAACCCTCGGATATGATCATGTTAAAAACAAAGTCTTTCTAAAAGCCCCTCCTAAGATTTCTCTGACATTTTTTGGAGATTAGCTATTATACTAGGGTTAAAACCAAGGGCCGCTATAGAATCTGCAAAAAAGAATGATGAAAACTACATCGGTGGGGTCACAGCTGTGACATACGCACCGCATCAAATGGAGGGTTCTACACTCTGTATATATACACAGATATCATAGAATACCAATCAGTTGGTGATTCGTATGTGCCACTACTGAGATGTGTACATATAGATGGTGAAAATTTTCAGTGTTAGATACGACAAGCCTCATTACGTACCAGTCAATAAAGCATCCATTACAGAGATAGCTATAGAGGTAAAAGACGATCAGGATCAAAAGGTACATTTTACTTATGGTAGGGTGAGTGCCAAGCTACACTTTAGACCCGTGAAACAGGTTGTTTAAAAAAAAATAATAATAAATTGGCATATTTAAGTACTTACCAAATGGATCCTGAGCGTTACGTAACTTATTACCAAAACCAAGCTGGTAACGGTATCCCCGGTTATGCAGGGGGAGGAATTTTTAGGGGTCTCTTTAGAATGGCTATACCATTACTAAAGCGAGGGTTTAACATAGCAAAACCGCATCTAAGATCAGCTGCAAAAAACATACTAAGCGATGCTGTTAGCAATACGTTAACACGTTCTTTTAACAACAATAATACTCAAGACGGGTCTGGATTAATGGTGATGTCTCGCAAAAGAATATTTAGACCACCAGGAACCAGGAGGAGTGGTCAAACACCAAAGAAAAGAAGGTGCACAACTAAGAAGACCTCAGTCAGAAAACGTAGGCGAAAAGTAACTGCCAAGCGGATTACAACAGCAAAGACGAAGAGATCTGTCAATACAATATTCTAGATTATGGCTTTATTACACACCATGTCAGAAGAGTGCATCAAATCTGAACTCGATCTATTCACATTACCACTGACACAAACAGCTATTGAAAAAAATACCTATATAGAGGTGCCGCCATTATCTGCGATTTCAGACACAGCACCATTGGAGTTTTTTATTGCAGGCACTGGAGAGCATTATGTTGATTTAAACAATACGTTACTGTTTTTACGGGTCAAAATCACTAATCCTGATGGAACTGATCTTGCCGATGGAGTCCCTGTGGGACACATCAACTATGCTGGAGCAAAGATATTTTCACAAGTAGATGTGTCATTGGGGGATCGTTTAATATCACAGAGCATTAGCACACATCCCTATCGTTGCCTTATTGAGTGTCTTCTTAATTATGATAAAAACACTCTGGAAACACTTTTCTCTGCGGGGCTTTTTTACAAGGATAGTGCAGGACATATGGATGTAACAAATCCTGCTGGAGAAAATCGGGGATTGACAAAAAGAGCCGCTTTTACCATTGCCAGTAATGTTGTGGAGCTACTAGCACCCATTCACAGTGATATTTTCTTTCAAGAAAAATGGGATGGATATTAAAATTCATATGACAAGAGGTAAAGATGAATTCTGTTTGATGAGGAGTGACGCTGTGGCTTATAAACTAAACATCATATCAGCCTCGCTATTTGTGAAAAAAGTGAGCGTCTCACCATCTGTAAGATTAGGGTCATGCGCAAGCACTGCTCTCAACCACAGCAAAGTATCCCATAGACAGAGTGAAACTCAAAAACTTCTCAATTCCTGCTGGCTCTCGTGTCTGCAATCAAGAAAACCTATTCTTAGGAACTCAAGAATCTGGGAGCCAAAATCTGTGGTTCTAGCGATGGTTGACAATGATGCATTTACAGGTTCCTATAATAAAAACCCCTTTGCATTTAAACATTATGATCTAGAATTTTTAGCCTTATATGTTGACGGACATCAGTACCTCTCAAAGCCTCTTCAGCCTGAATATGGCAGCGGTTCCGCAGTGAGTGAATTTTACCAGTTAGCACTGTCTTCTGGAAAACGCATTCAACCTCACACCTGATGAAGAGTGTGGGCAACACATATCACTTATCAAGGCGGGCAATATAAGACTGGAAGTACGTTTTAGACAACCGCTCCCCCATACAATTAATTTAATTGTCTATGTTCGACAGTATTATACAAGTGTCAAACCGCAGACAGGCGTTGGTTGATTACTATTAATACAAAAGATGGACACTGTCCAACTCACAGCTGTGCTGGATAAGATTTCATGTAACACTCATTTTCTTGGAGTTCTACCATGTGACTATCTACCTAAAGTACCATTAAGAATATTACCATCAATGGTTGTATTTAATACACACGTTTCTCTACTTCCTGGCGAATATTGGTTAGCCATTTACATAAACAAAAATCATGTAGGATGTTTTTATGACAGCTTCGGTAATAAACCAGACCATTATCGTTTCCCTACAATGATTAAAGACTTTCTACACCTTAATACCACGTCTGTACAATACTCAATTAGGCAAGTCCAAGATTTTTCATCAGACACATGTGGACAGCATTGTGTATTCTTTCTCTACCATATGGCAAAGGGTTTGGATTATGAAAATGTAATGAGTCTGTATACTGATGATTTTATAAAAAATGACAAAAAAGTGTCAAATTTTGTGAAAAAAACGAAAAATGTCTCATTATAATGAAAATGTATTCAAATGTGTACAAACTGGTGAAATGTACATGTAATGTTCATTTTTTTATAATTTTTAATAAAAACAAATAAAATTTATTTTATTATTTTATTAGACTTTAGACTTTAATTTTTCACTTTTTATTTGTTTGAAACAATACAGGTAATCACAAGATTATACATTGAAAAAACACACACACACACACACACACACACACACACACACACACAAACACACACACACACACACACATTAAAAATTTAACCATTGGCTTCTGTCATGAACAGGTGATTATTATAATTGGCAGTTGGTGTACTCAGGAGAGATCTCTTTGTTTTTTGTATTCTTTTTGGATGAACTTGGAATTGAAGCGGTTCTGGTTTTGAAAGAGTTAATAGCATGTCTAACATAATGGTTTGATATTGTTGGATATGGTATATTTAATGTCACAAAAGCCTCCAGAAACTCATGCCATCCTGTTGGTCTTCGTTCATCCACAATCTTCTGTGGAGCTGTTACACTTTTTACTAAGTCCAGTATATGCGAACCTTCGATAGTTCTACCTTTAAACACAAACTCTCCCGAGTCAGTCCATGAAGCAACGTTTTTAGTTTTAGACATTTTATTTATTTAAAATGTAACGAATATTTTTTAAACTCCTCTGCGGAACATTCTTTAAAACTTCATCCACAACAACGTCTGTAACATCATGGCTGTCTGTGGTTGTACTTTATCACCCCCATCTGCTGTCGGAAAGCTTAGTGTTAATGTATTTGTTTCCTTGTCCCCCAGCCTAGACAATGTTAAATACCTCTGCCAAACAGAGGTGTACATCTTGGCTTTCTCATATGGCTCCAGATCTTTATTGTACAAAATATTTCTTATAGTCATATCCAGATCATTCTCCACAACCTGCTGTAAAGACTGTTGCTGGTTGGATATTCTCAACTTATCCAACTGGTGTTGTGGAATCATATACATCTTCTCTGCATAATTCATCCCCGACATTATTTAGATGCAATCATAAAGGGGACTGCAACACTTAAAAGAGGTAGAAGAAACCCACCCTGCTGATTAATCATCTGCCTCTTTCTCCTTACCCCAATCTTTTTATTTGCAACAAATCTGCTCTCTGCTTTTCTCCTCTTAAGCTTCTGGTATTGTTGTGCAGTTAGTGGTACATTACCATGGAGGATGTTGAGAGCTAGTTCACACAATGTGTGAAAAAAATTTTTTGGACAATATACAGGGCACTCAAATTTCTGTGATGAACATATTTTTTGAAAACTCGTTCAACCTCAGAATTACCGCTAGAGTGTTTTAATAACATCATCCAATATCAAAAAATTAATTTTATTGGGTGGAAACAGATGGTCATCATTCAGGGTCTGTGGGATACCTTCAATAAATTCAATATCATACATTTTCAACAATTCATCATACAATGGTTGCCAACAATCATAAATGCACACAATGTTTTCAAAATTGTTAGAAATCATACCTTTTGCATTCTGCAACAACATTTTTACAAAAAAAAGTTTTTCCTGAGCATGATGGGCCACAGAGGGTCATTGAGAATGGATGTTGAAACCGTGGATCAAACCCATCTGTATCCTTTACCCCTCGATAACTGAGAATGTTATCAGTAGCCATAAGGTAATGTTCTATAATCAGGGAGAAGCACCCTCTTGTTATACACAACCTTGAATCTTTTAACAACTGACTTGTTATGCAATGTGACCGTCTTTTTATTTCTCACAATGTTGTCTGTGTGGGCTAGTATGTGCTGAGTACTGTCAGATGAATTTACATAGCTGTTAACAAGGCTGATCAATGAATCCAATCTGATAACTTTGGAATTTTCTGAATTCAATGTTATCCCCTTTGCTTTCATACACACTTTTCCCTTTGCAGTTCTGTAGCCGTATGTTTTCGGTCCACTTGAACAGTATTCAGTGATATAATCATCACTGCCAACCTCATCTGTCAGTTCACCTAGATATGGACCTTGTGGAGGTTCCCAGTCTCCTTCTCTAGACACATAGATGACACTATCAGTATCGCTATAGAGAAGCCTATCCCCCAGCTTGTCCATTAGATCATACAACTCTAGTCGAGCATGGGCTGTTGTAAAAGCACCAATAAAGACATTAACATCTCGAGTCTCATAAAAAGACCCCTCTGCATGTTTGTACTGTAATAGTGCAACGCTGTCAGATAGAAAAGTAAAGTACTTGATCTCATACTGACATCCAAAGATGAAATGAGCAAAATCTTCGGGGTTTTTCAAAAGTTTAGAATTAGCGAGATTTTCTCTCAAACAGAATCGTCCCCAAAGACTGTTCAAAAAGTAATTTCATAACTGACATTTGAGCAGGGTAATAAGCTATCTTTTCAGCATCGAGTTTAATCCCTTCTTTTTTATGATAGTCATCAATGTACGCCCTTTTGTCATCCTCAGTGATTACATCTGAGGGATAGCCAGAGGCTTGCTGTTTAAACTGCAAAAACGTCTTCACATAATCACAAAACAGACTGTCAGATCTCTGTGGAAAATGCCACACCTCATAGATCTTAACCACTACATTACCTTTCTCAATGGCTTTTAACAATCCAAGACTGACCCATGTTCCTGAAATTGCTCTTTCATCATCGGTGTGAGTACAAGGTATGACATTACTTTGCTCTTTCCGCACATGTGCGGCAGAGGGAAAACATTAATTTCCCAGCGGACCTGATGGGAAGCAGCGGATATAGTAATTTTCGAGGAGGCAGCATCTTTACCTTGACAAGACCATAATAATTTTCAAGATTTTCAAAATCGCCGAAAATAATTTCTGGATGACCGATAGGATAGCTCTTCAGAGCCTGACAGTATGGGTAGAGGCTAGTGAAATCAACATATCTGATCTTCTCACCATCAACAGTTTTGTCGTACAACTTGTACGCATTGGTCCTTCCACCAAAAAGGGCATCACGAGGTTTCAGTCTCTCTGGTGCTGAATAAGTAGACATAAAATCAATTACATGAGGGTCTGTTTGCTTAAGACTAGCCCACTGACATTCCCACATAACCTCTGTGTCTAGAGGGTGTACACGTTGCAAAACATCAATCCTTTCATTGAACATAATCATGAGTGTTCCAAAAGAAATTTTGGACTGGGGGTTAATATAATCAGCTCTATAACGACAGCAATGCCCATGGAAAAAACAATCTGCAAAATCTAGAGCCTTTCTCACACCATCTTTCTCATAATAACCGTCTACATATTATGATCCAAACTTCATCTCACCATGGTTAAGGGCATGGTGGATATCCACCCCACGGGTCTTTTTCACATATTCAAGCCATTCGATCGAAACATTCGAGAATGTCTTGTGTTGGTCTACGTATGCATTATTGAGAGTCAAGGCTATTGTGTTAGGCTTGAGGAAGTGTGTCTTAAACACACCCATGCAACATGATGCCAAGGTGGTGTAGCTAAAAGGGTCGATCTGCGTACACTGTATGAACTCCTCTCTATATTTCATGCATGCTTCACATAGTAAAACTACATCATTCATACAATTCAGCCCAATCTCTTTCCTGAAGTCGAAGATCTTTCCTGCAAGAGTATCGTACCACTGGTCAAATTTTGTCCTAGCACTGTCTGTCATGTTGTTATAACCGTAGTAATGCTTAGCGGGGTATGGACCTACATAGCTCTGATTCTCCAACCTATTGAAAAGATAGGGAAAGTAGCCCTTCTCAGCTGTGGTCAGATTTAACGCTGCAGATGTCTTCGCTAAAGCCATAGGCAAAAATGAATAGCTGTCAAAGTAACGCTGCTTGGTCATCTCATCAAACATGAAGAGTAGTCTACAGCCTTGCATGAGGATCTTAAGTTTAAGACCTACTTTGCAAAAATACTCCAGTATTAAAAAATTATCAAAGCCTGAAGCGTTGTGTGCTACAAGTTTGTAATTTTTAAATTTTGGGCTGCCTGAATTTATTGACGAGTTTTTTCACACAGTCTTCACCCCTAAATTCATATTTCTTTCCATCAAAAGTCATGGCAGAAGCGTAATTCGCAACATGTTTTCCATTATCACTATGTGTTTCAAAATCATAATAGATGTAACGGGTGTCAAACTCTTTAGGTTGTGTAGGCTGTATGAAGCATTCATGAGCCCCTCCATGACTTACATTATCACCGCAATGCAGACAAAATTCAGCAGGACATTTGTGGGGTTGTGGATTGCTTGAGGCGACGTGATAACGTCTACTGCATTTACTGCAGTATTTAATAGTATCGCAAAGGGATCTACCCGACACGTTACCACCAACTGGTCGTTTATGAGCATTAAAACAGTATTGTGATTTACAAAATCGCAAACAGTCGGGACAATGAATTGTGTTTTTGGGTTGTTTTTTAAATTCACTGTCATTGCAGACAGAGCATGCAAATTTACATTCATGATTCTGTCTATTATTAGATCCTGCATAACAGTACTCACACACATAATCTGATCCAATAAATGCTGTGAGTTTCTTTATCATGTAGTAATGACTATCATGGAGATATAAAAACACAGTTTTGGGATGCGGCTTTTCATGCGTTTTATACTTTTCTAATCGACCCTCACTAGATCTGTGGAAAACCACAATTTTTATGTTTAAGACGTTCTCAAACTTCTATACATCATTAAAACCTATAAGACTCTGCGATGTGAAACCGGCAGCATTCTGTATGGTCATAGCCCTTCCTTCTAAGTCATGGTGTGGTGTTTGTGGTTCAAGAAAATGGGCTAAACAAATAGCAAAGCATAGATTTGTTCCAACACTGTTTGGACAAAATAAATGCATCTTCTTCCTCTTAATCACATCATCATGGGCGATATCAGTAATCTTCCTACGAATCCCTCCACTCTTACTTCTGGCTATCGACACATGTAATTGTAAAGAATCATCAGCCATCACACCTTCATTACTCGGCATTACAGCTCCAAACTGGTCTACAAAAATCTGCTCATTGTAATCATTACCGGGGGACAGCACAGCATTCACATCACGTTTTAGACTAGGACCTCTCAAGCTAATGTTAATAAACCCACCCTGACCTGCCATCTGTTTGGAAAATGACGCCATCTCTGACAATACATTTTGCACAAATATAGTGTATGCAGCTAAATTGGGGGATGAAATTTCTCTCAGATTCAGATCTCTATGTAACTCTAAAGTTTAAACCATTAAAATGTGGTCTTGGTACTACAGTGTATCCTCCTACAACACCACCATCTCGAGCAAGTCTGTCAACATCATTCTGACTTAAACCTGCAAAGGGACCTGTGGAATCTGACATTACAGAATCTAATAACCTGGTGCCTATCTGTTCAGAATCATAGGCATGTGTCTGGATCAATTGTTCTAATCTTTCACATAGATCAGTTGAGTCTAACATTTCAGCCTCTGTGGTTATTAGATTCTGTAATGTCAGATTTGATACTATCTCAAACATGTTATTGTTTAAAATCATCCCATGCTGTTCGTCATTAGAGCTTTGTGTTTGTAAAAGACTCTCTTATCTATCTGCTAGATTTATATAGTCCGGACCAAAGGCCTCAATCTGCTGATTAATTATGCCCTGCAACCACTCAACTATAACTAGCCCAACACTGTTAAACACGTCTTTACAGATAGTAATTAACCAAAAATTAAAAAATGTATTTGTATTTTCAAAAATATATACATCTGATTACAGATGCATACTAAATAAACAACCACAATCAAAATAAATCTCAATGCTAGTAATAAAAAAAAAAAAAACACTAGCCCAAAACTGTTAAACACATCTATACAGATAGTAATTAACCAAAAAAAATTTAAAAAGATTTACCCATCACAAAACCCCACCATTTACACAGAATGTTATAATACAAATCAATGTGAATAAAACTAATTTAACCTAACAAACACACCAGCAGTACAACACTACGCAAATGCATCTGCAGTACAAAGCATATCAAAAACAATTAACACATGGTAACCGTCAGCTCAGAGAAAAGAAGAAACCAGCGCATTTTTCTTTACATGTGTAATCAAAAATGCTCAGGATTTGCCACCGCCTAAAACAGCATTATTAATATTAGAAAGCAGTGTTACCGTGAGTTGGCGTTCTCTGAATTCCTCCCGACGCCCACTGTCAATCTTCTTCACTTGTTCAGCAATAAAGTCTGTATGTTCATGAACCAGTCTGCATATCTGTCCTTGTTCAACAGAGTTTGTCAATTACATATCAATTTGACTGTTGAGTCTTCGGAGGTGTTCAACTTGTTCATTCAGTTTTTCCTCCACACGTTAATTATGTTCAGCTTGTTCTTTTAGTCTTTCCTCCACACGTCGATTATGTTCCTCCACACGTCGATTATGTTCACGGCCCTCCAGCAATAGTTCATGAATGAAGCATTGTTGATTTGATGGTAGAGCTTGATCATTAGTTGATGCAGAATGTTCAGCAGGAGTCTCAACAGTGTTAAGTTCATCAGTCTGATGATTTTTAACCACCTCTGTCAGCTCTGTATTATTTGTAACAGTTGTGGGGGCCACACTGTCTGCAGCAAATATCAAGTCTTGATTGATCATCTATATCCAGCACAAAATTATCAGCATTTGTAAAGTCTGAAGGTCTGAAAAAATAGAAATATACATACCAACTGATTCGTGGGTTGTCGTTGGGCTACATTGTGCAGACCGTTCTCATCCCGAGGTGTCATATACTGACCCTTTTGACATTTCGTCAACATCCTACGCACATGGCACCCTCTAGCGTCAATATTAGAAGCAGATAAAAATGGGCCAGAAGGCGCCTCCTAGCGGTCTAACCCTAACCCTAACCCTAACCTTAACCCATAATCTGTGTCTCATATTGACGCTAGAGGGTGCCATATGCGTAGGATGTTGACGAAATGTCAAGAGGGTCAATATATGACGCCTTGGGATGAGAATGTGTTTTATTGTGTCAGGGTCGCCACTAGACGTCTCTTAGTACTAAGCCTTGAGGTAGTAGCCCTTGTTGCTAATTTGTCTGGCCGGGGTTGTTTAACTCCCCTGTTGACTTTTAACAAAGATAGTCTCTGATCTGAACTGGTCGATGCAGATGGCTCTGAGTGTCCTGCATCATGCGTCCTGTTAATCAGTGGAGCTCTAACTAACCACAAATAAGTATAATTAATATAAAATAAGTGGATAAATCCTTAAAAAACACAGTGTATTCACTATAATATATGTATAACAATACATTACTTACGTAGCTGGTCAAGATGATCAAATGCGTTCTGCGCTTTAAAGTATTCTGAATTGTACACACATACTATATAAAAATCCTGTTAAACATTAAAGTTAAACAGAGTAAGAAACCCCATTTACAAAGAGACAACCTAATATATAAATTAAATGCACTCACCATTTTTGTAAGCCATTGTAAAAAACAAAGTATTTCTCAGAGATTCCACAGCAGCAGATGTAGGCTAGCAAACTAACTAATCAGTGACTTTTTGTGAAACTGATCAGGTTAGAGCGGACATCCTTTGCATGTGTTGAGGTGTGATGTCAGCTGTAGGAGTAACATGAAAATTTACATTATTAAAAAACACACCTACCCAATGTTCTGTCCAATAGGGATGAATGTTTTAATTTCTTTCTAACCAATGAACACACTCCGAGGATCTACAACTTTATCAAATATAACTTACTAAATCTACTAGTAAATACAACTTAGATATTTCTAACCAGATAAAATAATATAAAGTCAAGATTAAAACTTGGTTAGAATACTAGTAATGTTTTCGGGTAGGGATGCATTCACTGCAACATTCAACATATTTGTTTAAAAGAAATGGTTCTGCTCCTTTTTCTTATGTTTTAAAAATTAAACCCACCCTAAATAAATCCCTACTAGACAGTTAAAATCGTATACTACTAAAATAAAAAGAAGAACCTATGTGGAATGGCTTTCAGTAAATAAAACTGAAAAGGTTTTTAAACATGATCGGAGTCCTAGTAATGGTTTTGGGTAAACATGCATCTGCTGTTACGTACACCATCTTTGTTTTGTTTTTAAAATTGTAGTTGTTCAATAAAGAAAATTCTTATGTTTTAAATAAAACCACTCAGAATAAAACCCTACCAGACAGTAAATTCAATGAAACGTTTAGTCAAAAGTCAGGCGTTAACATAGAAACATTAAAATGACATCTTCCACCACTAAAAGCTAGACGCCTTTGCACCTTCCTGCTCAGAAGGTAAGAGACATTAACATTTAGCCCATAGATCAGATAAACATGTTTGGATGTCTTTCAACCTTAAACAAAAGTATAACTCTAAAACATGACGCTGTTTTGTCTTCAACCACTAAAAGCTAGACGCCCTGGTACCTTCCTGCTCAGAAGGTGAGAGACCTTAACATATAGTCTATAGATCAGACCATGGTGAGGTGTCTGCATAAACACTGTTGTACCGGCCCAGTCAGGAAGGAGATATTTGAAGAAAAGGTGAAAGAATAATTAGAATATTTTAGAAAGATTTTAGACTAGTTAGGACATTCATATGATAAGTTACATCCTGACTAGCTTTTTCAATACATGTTTGATACTGCCAGTCAGGGTAGCACATTGCAAACCAAATACACAACAGCACAGTCAGCAGACAGGGGGCTACGCATGCATGTCTGGGAACAACTTCATTCACAGATGGGCAAGTGGACTGCATGGATCTCATTTTTAACTCCTGTAAATACTCTTAGAACTTTGTTGTTTTATTTCTTAAACTTATGTACTGCTTCTTCATTCGCATTCATGAGTGGAAAATGAGCTGGTGCTCTTAGGGCCTAAAAAGAACATGTCCAGACATAACACTTTTTCAGAAGTCTGGATGGATTAGATAGTTGCTGCCTCACATAATTTTTTGCCATTTTGATCATTTGACCACCCATTGATGACAATAGGGATGAATGTTTGGAAGAGTCTTTCATCGCAAAACAAAAGAGTGTGTTCCCTATCATCTCATTCATTCTTGTTTCTTGTTCAAAGGTGTGAAACAACCAGAACGCTTAAAGGACCGCCCTAGATTGCTCTTCATAGCACATGGTAAATCCTGATGACTGATTTATATCCTGATCGCAAAATGGCCGCTGCCATAAAACATCAAGGAACAGGATGCCAGAGGTTCTCAATTTGACACCTCTGTTCACAAACATCAAGAAAACAGGAACAGGACATCAGAGGTACTCAGTTTGACACCTGGGGGTCATAAACATCAAGGAAAACAGGAACTGGACGTCAGACGTGTAAGTTCGATATCTGTTATTTACAAATTAGTTATTTACTTTTTAACGTGGCTAACACTCCCTCTGAGTCAAAATAAACCAATATCCCGGAGTAATTAATTTACTCAAACAGTACACCAACTGAACTGCTGTGAAGAGAGAACTGAAGATGAACTCGATGAACTGTTCTATGTGGACTCGGAGGGCTGCGCAGCCTGCACACTGTGACTACTCCGTGTTGTTTCAAGCTTATCATTCTGCGCACTAGCACTCTGTTTCAATCCTTGAAATCCTTGAAAGTTTGAACAAAAAAAATTCAAGGCCCCGGAAAAGTTTTTGAAAATAAACATACGTTGATGCAGGTCCTTAAAAGTGCTTGAATTTATTTTGTGCAAGAAGTTTTCTGGAAAAAATTCCATATTATCCCTCCTGCTCCCTGCAAACATTCTAATATTGCATAATTTTCACGCACCAGGGAGCCGCTATCAATACACAGAGTATTTAAATCTCTTTTGATCAGCCATCTCTCTCTCCTCAACCCGCCGTGATCAGTCAAATCTGACTCATACAGCTCGTGTTGAATGCAGGGTTGCCAAGTCTGTTTTTTTTCTGTTTCTGAACATTCTGACACCCCCGCGCTGCTGGAGGCTGGGGGTAGATTACACAACAACAATAAAATGAAGAAGTTTAGGCAATCTCTGAGATGTGAGATGGGCCCCAATGGTCAGAATATTATAGACAAAAGAATAATGATTAGCAGCAGTTCAGAGTCAAGTATCATGTTTGCAATACAAAAGAACCATTCCATAATCAGTCCTTTATGGGAAGTGTGAATGGCTCATAGTCTTAAAACTTTAGAATGATGTAGGGAAAAAATATTGGAATCAGTGTCATGATCCTGGCTTTTTCTCCTTCTCTGTCTCCCTCTTGTGGTCACACATTCACACTATGACGCACACACATCCACTCCTCCGCTCATTATCTATTTCAGCTGTTTCCCCTTTCGTTCCCTTCTCCTCACCTGTCCCTTCTTTGGCCCTTGATTGTCTCTGCTTCTTATTCCCTCTTTCTAGCCCTGTCTTGTTGTCGGATTATTCGATGACCTCTCGTGAGACATGTCTGTTTCCCAGTCCTGTTCTGTCTTGTCTGTGGAGTCATTGTTGCAACTGTGAGTTATTTTGTCATTGAACTGTGTATCATCCAGCTGTGCCTGTTTGCAGAGTACCTGTGCAGGGCTTGCCCTTGGCTGTTCACTCTGCCGGCTGTCTTCACTGTTTTTCGGACTGGCTGTATGCATCCCGGGGTCCCTGCTTCTGCCCTCGTGGATATTTTTGTAGTTTGTCTGAGACCCAGTCGTCTGGCTGTTCCTGTTTTTGGCTCTGATAACAGCCTGTGATTTTTGTTCTATATTATTCAGTGAAGACAATTTGCTTTATTAAAGACTGTAAACTGCATCTCGCCCTGGTCTTCCATCATTCTTTCCCATAACAATCAGTTTTTTGCTTTATTTGATTAGTGTTCATTTATTTATTTTATTAAACTGTATAAATTGTTTTGATAAAAACAAAGGTTTATTATTATATGTTCATTTGTCATTTCATTTATTGTATACCCTTTAAATGTATTTGGAGCTTGTATACCTTATATCTTTACTCTTTACTTTCATTCTTTTCATGGCTTTGGAAAACTTGTCTCGGATGTTTCTCTGCTTTGCTTTTTGCATAACTCCGGCTCATCAACCTCAAGCTTCATTGCTATTTCTTTCTAGGAATGAAATGCTGTCTCTACATCTTTAAAGTCTGTCCGTGAGTGATCGTACAGGTGTGGATACACTTGTGCAGCTCAGCTATTCGACACTCCAGTGTATTCAGCAGATGTTGCTCTCCTTAAATGTCCTCCGCAGAATGAGGAACGAACTGAGGAAAAAAAAATTGTGCATCAAAGAAGGTGGAGTTTCAGAACACACCCACCTATTGTGTAACCGCCACGGACCAATGGAATCTCAAAGAAATTTAGGAGCCAAACCAACTCCTCCAGAAAGTTCACTTTGGTGAGCCGTTTCGAGCTGCAGAGACAAACTCAAAACGAACTTCGTTTTGGCCTGATTTTGTTCTAAATGATGTCATATCAGTTTAATCTTTGATTTCATTTGAAGTATATCGGGGCCTTTATGAGTTGATTTTCCCCGTGGGTTAAAGGTTGAAATGTTGCTTAATTACATTTGACTAAAATGCTTGTATTGAAACATTTTGCATTCTGCCTATAATAAAACTGTGCTAGATGTTAAAGTTTGTGAAGGAGGGCAACTGGTAGGAAGCTTTTTAGCTGTGTTTATGATCAATATGCATAACAGTGACTCGTAAAACATGTATTTTAGGTATGTAAATGACATTTTCAGTTTTAATATTTGGGATATGGTCATTGCAATACTTTGGGCACTACTTTAACCACCAAGCAACCAGGCCCGAGCCCCTGTCCCCGCCCACACCCACTGTCCCCTTTTTGGAAAACTAAAATATGGTCACCCTGTATGGCGTTCATGCGTGCACAAAACTATTTGGATGGATGGTACCTCTATGTTTCACAGACACACCCAGAAATTAATGTTGAATTGCTTTGCTTGTTAAGATAATGTAAACCCATGAGGCAAGAAAAATTTAAAAGCATATTCATATATCTTAAAACTTCTGGTTACATGAGCCTAAGCTCGTTTCAATAAAATCCATGCAAAAGTTAATATCAGATCATCTTAGAATACAGAATAGGATATACTGAATATTCTTCAGTTATATGCAAAACAGTACAACTAATAGAATATCATAGCGAGAGTGAACATCACGGAGAGTGACGTCATCGACCAGGAAATTATAAAGCACCCCAGAATCACAAGCGCATCAGCTTCGACTGTACTGAAGCAAGCGATCCAAGGACATGCTGAGAATATGGCAGGACACCACACCGCAACCTGGGAATGCAGGGAACACAGCGCACCACGCCGCAACCTGGGAATGCAGGGAACACAGCGCCCTTTCCCTTCGGGGAACTAGGGTTACATACGTAACCCAGGGTGTTCCACTTCAGGAACTGCCCCTGCGTGAACTCGCATAGTGAATGCTAATACCCACGTCCCATACGAGCCAGTCCCAGTAGTGTGATTAGGAAACACAAGCTGACGAGAGACCCTGTGCCCCTCTAGTAGAGCTAAGATCAAGACTATAAAATCTGACGAATGTGTGCGGTGAGGACCATCCTGTCACATCACAAACATCTTGAAGATCAGCCCCTGCAAGAAGAGCTTTAGAAGTGGCCATACTCCTAGTAGAATGGGCTCGTACAGCCAAAGGTGACGGCTGGCCTGCCGACTCACACGCGAGTGAGATGGCCTCAACCACCCACTTGGTCATCCTTTGCTTAGATGCAGGACCCCCCTTGTTGGGTGACCCGAAACCGATAAACTACTGTTCTGATTTTCTCCACAGGGCAGCTCTATGGACATATGCATCTAAAGACCTCACTGGGCATAGCAAATTGAGTTTTTCCTGGTCAGACATCAAAAAAGGAGGAGGACAGAAAGCCTGCAGTACGATGGGTCTAACTACCATAGTAGGAACCTTAGGAACATATCCTGGCCTAGGATGAAGAAAAGCCTTAGCCATGCCAGGAGCAAATTCCAGGCATGAGGGAGCCACAGAAAGTGCTTGAATATCTCCAATTCTTTTTAGAGATGAGATGGCAAGAAGAAAAATAGTCTTAAGAGTAAGAAACCTTTCTGACACTTCTTCAATGGGCTTGAAGGGAGCTAGGGAGAGGCCCTCTAGAACGATGGCCAGGTCCCAGGATGGCACCCACGTACATACTACTGGCCTCAGCCTCAAGGTGCCACGGAGGAAGCGAGATATAAGTGGGTGTCTCCCGAGAGAACCTCCACTCGAAGGGGCGTGGTTAGCAGCTACACTTTCAGTGTGGAGTGGGATAGCCCCGTGGAGAGACGGTCCTGCAGGAACTCCAGCACTGTACCAACCGGGCAGTTAACAGGGTCCTGCTGGTGCTCTCCACACCAGGAAGGGAAGAGTTTCCACCTCGTGGCATAAAGCTTCCTTGTGGCAGGAGCTCTGTAATGGAGGATGGTCTCAACAACCTCAGTCGAGAGACCAGATTCTATGAGCTGGGCCCCCTCAGAGGCCAAGTCCACAGCCTCCATAGTTCTGGGCGGGGGTGGAGGATCGACCCACTCGCCTGAGAGAGTAGGTCTCTCCTGACTGGAGAGCTGTCGAGGAGAGACACTAGGTCCGCAAACCATACTCGGGCCGGCCAGAACGGGGCTATTAACAAAAGACTGAGCCCGTCCTGGTGAACCCTCTCCAGAACTCCCGGGAGCAGAGCAATCGGGGGAAAAGCATACAGGCGTGACCTCGGCCATGCCTGCACCATGACATCCAACCCCAGGAGGGCTGGATGGCTCAGAGAGAACCACAGTGGACAGTGTGATGTCTCTCAGGAAGCAAATAGGCCTACCCCGGCACGACCGACGTGTTCCCACAGGAGCTCCACCACCTCCACCAAAGAGGGATCTGACGTGCTAGTTTGTAAAGCGGGCGAGAATGCAGACCCCCTGATGGTTTATATAAGAGACCACCGATGTGTTGTCTGTCCGGACAAGAACATGGTGGCCCCTCAGGTCTGGGAGGAAGTGTTTCAGAGCCTGAAACACCGCCAACATTTCTAGGCAATTTATATGCCACGAGAGATGATGGTCCTGCCACAGACCCTGAGCTGAGCGACCACTCATGATCGCCCTCCAGCCCGTGAGAGAGGCATCCGTCGTTAGCATAACGAGATGACAAGGAGCTCCCAGCATGGGACCTTGGGAAAGAAACCAAGGATCTTTTTCACATGATCAGGGCGCGATCACACCGATGACTCCCCGAGGGATCTGAGCCACCACTGTAGTGGTCTCATGTGCCAGAGGCCAAAAGGTATCACGTTGGACGCTGCTGCCATGAGACCTAATAGTTTCTGAAACTGTTTCACAGTGAGTGACTGGCCTAGCTTGACCTGATGTACGGAGGTGAGAATAGAAGCAATACGAGCAGTTGACAGTCGTGCCTGCATTGCCGTCGAGTCCCACACTACACCTAGAAAAGTGGTTTTCTGTTGTGGAGAAAGTACACTCTTCTTGGCATTGAACCTCAACCCCAAACTCTTGATGTGAGCAAGAACGACATCTCTATGCCGAACTGCCTGATGTTCCGATTGGGCTAGAATTAACCAATCGTCGATATAATTCAGAATGTGGATGCCCTGAAGTCTCAGAGGAGCTATAGCAGCATCCATACATTTCGTGAATGTTCGGGTTGACAGTGCTAGATCGAACGGAGGAACCAAATACTGGTACGCTTCGCCCCCAAAAGCAAACTTCACAAACTTCCTGTGTTGAGGGAGGATATATATGCGGATGTAAGCATCTTTTAGATCTACCGTGACAAACCAGTCCTCGGGCCTGATTTCTGACATGATTTGTTTGAGTGTTAGCATCTTGAATTTGAGCTTCCCTACAGAGCAGTTCAAGAGACACAGATCTAAAATGGGACGCAACCCCCCGTCTTTCTTTGGAACGATAAAGTAGCGGCTGTAATATCCTGACTCCCTGCTGGAGGGAGGAACCCGTTCTATAGCTCCTTTTAGCAGCAGAGTTTTTACCTCCTGTTCCATGATCCCTCAGGAAAACACTCGCCGGGCCCTTCTATGCCCTGTATCGGCAGGGTTAATAGAATGGACCCCTGAGAGCACCGGGAGAGACAGGGCACCGTCAACTAAGGTGAACTCAAGTATCTCTCGATGGGGACCACCCTCAGAGCCCTGACATTTTTGTCATCAGGACCTCTTCGACGCGGCCTGCTTGGCGACAATGACTGTCCTCAGATCAGCCCTGCCCTCTCGAAGACCGCACCTGACAGAGCGTCCCTCCAGTCTCTCTGTGGGGGGGCACGAGACACGACGCTCTGCTTCTGTTGCACTCTCCTTGAGGAGCTACTCGACGGCTGGGGCTGCCCTCGACCAGCAGCCCCAGAAATCTTGACTTCTTAAATCTTAAATTTTTCATAAATTTATGAAAAGCGGCAGACTGTTTCTTCTCTTCCTGGAATCTCTCAGTGACAAATTGTAATGCATCACCAAAGAAACCGGGGCATTTAAAAGAAAATATTTTTCTCTCTCATTCATTTTAGTCTGGTTTAGCCATTAATGCCTCTCCCTGGCCACCAGGGCTGCCATAGAATGGCCAATAGATCTAGCTGATTCCTTGGTGGCCCGGAGAGAAAGATCAGCACTCTGTCTCAATTCTTTAATAATATCAGCTGAAATTTCTCCCTGCTCGCTAGCTTCTTTAAGCAGGTCAGCCTCATAAGCCTGCATTATAGCCATGGTGTGCTTGCAGGCTGCCGCTTGGCCAGCTGCCGAGTAAGCCTTCCCCACCAGTGTTGAAGTATTTTCTAAAGGTCTGGTGGGGAGCTCCGGAGCTTTAAGTAATAATGCCGATTCGGGAGAGAGATAGCTCATGAGTGTCTCTTCTGCCCTCGGCATCTTCACATAACCTTCATTTATAGCACCCATAATATTACAATAAATATTTGAACTGTGGGTGTAAATGCATGCTGACATCGGTCTAACCCAGGTCTTTGACACCTCAGTGTGAAGATCCGGGAAGAATGGTAAGCACCGGCGAGAAGGCTGAGTGTGTTTGGGCAGAAATCTGTCATGAAGTTTGCTTTTAATAAAAGACTCCTGCCTGTCAGATGGCCACTCAATGCTTAGCTTTTCTACAGCATGGGACAAACATCAATAAGCTCCTCATCAGGGGGAGACCAGAGTGACGAGTCTCCAGCCTCCTCTGTTCCCAGTCTTTCAACATCCAGCATCCAACATCCATTCAACAACCACGCTTCCACAACCGAGATAGAGACACTGGATCTCATTGGTGAAGGCTGAGATAGGGAGGAGCTCAAAATGGAGCCTGGTGAGATCCATTTGCAAACCCTATGACAAACGCCTCTGCTCTGCCTCGACAGAAGCGGGACCCGAGCAGCGGGGAACGCGCATCGAACCGCTCTCCTCAAAGAGCGATCGACGGGAGCGCAGCTTCCTTAGGGGCAGATGCTTGCAATACTCACAGTCAGCCCCCTTGAGAGCTGCCTGGGCATGCTGCACTCCTAAACAAGCCACACATAGTTGGTGTGAATCCCCATACATGAGAAATCGAGTACATGGGGGAACACACTTTCTATAATGCGGCTCGCTCGTCACACTCTCTCTGATCATTTTTCTGTGTTTTTTATTTTATTTAATTTTATTCCTGTCTAGTGCTTTTACAACTAGAGACAGACAAACACAAGAAGACGGTTTTCAAACACACACAGAGCACTCCTGAAGTACAGAAGATGATGTGCTTGTGATTCTGGGGTGCTTTATAATTTCCTGGTCGATGATGTCACTCTCCGTGACACTCAGTCTCGCCATTGACTGATTTCATTCATGCTTCAGACGCACTACGCTGGGGCGTTCCCACTGCGAGTCCACACAGCAGTAGTTCCTGAAGGGGAACTATGCCTTACATGGTGGCTCTCCTGGGTGTTGGAGAGCGAGGTCATAAGGTGCAATTTCATTGTGACACGCTAGGCTCGGAGGAGATGTTTTTTATTAAAAATTATAAGGATGCATGAATAATAATAATGATATGCACAGATGATTTATAATACACAATATTCACACTACACGACTTAAAACATTGGCAGATTGCTGTGCTGTTCAGACTACCAGCCTTCTTGGCTGTCTTGAAGTCGTAATGTTCACACTACGTGACACTATGTAAATGATCCATAACAGGGGGTCACACAACAGGTGATGAACTGACAACAACTCGGTCACCCAACGACTTGAACCCAATCGCTCAATTTTTTTGTTTCCAGACTTTTCTTAAAGCCATGTGGCTGCTGCTGTTTTTCTTCTGCTGACCTCAAACCCATGCCTTTCTCTCTCATTGGCTGTAACTCATTGTGACACCTGACACAATGTGATGTGCCACAGATGATTTATAATAAACAATTGCAATATTCCATTTTTATTCCATGGTGACTTTAAAAATAATTCTTGTCATTATTTCAGCAGACAGGTCTCCTGAATGGGAACCGATTCTTCCCCACTCAAAGGACAGAATCAACCAGCAACAACAGCCCTATATGCACCCGCCGGATAACACCGCTGTGGCTGAGGAGCAGGTGAGATTATATGCCAATTAATTACCCAAGCAGTTCACCCAAAATTGGAAATTTGCTGAAAGTGTACTTTCAATGGTTTAAAGTTAATTTCACAATATGTTAAGTGATGGTCTGGAGTCGTGTGGATTACTTATGAATTATTGTGATGTTTTTATCAGCTGTTTGGACCCTCATTCTGATGGCACCCATTCACTCAAGTTATGTAGTGCTAAACTTCCCTGAATTTGTTCTGATTAAGAAACAATATCATATACATATTCAGTGGCCCGAGCAAGTGTACATTTTAAGCAAACTTAAATTTTTGTGTGAACAATTCTATTTCTAATTTCACCTTCAATCAGGAAGATTTGTGTCATGGGTTGCTAGAATAAACTTTTTTTTGCCAGATACTAACTTTAATAATACAATGTTTTTAAATTTTTTTTATTTTGTATTTTTTTACCAGGTTGCAAGATTAATGGAGATGGGTTTCTTAAGAATGGATGCCCAAGAAGCTCTCAGAGCATCCAATAATGACATTAACATCACAACAAACTTCTTGCTTCAGTACTAAGACAAAAGAAAGATGAAAAGGAGAATGAATTTTTAACTTCTGTAAGATTACTAAGTTGAAAGTACTTAAAGGGTTAGTTCACCCAAAATTGAAAATTAGGTCAATAATGACTCACTCTCATGTCGTTTCAAACCTGTGAGACCTCCTTTCATCTTCAGAACACAGTTTAAGATATTTTAGATTTAGTCCTAGAGCTTTCTGTCCCTCCATTGAAAACGTATGTACAGTATACTGTCCATGTCCAGAAAGTTAAGAAAAACATCATCAAAGTAGTCCATGTGACATCAGAGGGTCAGTTAGAATCTTTTGAAGCATCGAAAAAAAAGTACGACTTTATTCAGCATTGTCTTCTCTTCCGGGTCTGTTGTGAGTGCATTCACAACACTACAGTGATGCTGCTGATGTACGAGACTGCTGTTATCTTTGTTATTGGGCACACCAGATAACACGTCAGCAGCGTCGTATGTCAACTGTCACAGCAGTCACACTCACAACAGACCTGGAAGAGAAGTTTAAACAACTCAGTTGTGCTAAAGTCATCACTTAAAAAGGATTCATGTCACAAAAACCTTTAACTTTATACAACAATATGCTGAAGCTACTCTTATATAATGGATAAATATGTCCAACTTTAACAGTAAAAAACAATTAAACACACTGCATCTTTGTTATTTGTGTACAATGCGAGTAAAATAGGCTTCTTAAACCTTGTACTCTTGTCAAGCCATAGATGACAGTGTTTCACTTATTGTATAATTATTATTGTACACTATTATTATTTATTTTTTGTTTGTTTTATTTATTTTACAAAAAGTATGATTTGAGGTGTATACATAAAAAATAAGAAACTTCAGAAATTAGAAGATAATATTAATTAATTTGACCTGTATATTGCTTTTGACAATACTTTCCAAAGTAGCTTTCCAAAGTTTTCTGCCTTACAAAATCCAAAGGCAAAAGGAAAAACTCTCTGACATATCTCAAAACTGAAGAAAACCTCTGAATTTAACTACATTTTATTTTCGCACAGTGGCTTTTATTCTTTTGAGCTAAAGCTGTGTTGATGCTACTAAAACTTAGTATTGTACGGTTACGACCTCTCATAAAAATATCAGCTCAGAGGGAAGAGATCTACGTAGCATAAACAAAAATGAATAAATAGCGAAGTCACGCAAATCGGTTTATTCACTCACTCCCAACAGACGTCACAATAATAACGAACATACCAACCCAGGAACGAAATTCAGAACAGACAACAACAAAAAAAAAAAAAACTAAATACAAATAAAGAAACGCTTGTTTGCTGGTTAGCCCACAAGATCTGTTCATCTCCTTTCTCCTCCTCGTTGACGTTTCTACCGTATCAATCAGCCACTCAAATCACGAACAGGTGCGTCCACCTAAGAGAGAGATAGAGCACATACGCTCCAAAAGGATAGCGCAACGCCAAGAAAAACAAGGGGCTAGTGGGTTGCGACTGTGCCAATAACCGCTGTGATCGAACGAGGACACGCTGGACGGAGATTTCGGCGTTGTGTTTGGAGTTTACGGCGGTTGACATAAACTGGTTTGTGACTGGATTGAGATGTTTTCTGGGGTAAATGAGGATGATGAAATGGAGTCAGATGATTGGAATCTAGTAGGCTAAGTAAGAAAGGACAAGAAAAGAGAATGAGTGGGCGAAATGAAATGAGGTTGGAGTAGGCCCTATAGCCAATCCAGTAAAAGAGGATTAGAAGAAAACAGCTCTGAGGAAGAGAGTAGGGTTGTCCGGAAAAAGATTGAAAGAGAGCAATATAAAGTAATTCTTAAATTTAGAAAGGAAGATGAACATGTTAACCTAAGTCCAGTAGCATTGTCTAGAGAACTGAAGAAAAAGTTAGGAGAAGTGGACACGGCTAAGATTTTGAGAGACGGAAGCCTGTTGGTGATATGTAAAACTGATGAGCAGAAAAACAAAGCTCTAAAAATGGAGAATGTATGTAAGAAAAAAGTGAATGAAAGAAAGATCTTGGGAAAAAAACGGCTGAAACAGGGAGTAATAACAGGCATTCCAGTTGAGGAGGATCTAGAAAGACTAAAACAAAGTATTTCTGGGGGTGAAGTAAGTAGAATAAAAAGGTTGCAAAAAACAATGAATGGGCAAAGAGTTGACAGTTTGTCAATTCTTTTGGAGTTTCAGGACTCTGTGCTTCCAGGAAAAATCAAAATTGGGTACATGAGTTTTGTAGTGAGGGCATATATTCCTCCCCCACTCCGCTGTTATAGATGTCAAAGATATGGACATATAGCAGCGGTGTGCAAAGGAAAACAAAGATGTCCTAAGTGTGGAGGTGATCATAGATTTGAAAATTGTGAAGAGAGTGCACAGGACAAGTGCTGTAATTGTGGTGGGCAACATCGGGTAACATACAATGGATGTAACGTAAGAAAGAGAGCCGTGGAAATTGAGCAAGTAAAAGTTGTAAATAACCTAAGCTATGCAGAAGCAATAAAGAAGGTACAAGAGCAAAGGAGAAGTGATGATACTGGCAAAGACATGTCAAGTCAAGAGATTGGGCGAACAGAAGAAAGTGGTACAACACTGACAGTGGATAGACTAATTTTGTTTGTGGCATATGTAATTAATTGCACGGACCAAGTTAGACAAAAAACAGAGAAAATAAAAATAATTGTGAAGGGAGCTGAAAAGTTTTTGGGTATAAACAATATATCCTGGGAAAACATCAATAAAAGACTGGAAGGAGATGGGAAGTCAGGAGGTGCAGGTGATAAGACAACTTGAATATTGTGCAATGGAATGCAAGAAGCTTGTTAGCGAATGGTCAAGAGTTTAAAGGTTTTATAAAAGAGCTTAGAAAGAAACCAGAAATCGTATGCATACAGGAAACCTGGCTTAAGCCAGTGTTGGATTTTAATATTAAAGGGTATGATTGTGTACGTAGAGATAGAGAGGAAGATATTGGGGGAGGGTGTATAATATTTGTAAAACAAGGAGTACAGTATAGTGTTATAGGAAAAGGAATAATGTTGGAGTTTATAGTAATAGAAATTTTAGGGGAAAAAGGAAATGTTAAAATTCTAAATTTTTATAACCCTTGTAAAAGACTATCACTAGAGGTGTTGGGTGAACTAATTGTACACTTAGAAGGAAAAGTTATATGTTGCGGAGATTTTAATGCTCATAGCACACTATGGGACAATTGCAATGATGGAAACGGAATAGTGATTGAAGAATTAATGGAGTTAAAGGAATTAGTATGTTTAAATGATGGTGGGGGAACAAGGGTTAATGTGAGAACAGGAGTAGAATCAGCTATTGACCTTACACTTGTGTCAAGTTCACTAGCGGGTATATGCGTATGGGAGGTGATTAGAGAAACAACTATAGGGAGTGATCATTACCCTATAACAATTGAGGTAAATCTAAGTTTAGAAAAATGTGATACAAGAGGAGTAGACAAATGGTTCTTTGAAAATGCAGATTGGGAGAAATTTAGGAGTATAAGTGAACAAGAAATGAAAAACATTAAAGTTAAAGAAGGGATTGATGAGGTTAATAATGATATTTGTAATGCTATATTGATATCAGCAAGTCAGTCTATTCCAAGGAAGGGAGGTAGGAAAAAAAAGAAGATTGTGCCATGGTGGACAAAAGAGTGTGATAAGGTAATTAAATCTCTAAATAAAGCTTTTAAAATGTTAAAAAAGAATCATAGTTTTCAGAACTTCATTGAATATAAAAAGATGCAAGCAAATGTTAGGAGAATCTTAAAAAATACAAAAAAAGACTATTGGAGGAGGTTTTGTAACACAGTGGGAAGGGAAACTGAAATTGGGCAAGTATGGAATATGATAAAAAGAATGAATGGGATAAAAAGAGAATTTGGGTATCCAGTTTTAAAAGATGGTGATACAATAGCAATAAAAGATGAAGAGAAAGCAGAAATGCTTGCAAAAAGTTGTGTTAAAGTAAATAAATCAGATAATAGTAGTAAGGAGGGTAAAAGAGAAAGGGAAAGGACATTGGAACAGTTTAAAGACTAAATACAGAATGAGGAATTTAATAATGAACAATTAAATATGATATTTACAAAGGCAGAGTTAAATCGAGCTCTTAGAAAAACCAAGAATTCAGCTCCAGGTATAGATCAGATTTGCTATTTAATGCTAAGACATCTCAGTGAAGTATCTAAGGAAGTTTTATTAAATGTGTACAATAAATCATGGGAAGAAGGAAAATTACCACAAAGGTGGAAGGAGCCGGTGATAGTACCAATACGTAAAACGGGGAAGGATGGTACAAATCCAGGAAATTATAGACCTATTGCGTTGACATCTAATATTGGTAAAATAATGGAAGAAATGGTGAATGAAAGGTTAACGTATCATGTAGAAATGAATAAATTCTTATCCAAATATCAGAGTGGTTTTAGGAGAGGGAGAAATACAATGGATCCGGCGGTGTGTTTAGAACATGAGATAAGAAAAGCACAAATAAATAGAGAAAGTGTAGTGGCTGTCTTTTTCGACATAGAGAAAGCTTATGACATGATGTGGAAAGAAGGGTTGTTAATTAAACTGTATAAGTTAGGTATCAAAGGTCAAATGTTTAGATGGATCAAGGATTTTTTATCAGACAGAACACTAAAAGTGAGAATAGGAAACAGTTATTCAGAAAAATTCACAATTGAAAATGGTACTCCACAAGGAAGTATAATAAGTCCTTTATTATTTTCCATTATGATAAATGATGTGTTTGAAGATTTGGATAATGGGCTGGGCCTCTCACTCTTCGCTGATGATGGGGCAATCTGGAAAAGGGGAAGGAATATTGATTTTATTGTGAAAAAAATACAGGAGGCTATTACAATAGTTGAAGAATGGTCATATAAATGGGGTTTTAAATTCTCAGTTGATAAAACTAAAATAATGTTGTTTACAAGGAAGAAAGTGGGAAGTGAGGTGAAACTAAAATTATATAATCAAGAACTGGAAAGAGTAAAATATTTTAAGTTTTTGGGGATATGGTTTGATGAAAGAGTTACGTGGGCGGTGCATATTCAGAATATAATAAATAAATGTAAGAAAATAATAAATACAATGAGATGTTTAGTTGGTAGTGAGTGGGGAGCAGATAGGATGGCATTAAAGGCCATGTATAATGGATTGATTAGATCTGTGTTAGATTATGGGTGTGTGGTTTATGGATCAGCTGCAGAAACATCTCTTAAAAAGTTAGATAATATACAGAATCAGGTATTTAGACTATGTACAGGAGCTATAAAAACTACTCCAATTACAGCGCTACAGGTGGAAATGGGGGAAATGTCTTTGGAAATGAGAAGGGTACAGCTATCATTGAATTACTGGGTTAATTTACAAGGCCATAGTCAAGAGCATCCTACACTAGACACGTTAAAGCCATGTTGGGAGAAAGAGAGGAGGAAAACTAAAAGTTTTGGATGGACTGTGATACAGAAAGCCACAGAACTTAAAATTAATCAATTAAATGTTAGTCCTACTGTTCCATTACCAGTAATAAAACATTGGGTACTTCCAGATGCTATAGTTGATTTTACATTGTTAGAACAGAGAAACAAGGGTGAGGAATGTAATTCATATAATGTACAGACATATATTAATGAGTACTACAGTTATGTTCAGATATACACAGATGCATCAAAGAGTTCAGACAACAAGATAGGAGTAGCATTTACTGTCCCAGAGTTTCATTTATCAATAAGGAAAAGGATCAGTGATGAGCTATCTGTTTATACAGGGGAAATGGTTGCATTATTATTAGCAATACAGTGGATAGAAGAAATAAGACCTGTGAAATCAGTTATATGTTCAGACTCATGTTCATCATTGGCTAGTTTACAATACAGTCATTCAGAAAGTAGACCAGATATTTTAATGGAGATAATGCAAACAATATACAGAATTCAAATGATGGGGATTACAGTAGTATTTTTGTGGGTGCCTGCACATGTTGGTGTCCAAGGAAATGAAATTGCAGATAAAGAAGCAAAAGAAGCAGTTAAAAACAATGACATTAATTTAATTGTTAATTTAAGTAAGAATGAAATAAAGAGTATTATCAAGAAGAGACTAAAGGAAAGGTGGCAAAAACAGTGGGGCAAGGAGAAAAAAGGTCGGTGGTTCTATAGAATTCAAAGGAAAGTGGGAGAGATGAGAATTGCAGGGAAAAACAGGAGAGAAGAAATTGTAATATCAAGGATGAGATTTGGACACACAAGATTAAATAGTACACTTTATAAAATGGGTAAACATGATACGGGAAGATGTGATTATTGTGGGCAAGAGGAAACAGTAGAGCATGTTTTAATGCATTGTCAGAAATATGAGAATGAAAGAAGGTTGTTAATTCATAATTTAAAAAAAATAAAAATGCAATTTATACCAAAGTATATTCTGCAAAATAACTCGAGAAATGAGTGTTATAATTTTATTCTTCAGTTTCTTGTGGAATCTAATCTGTGGGAGAGAATTTAAAAAAAAAATAAATAAATAAAAAAAAACGTCATCTTGATCCACACTCCATACCAGTTGGTGGCGGAAATACACCATTGTGTTCTGTGTCAACCGCCAATAAAATCCAAGAAGAAGAAGAAAAACAAGGGAGGGACAAAACAAAGAAAACAGACAGACCAAGAAGCCACCGACAGTAACATGTACTTAAAGTGAATTATATCTGATAAGTTGTAGTGCACAGGTTTAAATCAAGTTGTTTTACTTAGTTTGGTGCAATAGTTATAACAGACAGTAAACCTTTTGATTACAGGTCTGTCAGTCCTGACCTTGAAGGACATTCTTGGTTTCAGTGGTCAGAATTCAAAGGTTAATGTGGTTTATTAAATGTCATGGGATTTGTGCAATGACAGTAGCCAGGAATTTTTTGAGAATAAACTTTAGAAAAACAACTTAATGAAAGGGGTCAAAGTCATTTATATAATATCTGAATGTCTTGAATCTTTTCCTTTTAAAATTGTTTTCTTTCATTTACATATTTATAGCTGTGCTCTGCGTTTTTTCTTTGTATTTTCATAAATCACTCTGTGGCATAATATTAAGTTTAAATATACTTAAAGGTGCAATGTGTAGGCTAATATTTACAACGATCTATTAACATAATAACTATATTTTCAGAGGAGTATAAAGACCTTTCTAAATGAACCATTATGTTTTTATTACCTTAGATTGAGCTATTTCCATCTACATACACCATGGGTCCCCTTACACGGAAGTCGCCATCATGTTTCTACAGTAGCCCTAAACGGACAAACGACTCTACAGAGCACGTTTGGTCACTTTGTTGTTTTTGCGAAACACTGACAGTGATGAACAATAGAGTTGTGACGTTCGCGAACGAACCGATTCTTTTGAACGGCTCATAAACATGAACGATGGGAGCCGAGTCGCGGCTGGAGGGGAGCCGTTCTTTCTGTCGTTCTTTTATCCTATGCGTGTTTCACACAGATGCACACAAATGAGCTCCTCCGCGAGACAGAACAGTTGTAGGGGGAGGGGCGCACCCAGCGCAGGCCAACCCTTTATAGCGTGATGATATTAGTTATTAGTTGTGCACGCATCCTTCACGCCCTTCACATCCTGCGTGCCTCTGTCATTGGGTAGGAGCGTTGAAAAAAAGCTGTTTTGCACAGACATTTATTGCAGCCCACTTTGTTATTGTTCATTGACTTGAAGGGGCTGATGTTTGCAAAGTTTACAGTAGTAATTGTATGTAGACATTTCCATTTTATTTATTCTAACTTTAAATATTTTTTGTTTTCTATCAAAATGTTCTTGTGTGATAACAATGTTCTTGTGTGGAAGTGTTTGTAGTAAAAGCTGTTTTGCACATAAATTCATTGCAGCCGGCTTTCTTTTTGATGTTTATTTGTGAGTAGGTATTGTATGAATAACATAAGTCAACGTAGCTTTACACACACACACTTTGTACTAAAGGTAAATCCAAAATAGTGATGTCACTGTCTAAGCAAGGGATTTGTGCAACCCTATGGAATATAGTCCACACATGACAAATGAGGTAATAATCAATATTTCAGAATAATTCAAACTCAGATATTGGTGTGTGATATCTGAGTTTTAATTATTTGACTACAAATCTCACCTCATCATTCTTCCCAGTGATTATTTCCAGGATAAACTGAGATGGCTCCAAGCTGGCTTCTTAAAACTGACTAAATATTTAAAAGAGCCAAAAGAGCCGTTCTTTTATATATATATATATATATATATAAAGCTTGCAAGCACCACTAGCAAAGAATCCGCGGGATTAATATGCTCTGCTGTCTGCCGCTTCTCTCCTGGTGAAAATGAACTGAGCTCTCGTTGCCGCTTGTCGGTGCAGTAGGCTATACAGAAGGGATGAAAGGGGCGTTTCAGCGCCGCCCACACATTCAAACAAATATTAAAGCATAATCTCATTTTTTACCCACAAACAAAAATACGAAAAATGCAGCTAAATTTTCGTTTTCCGTTTCTTAAACAAAACGAAAAAACGAAAATCAAACCGTTTCTCATTTATCTTTATTTCTTTTAAAATGGAAAATCAAATGACCAAAAGATACACGGACCCCATGGCCATATGTATGCTCTATTATGCAGTGTAAACTGTACTTGCCTAGGAAGACCAAACTAGCAGCTTATAAAATCTCGACAAGACATCAACCCTTCGCAAGAATGTAGAGGTAAGCTAAATAATTGCATCGTTGCATTGGTGGTTAAAATGAAGCTTTGACATTTTAGCAAGAGGTTTTGCACAAATTAGCCAAAAAGACAGTGGTGAGGAGTGTGCTATTTTTGTTTTAATGATGTGCGCGCGCATTTATAGTGCGTTCTTCCACTGTGTGATTCAGTCTCCTAAAATGCATTTAGAATGATCACAGAATTGAAGATATAGGGGCAGAAAATTCACATATTTATATAATTTCATATATTAAATCAAAATCACACAAAGAATGCCATCTTTTCCTCCAAAAATCATCATGAATATATACATACATATATATAACAGTTCAGTAAACAAGTTAATTAAGAGACTTGCGTTTTAGACACCATATTGCCTTTTTAGCTCTATTTCTACAACAGAAAATAATTCCAAACACAGCCACCAAAGCACAGTTTTGCGTCTCTGAGCAACGTGACAGTGTTTCGTTCCTGAATGAATCAACCGTTTAAATGATTCGGTTCAATCGCAATGACTCACTTATTAACAGTGACTTGCTGACACATACTGGCCATTTTAATTTCACATTTAAAGTATCTTTTGATTTTTTTAAATAATTAATTTCTTATCATTTCAAATGAGTATTCAACATTTTATGTCTTGTATATCAAAACATTATTCATGCATTTGTAACTGCAGGTTAAATGCATTCTTGTCCTGCACTAAACAGTGTAATACATCTAAATGCCACTTCCAATGAATCTTCTGCATTTCCTCTGCATTAAAAGATGAGTTTGTTGATAATGATTTGCCTGGTAACAGCTCAAATGTTTTATTATTCTAAATAACTGATTCGTTTAATTAAAAACAACTAGTTTGAGATTAATAGACCTATCCCAGGGGTGTCAAACTCAGTTCCTGGAGGGCCGTAGCCCTGCAGAGTTTAGTTCTACCCCTGCTCCAGCACACATATCATGTAGTTTTCAAATAAACCTAAATGATTAGATTAGCTGGATCATGTGTGTTTAATTAGGGTTATATCTAAACTGTGCAGGACTGTGGCCCTCCAGGAACTGAGTTTGACACTCTTGGCCTGTCCCATTTTTGACTCCCTCCCACTGTTAAAATGTAACTAAGTAATTTTTACTCTGAGTAAATTTTAAATGAGCTACTTTTTACTTTTACTTGAGTAGATTTTTAGACTGGTACTTTTACTTGTACTTAAGTAAAATTTCATTAATGTAATGGTACTTGAGTAGAATATTTTTGTACTCTTTCCACCTCTGCCGGTTCACCTGCTTATACAACTTCCTAAAAGTGTGTACTCTTTTTGAGAGAAAAAAAAGTACTTTTGAATGTGTAGCAGAAGAGATAAGCTTTTGACCATGTCATAAAACCGCACTCTGTCGCAGTTATGTTCATTCTGATACCATAATCCAGCTTGTCAATCATCCTGTCACGGTGAACATCCTAATAGACTCCACATTTTATTTTGTTAAAATTACAGTACTCAAACAATACTTCACATTGTATTGGAGAAAAAACATAGTACATTGTAATTGTTGTCCGTGGCTCTTTGGACAGAGTATTGATGAATTCTGCACATTGCTGGGTGAGCAGAGGCTGCTAACAAGGCATGACAGTGGAGAAATTAATTATTGCGACACTGTTGTGCAATATGTTGCTTCAGGACTTTTCACTTCTGTTGTACATGCAGTTTCTGCAAAGGAAAGGTGGCCAACAAGTGCTGATCTCCATATTAAAATGAGAACATATAAAAACATAATTTCTCCAAATATACATGATTTTGGACTACCAGTCCTAAGGGATGTTGTTTATCTGCGTCAGCTTAGATATTCAAATCCTTTTCAGGGCATCTCCAACCAACCATCAGTCACAAACATCCAGCTGTCACAGTCACTTTCTCCATTCACCAATTCACACTAGTCCTAACTTTCTCCATAACAGGATTTTTATTCAGGATTCAGAATTTTACTTATTTATTTATTTGTTTGTTTGTTTGTTTATTGTTTATTTTGCCAATTTTAACTGCTAAATGTTGTTTTGTTCAGTAATATGAGGCAGTATTGTTCTACTCAGAAAAAATGTACTTCTCTTTACCAGCATTTGCAGTTCACAAGCATAGTTACTGTATGTTGTGCACCAGTCTCTGCAGGTTAAAGGTCATTCATGTACAGTAGATGCGTTTAGTGCTTCCGGAGATCAGTCTTAACAATCCAAATGCCAAATGGAAAGATTCTAATAAAATAATAGCCACTCTGCTCTGTATAAGAAATTAGAAAAAGGAAAACCTTATGACCTGCATGATACAGGTTATGAGAAACAAGCCTTTAGGCAGCAATGCAACATTTATATACAGTATAAAGTACAGTGTGTGGAATTACTGGATTTTTTTTTTTTTTTTTTTTTTGCTCATCCTCATCAAACTTTATGAAATAAAACTTGACCTTAGTTTCTCATGTAAATATATTGCAAGCGTATATTGGTATAAACAAACCTTACTTTAAACAAAATTGTATATAAAAAATGAGGACATTTTCATTTTTATTTATTTTTTAAGGTTTTGTATTTTTTGGACATTTGAAAGTAGTTTCAAAGTAAACTCTAAACCAGATTTTTTTTTTTAATACTGTAAGAAAATGTCTTGATGAGCATACATTTTTATTTTTAGTTCCATAGCAAACATACCAAATACATTTCGATAGACAATTTCTTTTTTTAAATCATAAAACATATGCAACAAAAATATATACAATTTAAATAGTTTGATAGGGCAAATTTCTAAATATGGTTGGGGTTTTGAGTGTTGTGCTATTCATTACATATTTACTACAAAGTATGATCATGTCTTCACTGTAAAAAATGGTTTGAGCTATCTATGGTAACAATAGTAAACATAATATTTTTAGTCGTTTTTGAGGCTTGGCTTTCTAATGGAATCTGCCTGAATAAATCATGTAAAACCTCATAAATGTTTTAATCTATGACACATTGTTTCAACATTTACTTGTTTCTCAAACGTCTGTGATTTTGAGTAAGGTCTGTTTGTATTTGACTATGACTAGTTATTTTGAATGATTAAAAGACTGTATACAGCATGACAGCTCAAGTGTTATAAACCTTTACTGCAATAATAATAGCAAAGATATTGCTCATTGAATAAAACAAAGCCTCTTAGTGCTAATATGCAATTATCCATAACCATAAGCTCTACTCTTCTGCACAACGGTAAAAGACAAATATAACTGAAAATTAAACATTAATATATGTTACTCTTTACTCAAAAACACATAAATTAGCACTGAATTTCTATATTTATTCTCACCACCCAGCCAAATGCAAAGCATGCTGGGAACTAACAATCACGCCAAAATAAAACTGCAAAATTGAGCTAATTCTCTTCAAATACATAGGTAGCCTTCTTTCCTTATTTGTTTAATTGTTTTCAGTTTAATCAGTTCCTTAATGCAAGCCTAAAATGGCTTATGTTTCCTTAAATAATAATAATAATAATAACAAAACATATTTCTTGATTTTATTTGTGAAAATTCTCAGTATTTTCTATACAACACTGAACCACAATTTCTTTAATAAAATATACACACTATTTTAATTACCACCTTAATTTTTTTTTTTTTTTTAATAAAAATTAGAAGCCCCATGGTTCATTTTTTTACAGTGTTGAAACCGGCGTAAGTCTCCGCCCTTCTATTGGACTATTTAGGTTTCTTATTTATTTTCGTCTCCTTACAGTTTAACTTCTTTGCTCTTGGCTATGTGAACTCATAGTTAGTGGTCAGAATAGTCGTGTTAGAAAAACATCTACACAAACATTCAATAAAGGAATGTTAATATTTCTGAATGTTTACATACATACATTTCTTAAATATAGGCGATATATACGAAAACACAAACACTAGGGGGCAACAGGTATCATGGAGAGTACACCAACTGATGGAGGCCTAATGTAATGGATGATTACAAAACATTTTTGCAGCTTTGTTTAGTTTGTAGTTACACATATATTACAAGAACTGTGTCAGGCGATACTATAGTAATAATGATGAAAAATACATGCACTAATATACTGGCATTTTAATACAGGTCATGAATATTTTATACTTTCACGATAAGATTCAGTCTCAGTCAATTTAAATAGCCATACCTGAACTGTAAAATATTGTCATTATTTTTTCAAGATATAATAGTATTTTTTACAATACAAGACTGAATTCAGGTTATTTTTTTTATTTTTTTTTTTAATTGATTGTCATTTTCTGTCATAAAACTATACAGCAAAATAAAGCAGCAAATTATTCAAAAGTGCAACTACATAATTTGTTACATGATGGAAAATTAAGTAGTTCACTAATCTATCAATATACAAAAGATTAAAGTAATGCATGCAATGAAATGTAACGCTTCAGGTTTTCCAACATTCCATTGGGACACTCATGTTTGTTCAATTTCTGTAACAAAATTTTAGGGTCTTTTAAAATTTTAGGGTCTAAAAAGAATAAACAGCAGATTGTTCAAGTTGTTGAAATTAAAGGTGCACTTTAGAAAATAACTCAAATCTACTCAAAATCACATTCAATCAAGATGTTGATGGACAACGCTTATATGGTTACATTACAGTGTTATCATGCAATTTATTTTGAATAATTTATTAAGAAAGAAAGTAAGTAAGAAAGAAAGAAAGTCACATTGTAAATAGCTGTCATCATTTACAGTAATTGATCAGCAAATCTAAATGTATATTAATTCTATTTTAAAAGGTTAAATCGAAAGCACTTCTGGTTTATTTGCTCTATCTGAGAGTTTCAGTTTGACAGTAGAATAGGGGAGGCGCTATGAAGTAATGCTTTACGGTGAAGAAGGACAATAGTTCTGATAGGATAGAGTCCATGTACCGTCGTCGTGAAGCCAGCTCCTCCTCTACTACCGTGAAACGACGCGAAAATCTTATTAACCACGTGAATGTATAAGCGAACAAGTTCTTTCCACGCTTTCCAGTTATCCGCATCCAGAGGAATGCGTTTGTTTCATAGAATACGATGCAGTTTGGATATTTCCGCCGTGTGGTGCATGTCACGGATTTCCCGCAGAATTAATTTTCTGTAATATCTTGGTGAATTTATTTTAAAGACTTCACGAGGCGAAACGGTATGTTTATGGGTTTGCCAAGTTGGTGCAACATCTGAGTATGCTTTTACGAGGTGGATTGTGATTAGGGTCAGTGGGGTTGAAGAAAACAGATGATCATATAGTTCAGGTTGGGATTGCATGGATCCTTTCAGTTAACGCAGCACAAATATAATAAATCATTCAATTTAATTTCGAATATCAACAGGCTGTCAAGTCACTTAAATAGTAGCCTCAGTATATATCGTTTAAGGTCTATTTTAAAGGAAAGACGTCCAGCCAGTTTAAGTTTAGCTTGACAGTTTTGTTTAGCTTGGCACCCTTATTTATTTTGCGCCTGTTTCTCAAAATGATACTGTTGAGTATTGGAGATGGTCGTTTTTTGTAACCTTTATTCTTAAAATTGAACTAGACGTGTGTGGAATTACAGGATATATACATATATATATATATATATATATATATATATATATATATATATATATATATATATATATAAGAGAGATAGAGAGAGAGAATGTTTCTGGCCCTTTTCACTACTGTTAAGTTGTCTGCTCTGTTGTTTTCTCAGGGAATTGCACAGGAAGGTGTTCAAGGTTTCCCAGAAACTTAAGGTATTTTTCTGCTTTTTTATATAACTAGGTAATTGCTTACTTGTCGGCTCCACTGTGCTTTTAGAGTTGTCTGTATGATCGTGTGGGCCTAGTCTTACTTGTTTATATAAGTTGTTATCATGCAACGGGAAATGTTGTTTTGCTCATTCGATCAAAACATATGTAATATATATATATATATTTTTTTTTTTAATTTAGGGAAAAAATAATAATATTCAGCCTTTATGAATTAGTTTAGTAATGTAAAGATTACATCTGTGCAGAATGTCACAATTAAGTCAAACTTCCTGTTAAGTTAGAGTGCTTTGGCCATTGTGTCAGAATAATTGTGTCATGTTGATTTCTGACTTAATTGTCTCTCAGAAATATTACAGTTTTTTGGAAAAATATCTAATGGGCCTATATAGACTTGAAATGCCATGTAGGCATACGAGTTTCTCTGAATACATTACTTTATTCAGTACAACACTTTTCAAAAGAGTATCACAGTGAATTTTTAAAAGTTTTTTTTTTTTTTTTTTTTTTTTTTACATCTAATGTAAATCAGATTGGATATGTAAAAACACATGCCGAAGTGCTTGATTAGCAGTTAGAGGTCACTGCATAGAGCACAACCAACTGACCAGCTTTACATTCTTCCTGTTTGGCCACCCTCTAGTTTTTTGCAAATGTGTTTCTACACAGACAACTTTTTTTAAAGAAAGCTTTTTAGCAAGGATGTAACTACAGTGTAAAAACCTACAGTCGGAATGAATGGCAACTGAAAATTGTGGTGGTCATTTATGCTTCAGTTTGTGTCAGTTTATTATAAAACCCAAATAGACAGGCAGCAAAATGTTTTTGTAAGTAATTACATGTAAATAAAAATCATTCTGAGAACATCGACATGAAACTTGACAAGATCTAGATTAAAGCATTCCATCAGTGTGATATCGAACACAACGTGTTCCCATATTAGATTGACTTTATTTCATAAGGATTTTATAATTTTTTTTTTTTTTTTGCTTATGAAGAAAGATCATGCAAGCATGACTGTATTAATTTGTATTAATAGAAATACCACCATCTGAAGCAGGATTTTCTGCAAATAACATAAATTCCACAATGTAGCAAAGCACATACTGTACACTTATACTTCCACTTTTAGTTGCAGTTTAAATGGCTGTTTTTAAATAAATTATACATGTGTTACTTTCACCATGTACATTATACAAGCATATTATTATCATATAAACAAAGAGTGCATATTGATATCTTCCACTGTGGTTTGTGGCAAATGATTGTGATTTCATCAAAAAATGTCAATTTAAATATTATAAATAAATATTATAATAAAATATTAAATATAAAACAAATCAAAACTTGATTGAAATCAAAATTCCAAAAAGTAATGTCAGCATTCATTTGATCACAAAGGAGCCACTCAGCTTTTCAAGTGATAATTGTAATAATAATTAGGCTAAATGATAATTAACTTTTTTTTCTTTTTTTGTTTGACTTCAAACATGATAACATTTATGCAGTTGATAATTTTGTATTCTCAACTGTTTAAACAAGTTTATTTTTCAGTGTAAGTACTTACAAGTACTCATTATGTAAATATTCCAACAGACTTAAAACACATCAGATAGCAAACTAAATCAATACACTGAAAAAAGGGTAACCTTAAATGGTATTAAATCTGTATTAACTGGTCTGACTCAAGACAGAAATCAACCGAAATTCTTTTATACCAACAAAACTAAGTTTTATTGGTTAAATAAAGTAAAAATAGCTAACAATTGTTGGTCATCAGTTTTGAATCATTTATACAACCCCAACTGTGTGGCTAAGCATTACAAACGATTAGCAAAACTAGTGCTTGAATTTGAGGATATATTAGTTGTTGATTTATGTAACTTATATATTTGTTTTTTGTGTAGTTATTTTTCTAAACGTTCACATGTAACACAAATATCGTACATTTGAAAAGGCAGCATTTTCTGTACTAAAGGCTATTTGTGTTCGATAGTGATAGAAGATTATAATATAGAGACCCAGGGATTTGTAGATTTAGGAGTGCTTACAAATAGTAATTTAGTCAAAATCAAAGACAGCCTTTTAACTAGGGTTGGTAAATCGCAAATATCACATTCGAATATTTGAGCTCACAAAAAACGAATATTCGAATATTCGTTTATTTAAATTAAGTTTAATGAGACAGACGTTATTTTTCAGCAACATTTATTGTTTCCGTCATTTTGAACAAGCTTACACACAATAAGCTTGAACATTACACATCGTGTTTTGTAGCTGAAAACCTTTAACAATGCGTGCAAACGAACAAAAGTACAGATTAAAAGCAAAAAAAAAAAAAAGTGAACAAAGAAAAAACGTAAAGCAGCCAGCAGCAATTAGGCTATTGTAGAACGTAGCCTACACTTAACTTTGAAACTTTTAAACTGTCAGCAAATGTTTTTTTTTTCTATTGTTTTACATGTTCTTGTTAAGAAATATGGGCATGTAAACATGATCGGGGGAAAGTCGGCTCCTTAGTCTGTTAACAATAAGGCGCGCTCTGACGGCACAGACGTTGTCGGGACTCACAAATAACGGTGTGCTAAGCGAATAAGTTTTGTGAAGCGCTTCGTGTTTTCGTTTCACCGCTGAATGGGATCCTCATCTGGTGCAATACATGGCTCTTCCCACTCGTCTCGGCTGGACTCTCTGTACAGTACTCATCGCTGAAGAACTGGCTCAGCCTTTTCCGACGAGTGAGCATTGCATCCTCTTCATCGTTGGTGACAGAGGCTGCATCCGCACCACTCGCATCAAGGAAAATGTTCTGATAATGTTCAAAAAGTTTTTTTTTCTTACTTCTCTCATGTTTTCATCGAGAAACCTGAGTTGTTTGTGCTGAGGGTCTAGGGCAGACGCGAGAAGAGGAGTTTTCACTGTATTGTCCAAGTTAGCAGTGTTTATTCGTTGCTTGAGAGATGCCGCAACAATGTTCTTGAATTCGGTCCCTTTCTGTGATTCTCCATGGCATATTTGGAAGTACTGTAGAAGACCGCAGTTCTTAGGGGCCGTTCACATATCGCGTCTTTTGCGCACTCAAGTTCGTTATTTCCAATGTAGGCACGCGGTATGCGCGCTCATAATGGAAGCGATGCGGTCGCGATGCGCACGTTTTTTCCAGGCGCGTCCGCACCGCATCGAGATAAAAAAATATCTACACTTTTCAGAATGCCGCAAGCGCACCGCAGGTCATGTGACAAGAACTAAACATTCAGCTTCATTCTTTCCCGTAACAACGTTAAAAGCTCAGCCAAGATGAAGGAACAGCTGATCATAGCTGTATATAGATTGCCATTTTGAAAAAAATTCAGTAGCAGAGCTACTGAAAGCGATTTTTTGTGCTGCAAATCCATTTATCCTTTGGTGAAATCTTCATGAATAGAGAGTGTGTCATTGTTGCGTAGCAACGGCAGACGCCTCAGGAGCGCTTTTGCCCGAGCACTTTGGAAAGAAGGAGAAAGTGGCGCTCCTAGCATTTTCCACGCGTTTTTAGGCGCGATATGTGAACGGCCCCTTAATCATTCATTAATTATGTTTTGCTTGCATACATCTTCAAATATGCCGTGGAGAATCATAGAAAGTGACCAAATTAGGTTTTATTGTGAACTTTTTTTTTTGCAAAATTCGAATATCATTTTTATTTATCGAATAATTAGAGCAGAACGAATATTCGAATGTTCGACTATCTGTGCACACCCCTACTTTTAACAGCTTTGAGAGTGATTATCAACAACGTTTGACAGAATCAGTCAGTTCTAAATGTAATAAGTATAAATTTAAACACATCTTTAAAATACATTAAATAAAATTAATAAAGATAATGCAGTTATAAAATTTTAGGGTAGTCTTTGTATTTTTGTGAAGCTGTTTATGATTGTTTGAAATATTATTTATTATAGGTCTCAATTTCTTGGTTCTTTAATTCTTTTTAAATTAGATTTATATGATGTTATTCAACTGATCTGTTTATTTGTGCATCAAATTGTCTTTCTTTTGAAAAGAACACAAAACAAAAAAAGAACTGGCCAATTCTTTCTATACTTTTTAAGGGAAAATATACAGACTAAATGTAAAATAAAAAGTTAAAATCATGTCATTAATTTCATAAAAAAAAAGAAAGCTCTTCAAAGTTCCTGGAATAAAATAATTGGGTGTTTCTGAGGAGGGAGGTTGTTTTTTGTATGCGTTCGTGTGCAAGTGCTTTTTCTGCATTACTTTTGATTAAAATTGCATAGAGAAATATGGATTGTTTGTGTGTGTGTGTGTGTGTGCTCTCGTTTTTGTGACATATCAGGACACAACTCTGTATAATGACATGGGTATGATACAGGTATTACAAGGAGAGGGTGACTTATGAGGACATAACCTGTGTCCCCATTTTTCAAAATGCTTATAAACCATACAGAATTTTTTTTTTTTTTTTTGAGAAAGTAAAAATGCACAAAGTTTCCTGTGAGGGTTAGGGTTAGATGTAGGGTTGGTGAAGGGTGAATATACAGTTTGTACAGTACAAAAACCATTACGCCTATGGGATGTCCCCACTTTTCACAAAAACAAACGTGTGTGAGTGTGCATGTGTGTGTGTGTGTGTGTGTGTGTGTATAACCAGAGCCAAGAAGATCAGATGCCACACTGTGAACAGGGCTTCGGTTCTGTTACCTTGTCATCTGATGCACAGGATTTCTGTCACAGAACACATTGAATGTACTGTTGTAGGTATCAAGCTTAGAATAGCAGATACAGAGCAAAAAAAAGTTTTATATATATATATATATATATATATATTAAATATAAGTATATATAGTATATATGTACATATGTATATAAGTATATAAGTATATATGTACAACTGCTGCTCAGTAATTGTTTTAGTTTGTGTATTATCATGGCAAAAGTGTCTATTTGATGATGATTTTTAAGGTTACACATTTTTAATAGCTAATGCCTGTATTTGGGGATTAATTGTGGTTTTATGTGAACACCGCTCATGATTCTTGGCATCACAAGATCGATCTTTTACTCGGACTGCTTTCAGTAGCCATGTAAAAAAGTAAAGAAAACCGACTCCCTCCACTGCTTAGTCTGAACCCTGTTGTTAAATGTTCAAATGATCATTTTTGTAATGTACATAGTTTGAAGATTCCCTGTTTCCCACTTGCTTCAGTGCGGTGACGCCTTTCCTATTAGCCGATTCTTTTTAGTTGAATCCAAAAAATTACGGAAGCCTGACAAATGACTCTAGAGATGATATACTGCTTTGTATTTTTTTTCAGCATTAGCAGAGAGGGAATTTCCTTTATATGCAAGCAAAATTGACATTTTAATGGAAATATGCCCAAATAAAGGAGAACCGAATTGAATTGATTGGTGGTTTCTGCACATTGTGCATGGCATTAGTAGTCCATCAGGTGTTTACAGTCTCTTTATGTATTCATCTCTGTTTAAACACACACACTAGGGCTGCACGATGTGTCGTTTAAGCATCGATATCGCGATGTACGAATCCACGATAGTCACATCGCAGGATGTGCGATGTAGGCTGTCGTAGTTGATCCGTTATTCATTAACCGTACGGGCCAGCTGCTCCCCGGCCCTTGACGAATGTGATTTGTGGACTAATTGCACAGCTTAACATAGAGTGAAAGTTTATCATTTGCATGTGTTTTTAAGTCCTGTCAGTTTAACAGGGCAGAGAGAGAGAGAGAGAGAGAGAGAGAGCGCGAGAGCAAGCGAGCCCCGACCGCACGCTCACCATCTTCAAACAACACGAGCGCTGTCTTGCTCTCTCTCCCTCGCGCATATTAATCAATTGACACGATGGTGTCGATGTTTAAATCATTTATAATGAGAATGTAAGTGTGCTCACCCCATTTTTGTTTGTAAGAAAAAATTAGATTAGATTTCATATCGCAATATATATAGCAGAAAAATAAAATACCACAATGTAATTTTTCCCAATATCGTGCAGCCCTAACACACACACACACACCCATTGACTTGATCACATTCAATGCTCTTGCCCCATACTGTTTCTACGTAGACTGAGTCAACACGTAGACTGAGTCAACACGGATGTCTTGGGGATGGTGCAAGAGTTGCCATGGTAACCCCATAGCTGGAGAGTGTGGAGGTATAGGGAGTTCGGCTGGGCTTTTGTTATGGATGGAGTATGTGAGTCTAGAGCAACACAATAGCTCACTGAGACCAGCTCACAGGAGATGGAATTTAGTGGGAAAATTGTGATCTGTAAGTACTGTGAGAAACATTGGCAAGCAGAAATAATAACATGCTGTGAAAGCAATGTGAAAGGAACACTCCCTATCTGCTGATGGGTGTCGGCTGTTCAACGGGTTAGGTAGCATGTTTAAGAAGATTGAGTGTTCATTTGTAGCTTTATCCAAAATAAAAACTGAAACTACTGTTTAAATATAAAATACACATCATCCTGTTCAGAACTTCATGTACTGTATACTTCTTGAGTGTCAGTGAATGTTTGTAGACTCAGTGTGAAAAGATGGATGTCAGAATCATGTTCTAAAATGCCTCAAATCTGCTGAAGATCCTGGAAAACCAAATATTGTGCAGGACCTGGAGGACCTTTCTGAATAACTGTAAGCAGTTTTCGGACAAACAAGGCACTAATCAATTGATGAAACTTTGAAATTCAAGAAAAAAAGAAACAAAGAAAGATAGAAAATAATAATAATTATTATAAAATAAAATATTTCCATAGCACTGTATATGTGTGAATGTTTAATGGATGTGTTCAATAAATATGTAAATAAATGTGTGTGAAAGAGGTTTTTTTATTAAATCCAGAAACCACACATATAACATATATCACATATATTTTCACTGCAGTTCGACAACCAGTCAGTATTTACACTGACTGACAAGCCTTGAGTACACAATAACTGATGTGCGACGGAAATGATGACTTGTCTTGCACAGTTCATTGTGTTGCCAGTATTTCGGAGTTGGTATTATAAATGTGGAAGCTACGCTTCAGTGAAATTTAGCTACTACTCCCTAAAAGTGACAACTTCCATATACAAGTGTTGTAGTGTTCCTTTTGCAGTGACGGAACAATGCAGACATTGAGAAATGGATGGTCATGTGAATTATTTGCTCTTATTATTTCTAACAATTTCTGGTATTTTCTTAACAAGTTCACCATTCCCAGCATTGATTTTTTGTAAATTGAATCAGTCTTATCACGTGCATTTGTATGCTGTTCTGGAATGCAAACCTTTGTGCTGGTCTGTAACCTGTTCTAACAATCATATTAGAAGAATCACTCATGGTTTTACTCTGGCACTCTGAATCTTCAATGGCATGACAAAAGAAATTATATTTTTCCTGACTGATGAGTTTTTTTGTTAGAATGTAATAAGAAAAATGCAGTGTACCATGAAAAAAAAAACATGAACACAATGCACCTTTTTATTGCATTGTCTTCACTGGCTGCACTCATGAACAGACATACCTGTCAAGTTTGAAATAAATTTTTGTATTTTAAAACACAAGCTTATAATTTGCTCAAAGCGATTTAGTTAGAATTAATGAATTAATGTCTGAATCTCTTATTCAGCCTCAAGTCTTGCTTTCCAGTTTGACCTCAAGTCAGATTTTCCAATTAAGCAAAAAGGTTCACAAATCTTCCATCAATAAATCTTCCATCTAATAAATAAATAAATGAAAAAAAACCTCAATGATTGGTTATGTTGTTTATATGATATCAAAATAAAACTTAAATAAAGCTTCAAATATAATACCAAAGTAATATTGTTTGTAAAAATGTATGTCTTTAAGAAATATGGTACCACACACACACACACTCTCTAAGTTAGCTCTTTAGATACTGAGCTACAGGATATGGATACACACACTGGGTCAGAGGATGAGGATCAGGTTGTGATGAAGATAATGCTTCTTCAGCCTCTTGTGAATGACGTGATAGTCAGTGATCTGATGACCAGGTTAGATCTATATGCCATTCTAATATGATTAAAACACATGGCAGTGGATTGTTAATTAGTCTTTAATTGCTTCCATTGAGGCAAACACTGACACGCACATTGTAGAATTTTTTAGTATTAAACATCAATATATATTGAATGTTTGAAATGGTATATGGATAGTGTATGTGCTGTATTGTCTCTTTTTAACCCCTTCACGAGGATTGAAATGAGCTGAGTATGTGTGCATGTTTCAGGGCAGGGGGTGTAACCACACTTAATTTAATAAAGGCCTTGCCTGTGTTTTATAATCCCAATCCCCTCAGATTAATGGATGACGTACGTGTTTTGTAGAGCGCTACTTGGCTCAGACTCTGGCCAATTTGTGTCCTGTTGAGCGAATACACCATTCATGAATTACTTCAGTAAGTGGGGTTTGATAAAGCGAGAGTCTGGAACACAGAGCGTTGATGTCACAATTTGTGGAAAACCTTTTTTCTTTTTACATCTAAAGAGGAATTTTGGTGTCTCATCTGTAATGACTGACTTGCTGCTTTGTACCAAATCTGTAATACCTTAGTAATGAAGATCTAGAACTCAGTTAGACCTCTTCAGCAAAGCTAACTTAATTAGAAAAGACAACAGGAGTTGTTGGATAAACACATTTCTCTTATGACAACACTTTCTAAAACTATTTTGTACCGTCAGTTTTCATGATCACTGGACCATCTGCGGCAAGTTGGGAAAAGGTATCATACTCACTATTGTCAAAAGATTGGAATCAAGATCTTGTTTTTTTTTATGTATTTGAAAATTTAAATTTTGGATGCAAAGCTGAATTTTCAGTAGTTGTTACTCCAGTCTTCAAAGTCACATGATCCTTTAGAAATCATTCTGATCTGTTGCAGAAGAAACATTTCAGTATACCATTCAAAAGTTTGGTTAAGTAATATAAAAATAAAAAATAAAATCATTACTTTTATTGAGCAATGATAAATGCTGTTCTTTTGAACTTTCTATTCATGAAAAAATCCTGAAAAAAAATTATGCATGCATAAAATCCTGCATAAAATTATGTTTTTCATTGTGGGAATAAATTACATTTTACAATATATTGACATAGAAAACTTTAAAACTAAAATTTTAATTGAGATAATAGACCATATTACCGGGTTTGCTGCGTTTTTTATCAGAAAAATACAGCCTTGGTGAACATAAGAGACTTCTTCCAGAAACATGAAAAAATCGTATCGTAATCGTAATTTCTTTTTGTTATTTATCTATAGTATGATACACCCATAAACCCATGTATACACAGATAAGATTAGTTAAATGCAGGACATTTGTATCCAAAGCAACTTTTCCATTCAGATTATATATTTTATCCATTTATGCAATCCCTTGAAATCTACCCCATGTTCTACTGTTTGATCTCCAGGAACCATCCATCCATCCATTATTCAAGTCATTTATCCTCTGTAGGGTCTTGGCGAATTCAATAGATTTTTCTTTTCACTGTTGGAACAAATGGGAATGCAAAAATTAGATATCTTTTGGCAGTGTGGGCAGGTGCCAAATCCAGCTGGAAAACGAAATCAGCATCTTCATAAAGCTGGTCAGCAGAAGAAAGCATGAAATGCTCCAATATTTCTTGGTAAACAGGTGCAGTGACTTTGGTTTTCAAAAATACAATGGACCAACACCAGTAGATGACATTGCACCCCAAATCATCACAGACTGTAGAAACTTAACACTGGACTTCAAGCAACTTGGGCTATGAGCTTCTTCAACCTTTCTCTAGACTCTATGACCTTGGTTTCCAAATTAAATACAAAACTTGTTCTCATCTGAGGCAACAGGCACTGGGCAACAGTCCAGTTCTTCTTCTCCTTAGCCCAGGTAAGAAGGCTCTGACGTTGTCTGTTGTTCAGGAGTGGCTTAACAAGAGGAATACGACAACTGTAGCCAAATTCCTTGACACCTCTGTATGCCTTGACCCCAGCCTCAGTCCATTCTTTGGGAAGTTTACTCAAATTATTGAATTGATTTTTCTTGACAATCTTCATAAGGCTGCGGTTCTCTCGGTTGGTTGTGCATCTTTTTCTTCCACAATATTTCCTTCCACTCAACTTACTGTTAATATGCTTTGATACAGCACTCTGTGAACTTTGGCAATGAATGTTTGTGGCTTACTCTCGTTGTGAAGGGTGTCAATGATTGTCTTCTGGACAACTGTCAGATCAGCAGTCTTTCCCATGATTGTGTAGCCTAGTGAACCAAACTGAGAGACCATTTTGAAGGCTCAGGAAACCTTTGCATGTGTTATGAGTTGATTAGCTGATTGGCATGTCACCATATTCTAATTTCAAATTTGTTGAGAGAGTGAATTGGTGTTTTTTTTAATGTGAGCCAAAATCATCACAATTAAAAGAACCAAAGACTTAAACTACTTCAGTCTGTGTGCACTTAATTTATTTAATACACGAGTTTCATAATTTTAGTTGAATTACTGAAAGAAATGAACTTTTCCATGACATTCTAATTTATTAAGATGCACCTGTATTACATCTGTGGAACACAAAGAAGACACTCTAAATATCCTCATTCATTGTTTGTTTCACAGATGAGAGTAAGTCAACAATTTGAAATTGTTTAGTCTGCAGTGTAAATTAATCTAAGAATTTCTAAGTAGAACTGAATTGCAATACATGCTATTTCTCTGTATCAGGTAGCCATACATCCTGCTGCCTTGTCTTTAGCTAATGCATTTTTTTACTCACTTTGTCAAGTATGCTAATTAATCCTGTTTACTCTTAAACAATTTGTGCTGTAAAGGGCATCAGAATGAAAATACACAAAGTGCAACTCAGAATGCTAATGGATTAGCCACTGGGGGCAGCAGGATGCTGCTGTGGTAAAATAGCACATAAGCGATGTCCAGGTGTGTGTGTTTGTGGAATGTGAAGAGAGGCAGTGATTCTATTTCTGTCTCTTTCGTATACAATAAAGAAACAACACCAGGGGCTTCAGAATGAAAGCAATGTTGACAGTAAATGCTGGTTTAAAAGCAACAATTGTGGAACACCAATCTGCAGGATACATACAGACATTGGTGAAATTTTAAGTGAAAGGTTTTTTTTTTTTTCATAAAGCAAAATCAGATTCAGTTTGATTTATAGGTACTTAATGGTGCAATGTTACCTAATGGTGCAATGTTACAGCACACATAAATATTGGGTTAATAATACATTTGTAGTTATATTAAATTAAATCAAAACAAATTTTGTTTAATAAAATCATTCATCAAGCTTTGTGAGTCCTTTGTGCTTTGTGAGTACATGTATGGTACCTTTAAATAGCAAAAAAGTAGCAACTTCCATAATATAATTCCATATTTTGACATACATAAGAATGTAACACATTATACGGAGAAAAAAAATGTTGGGTTCAGGTTGGTTCTATCCATCAGTTGTTGACTGGATTTTGAGATTCAAGCATTATATGATTAATGCTTAAATATATATTTATGGTAAAATAAATAATAATAATTAATTAAACAAATGCATCAATGAATCTATGCAATAATATTGTGGTTTAAAATTAACTTTTTCACTCAGCAGCCAATTAACAGTAGTTAATGTAATTAAATACTACATTAACAGCCATTCAAACTTAAGATTATCAAAATCATTTATATTTAAAATTATTTTGGAGTCTAATACTGAATCAGCAAATGCCTTTCAGTTTTATGACAGTCAGTCATATTAGGGATAAACACAATGTTCTGTGTGACTCTTACAAAACAGCATTGATTTATTTATTATTTCTCACAACATTACCCCAAATGAATGGGCTAAGGCTGGAGGCTCCTAGTTGGAGGACATAATTTATGAACCGTCCATAACCTATCAGTTTGGTTATTGAGTTGATACTTATTCCCCATGGTTATTGTCACCTACACTCGGCAGGCATTCATTTCAAACCCTGAATATCATGCATTTAGAAATTGGTCTAGGATGACATTTCATGCATATTATAAAATGTGCAATTCAGTAGTTTTTTTTTATAATTACTATTATAATCATGTAACGTTGGAAGGACTAACATATAATTTTTGGTTTCTAAAGCAAATCTTCCCAGTACTATCAAGTGGTTAGTTCAAAGTGACATTTAAGTTCAGACTTGACTAGTATAGATGCGTATCTAATGAGCTAAGGTGAAGGTTCACATGGATCACTCAGTGTATTAAGGGGTCAGTAGTGTCTGATTAGCAGTAGCTCTGACTGAGATTGGCAATGGGACAGAAAATTCCTCGTCCTCTTCAGGGGGACCCACACTTGCTAGAGCAGATTGTGAGCTGATTAAGACCTCCAGATGTCATACTGCTAGTATAGATGACTAGATATTGCAGATCTGATTAAGGTGAGGCATTAGTTGCTGAGGAGGCTAAATTATTTTTTCTCTACACCAAAGCACTGAGTGCGATTATATCTAGTGCTTGGCTGTAGAGACCTTTCAGTAGAAAATCTCCATTCATTTGGTATACAGTAAGAGTCCAAGATTGAGAATTACCCTTTTTTTTGTCATTCCTCAAAAAAAAAAAGGTATAGCAAAAGGTATAGCTATAGCAAAGGCTGGAATACCTTTTGCTATAGCTCATAATACAAAATCTTTTGTCACCGTGGAAAATGCATTTGCTCTGTTTCTTGGCTCCGACTCTTTGCACACTTTCAGGACACTTATGTACTTAAGTGATTAAGAGACGAATTGGGAAAAGTGGGTTAATTCAGCTTAAAAGTGTCTCTATAGGTGGGTGGGAGCCACTGCCACTTCAGGGTCCCTGGGGCCTCAAACATATCCTACATCTACCTGCAGTAGTAACTGAGTTCAGCAGCTTCTAGACATTGTTTTGGTTATTTTGTGCCAGTTATTCCAGATTTGTTGGAGATAAAAGACTTTGGGGCCGAGGCTCAGAGCACCAAAGCTAGAGCTGTTTCCTGTAGCCTTTGTCTTGATGCCTTTGTTTGTTTTGAAGATCTCACGTCATGTGTGACGTGTCATGTGCAGGCTTTCAAACACGCTCTGTGTGAATGTTTAGGCTCATTACAGTTTCATAGTTGCCTGTATTGTGCCTGATGTGCTTAGACAATGGCTGTACAATTGGCTAGGTTTAGTCTGTGACTCATTACAATAGATCAAGTTTCCCTGGCTTCTCTAAACACATGGGTGTAGACCTGTCCTGACACCTGTGTGGTCCTGAAACCTCTATTACATGACCAACATTGATCTGTGACACCAAAAACGACGTGGCTGGTGGAGCAACTGTCATGGCACACTGGTATCTTTTACACCCTGTGACGACAGTCACATTGTTGCATTCTATGAGCATACCAATCTCTGTAAGAAGGTGTGCCACGGGTGTGTGTTTAAAATAGTGGAACTGGAAAAGCAGGGTGTTATACGAAGGTGATTTCTAGCAGCGCTAACATATTCAGTTAGCACAGGTAATGCTTATATCCGTCTCAGCAAACGTGTTGACACAGTGAGGTACGTAAATGACTTTATCTTTAATATCTCAAACATTTAACAATCAAAACCAATTTAAAGGTTTAATATTATGTAATTATCCGGTATATAATACAAAATTCCTGTTGGATGGTTTTCAAAAGACAGTGGTGTGAAAGTGGATTTTGAACATTTGCAAATGTTTTGATGCTATTATTTTCATCTCATTATTGATGTAATTCTAACCCTGTACAAAATTAGTTTACACAGTCTTAAATGAACAATTACATCATTCATTATGGCTTAAGGGAGGAACTGTAAAAATGTTAACATAAAAAATGTGATCAAAATAACTTAAAAATGAAACATATACAGTACATTACTGTTCGGAAGTTTGGGTTAGGTGAGATTTTTAAAGTCTCTTAAGATGCATTTAAATCACCAAAAATACAGTAAAAAAAATAGTAGTATTTTGAAATTGAAAGAACAGGTTTTCGATGTAAATATATTGTAAAAGGTAACTTATTCCTGTGATCCAAAGCTAAATTTTAAAGCAGCCATTTATCCAGTCTCCAGTTTACATGATCCTTCTGAAATCATTCAAATATGATGATTTGCTGCTCAAGAAACATTTCTTATTGTTATCAATGTTGAAACCAGTTCTGTAGCTTCATATTTTTTGGTAGAAACGGTGATACCGATTTGTTTGGAGGACTGTTTTTGACTATTTGAAATATAATTTTTTTGTTTTACTTTGGTTCAATTTAATGCATACATGCTGAATAAAAGTATCAGTTTCATTCACAAATAAAATGACTGACCTCAAACTTTTAAATGGTAGGGTCAATTAACTGGTTTTATTCAAGTCAAAATATATGTAGGCTGATTCTGCCATATGAAATGTTTTTGTTACACCAACTAAAATAGTTTTAAGGGTTAGCTATAGAAGGGTTATATTTTAAAGCGATGTAACCACTCTTTACAGTGTGAACTGTGGTATGACCCAAAAAAAACTGAGTCAGGTGATGAAAAAAGGTGGCGTTAGAATAGTAACTGCCACTCATCTGACCCCATTAGTGGAGGTGATGTAGCCTAGCTGCAGTAGTTGTAATTTAGACTGCAGACATGCAGCTGGTAATAGCTTCAAAAAAAATTAAATCTTCAGTATCTTGACAATCGGGTTAACACTAGTCACTTCAATCTACTTTCATTAACTCAAGTAGTCTAGTCACAATAATACTACTTGCCAATGTGTGAAGCAGGTGACATGCAAAGCTGCTGGTGATCTTGGTTTTAAGGTACTGCAAATGTAGTGGTTGTTTGTGGATAAAAGAAGCAGTCCCACCTCATCCAGCATTCTGGACAACACTTCAGATAGTTGTTGATGTAGCATTTATAGCATTACAATTGTGAATGAATGGACATCAGCTGAGAGATGCTGAGAATATTTGCTCCAGGACTAATGCCTGACTGAATACTTGGCCTCAAACAATAAAACTGTGTTCCCAGCAGCTGATAAAAGTCCTCTGTGTGTGTGTGTGTGTGTGTGTGTGTGTGTGTGTGTGTGTGTGTGTGTGTGTGTGTGTGTGTGTTGGACCAGTCTCCAAGTCTTGCCAGCTGGTGTTTAACCCTTAACTTCTCTCATATGGATAACACACAAACACGCACACTTTCAAACAACTCTTTTAACAACAGATCTCCAGTCCTCTATCATTAAATGTTTCCTTTAACTTATTTTGATATCTGGAATGGTTCCAGATCAGTGAATGTGGGGATTTTCTCCCCGTGGGATAATACAGATAATAGGTAAATATTTAAATAAACCAATTGAATTAAAATGACTTTTAAATAATTTATTTTTCTCTATAAATTATGTACGCTCTACTTGTCACAAATTTGGGATAGTCAGATTGAATTTTTATCCTAAATGAATGAATGCTTTTATTTAGCAAGGTCCATGAAATTGATCAAAAATTACATAAATCTTTTATAAAATTATAAATATCTTTACTATTTCAAATAAAAGCTGCGAATTACAGTTTTTTTTTATTTTATTTATTTATTTGAGTCATGAAACCACCGTTTCTACAAAAATATGAAACCATTAGAAAATATATATATTTCAAATAGTCAAAAACAGTCCTCCAAAAAATCGGTATCACCGTTTCCACCAAAAATATTAAGCTACAGAACTGTTTTCAACATTGATAATATCCGCATATTAGAATGATTTCTGAAGTATCCTGTGACACTGAAGACTGAAATTAGCTAAAAATTAAACTTTGGATCACAGAAACAAATTACATTGTAAAATATATTCACCCAGAAAAGTTATTTTAAATTGCAATACCATTTCACAACTTTGCCGCTTTTACTGTATTTGATTAATTAAATGCAGACCTTGTGAATGGGTTATTCTTCTTTTAAACATTTAAAATCTTAATTGAACCCAAACCCGAACTGTAATGCATTTCATGATTTTGCATAAAATATTTTTTTATTATATCTCATATATTTAAATTCATTTTATGCATCATGCTGAAGGAACATGTAATATAATAATGCTTTAATTTACATATATCAGTTAATAGATTCAGTTTTTGAAAGTGCATATTATATATATATATATATATATTATCTGAACATAATATGATAGACATTTTATGGAGCTTTACTGTTTCTTTTATTTTGACATTGAACAGTTTAGAGAAATATGTCTAATCAAACAATGTTTTTTGCACATCAAGAGATACGCAAGCATGAATAGTCCAAATTACTTGTGCAATTATATGTTTTGTTGCAAAAAATTTTTGTGTTGCACTACTGAAATTCTTCTGCTTCATGACTGTTCACATTAATTGAATTGCAATGCCTCTTCTTGTCATTTCAAATTCAAATTCCAAGGTAGCCTGTAGGATGTGGCCAATTCATTTAAAATTCCATTAGAATGAACGTCAGTTCTTAAATTTTACATTTTGCTCAACCCTAATAGTGAGGTGTCAATCACAGTTATGTAAAATGTGAGAGATGTTGACTATGCATTTTACCTTTGAAATTTGAAGCAAGTGCAACTCTGGCGTCTCCATTGTTTGTGCGTAGTGATGTGATGGCAATTTAAATAACAGATTTCCAAACAATCCAAATATTAAATAAACAGGCTATTTATAAGAATAGTGAATTTGAAGGTTAGAACCCATCCATTTTAGTAATCAATTCATGGCAGTAACAGAAGTCATAGAGCCAATAGCTGGCTTTCTTTCTTTTATGTGCATTTTGAAATATCAGAATCAGCATCAGAATCGAGTGATGGAAATGCTGAATCGCGAATAAAAATGCCTTAATTCGCAAAAACGTTTTTACGTTCGCTTGACGTGGTTTTTGACTTGGCGAAAAAGGGTTAATGTGAATAATGGGAGATGGAAATGCATTTTGCGAATAAATTCCTCAAAGCAAAAAGCATCAAAAAAGTAATGTGACTTTGCGCTATGGTAAATCCTGACTAACCAGCGGACCGATCTCATTCCACAGCATCTAAAATGTTGTTATGGTCATACGGAATTGGCCGAGCAAAGTCTGTCATCAAAGTATTTCTGTATAATTGCCTCCCAGAACTGTTAAACGATAGCGTTCCCAAACAGCAGCATTCACCTCTGAAACCAATAACCGCATTCATTGTGTTTTGTCTGCAGGTGCAAGTAATTTATTATATATGAAAATTATTACATTTAGTAGCTTCTCCTACTTTTCTTAGTGATGTATAGTGCCAGTTTATCAGGAACTGACGATTTTGTTCTCTTTGACTCGTTGGATGGAAACGGTGCTTGTTTGCAAATGTTTTGTGCGATATTACAATTTTGCGCATAAGTTAAATTCGCAACTTTGGATGGAAACCCGGCTAGTGTAACTTCTTTTTTTCTCATTGCAGTGTTTGATCTAATGATTGACTGATCTTTTTCTCTCTCATTCTTCTCCAGGGCTGTTGAGAAATTGACAGATAACAGTTTTGACAATCACTCCTTCAGTGTGTCGTACATACTGGACGAAGAGGCAGGAAGGGACGGGGGTGTAAGACCCCAGGTCCTGCGAGGAGCATCTAAAATGGGGACAGGAAATCATGAGCAGGAGTTTGATCAGCCAGGGGCCATGGGACGCCCCCAGGGGCCCAGGCATCATCAGCAAGAGCTGCCTTTACGAATCCTAGTGCCCACTCAGTTTGTGGGAGCCATCATTGGGAAAGAGGGACTCACCATAAAGAACATCACAAAGCAGACACAGTCCAAGTAAGGAGTCTTGATATTTAAAACATTTTAACCAATATTTGTTTAATTAATAATGAATTCAATTTAATTAGGGCCCGAGCACCAATTAATCAAAGATATACAAAGATGTGTTACAAAGATGCAATAGCTAGCATAGTTTAATGTTACTAATACAAATTCATCGATGGGACATTTCTAGGCTGATAATGAACACCTATAAACAATTTAACCGCAAGTCGTATTTCTACCCCATTTAACCTATTAAAAATAGTTTTGCTTATATGAATTAAAGGGGTCATATGACGTTGCTAAATAGAAAATTATATTGTTTATTTGATGTAATGAAATGTGTTTATGCGGTTTAAGGTTAAAAAAACTCATTATTTTCCACATAATGTACATTATTGTTTCTCCTCTATGCCTGCCTTTCTGAAATGTGAGGTGTACACTGATTAGCCAGCTATCCAGTGTGTTGTGATTGGCTGAATACCTCAAGCATGTGACGGAAATGTTAAACACCTTACCATACTTTGATGCCGTCTCCCAGGATGACGAGACGAAACCAATAAAACCCATTACATACGAGACATTTGTTGCATCCAGTGGGGACATAATTACTGATTATAATGATTTATACTGGGTTTTTACGCGTTGCATTTCCTATCGCGCCACATAAACATAAAACCATGTCTACATTTGTGATCAGAGAAATGACAAACAGCAAGCGCTACTCTACATTGCTTAAAGCTTGCATTTGAATCATCAGTGGCAAATTCTTTAAATCTAAAAATATAACTTACAGGCTTTGTGTCAGAAGCACCAGACTGATCACAGAAGGATCACAGACCCATTGTAGGCTAGTCTGCAGGTTTAGGTAACAGTCCGCCTTAAAATGCGCCACACAGTGTCACACACTGCGGACTTTAAAACGGCGCTGCCGTTGGGCTTGCAGCTACTACATGTGACGACCCCGGGCTGGATTCAGCTTCATCCATGGTGAAAGCCGATCTGGCGATCCACAGTACAAAGTTGATGTATTTCCTCAGCGACCAGCACGGATTAGTCCTAGGAATAACGAAGTGGATATCGTCCTCTTTTGGAAGACTAAACAAAGTAGTTTCGCTTTCACAATGAAACACACAGTGTCTCAACAATATGACGGTGGCCATACTACAGCAAGAATTAAAGTAATGCCTTCTTTCTTTGCCTGAACATTTGGGCGGCATTACACAAATATTTCCACATAGTGAATTAGACATGTGGGGACGTGTTTAAATGAGCCGTTTAGGGGGGTCAAGTCAAGTTAAGTCACCTTTATTTATATAGCGCTTTAAACAAAATACATTGCGTCAAAGCAACTGAACAACATTCATTAGGAAAACAGTGTGTCAATAATGCAAAATGATAAAGGCAGTTCATCATTGAATTCAGTGATGTCATCTCTGTTCAGTTAAATAGTGTCTGTGCATTTATTTGCAATCAAGTCAACGAAATCGCTGTAGATGAAGTGACCCCAACTAAGCAAGCCAGAGGCGACAGCGGCAAGGAACTGAAACTCCATCGGTGACAGAATGGAGAAAAAATCCTTGGGAGAAACCAGGCTCAGTCGGGGGGCCAGTTCTCCTCTGACCGGACGAAACCAGTAGTTCAATTCCAGGCTGCAGCAAAGTCAGATTGTGCAGAAGAATCATCAGTTTCTTGTGGTCTTGTCCTGGTGGTCCTCTGAGACAAGGTCTTTACAGGGGATCTGTATCTGGGGCTCTAGTTGTCCTGGTCTCCGCTGTCTTTCAGGGATGTAGAGGTCCTTTCTAGGTGCTGATCCACCATCTGGTCTGGATACGTACTGGGTCCGGGTGACTGCAGTGACCCTCTGATCTGGATACAGACTGGATCTGGTGGCTACGGTGACCTCGGAATAAGAGAGAAACAGACTAATATTAGCGTAGATGCCATTCTTCTAATGATGTAGCAAGTACATCGGGTGTTATGGGAAGTGTTTCCGGTTCCGGTTTACCTAATTAATGCAGCCTAAAAATCCTTTAACGGATTTGGATATTAAAAGCATATTAGTATGTTATGTGTAAGCCAGGTTAAAGAGATGGGTCTTTAATCTAGATTTAAACTGCAAGAGTGTGAAACTGCTAATAAACGTGGCTTTCTAAGGAAAGATTGCGATCTAATAGCACACCTAGGTTCCTAACTGATGACGAAGTGTGGTGTGGATGAGTCTTAACTTTATAAAGAATTTGGATCTCTCTGGATTTGATACTTTAGTCTTTGCAACTTCGCAGATCTTCTTAATGCACTTGTAACACTCCAAAGAGAAAATAAAAATGTAAATCACATCATATGACCCCTTTAATGTATACAGGTTGATTCAGTGATGTTAAGTCCTATTTTTGATTTGAATAAAACCAGTTAATAAATATGTAAAAAAAAAAAAATTCAATGTGTTGCTAGCTAACTAAAAATCACTCACTTGATATTTTTAAAAAGCTTAGAATTTGGACCTCATAATAGTGGTTGACCAATATATCATCAAGGTTATATCGCAATTTTTTCTTTTTGGCCAGTAGGAATAGGAAGTGGGACTTTTATGATGATCCCAGCAACTGAGCTCAGACTAACTTTGTTTAAAAGTTCTGTTTAATAATTAAAAAGTGAGAAATATAATACTTAAGTCTAATGTCTAAAGAATATGTAAACATTTAATACCCAAACTTCATAAACTTTTGGCAAAATTAGGTGTTAGAGCTTGGAGTGTGCATAGCCTGTATAAAAGTGTAAAGTACACTGTGTGTGGTGCCCTGTCTGTGTGTAACGATCTAAGCCTAGTAAAATAAATGCAGACAGGGCAGCTATGGTAACAACTTCTGTCGTTACCAATAGAATTCAATGGAACTTGTGAACATAGTTAGCTAAAAGCTATCTAGCATAGTTAGTGTGGGGAAGGAGACCCTGGAGAGTTGTGCTGTCACTGGACATGCATGAGCAAGAAACTTTAAATTTTGTAAAATTCAAAACTGAGCTGTACCATGTCCGGTAATCTTATACATTAGTAATAAATAATTATTTTCCAGTAATTATTTTAATATCATCAAGATACTTATAATTTGCAATAAAAATTTGAATCCATAATTATTTTTATATTTTTTTCTTCATTTTGATTTAAAAGTTTAAGTAATTTTGTTGTTTTTCTCTCTTTTCTTTGCTCAAAATATATATAAAATATATTGTTTTGCATTGATTTTTATTTCATTTTTTGTTATTTTAATACATTGTTAAAGTAAAATGATAAATATATTTCAGGTATATATCCAGGTATGTATTTATTTCAGGGGTTTTTAAATAACAAAAATGTTAGTTGAAGAAACTAAATAATATTTTGGCTAACAATATATTGAGCACTACTAATCACTAACATTGCACAGGTGTTCTTATTTCTGAGATCATAAACTATCCTTCTATATCCATTTTGCTCTATCCCTCTTTATTAGCATGTGACAGTGAGGTTCAAAAATGTGATCTCTTTCTCAGGGTAAAAATCCATCGTAAGGAGAATGCAGGAGCAACTGAGAAGTCCATCACTATCCACTCATCTAAAGAGGGCTGTTCAGAAGCCTGCAGGATGATCCTGGAAATAATGGAAAAAGAGGCCGATGACACCAAGACGTCAGTATCTTTTCTGACAGCACAATAAAGTTTTACATGCTTCATTTGCTTTAGGATTGATTTAAAAACCATGTAAATAAGCAAATATACTCATGTTGTTTTGAGTTTTATTTAAAAAAATATATATTAATATTGTGTACTCTGTCCCTGAATCAGTGTTGAGGAGGTTCCTCTAAAGATCCTGGCCAACAATAGCCTGGTTGGGAGGCTCATAGGGAAGGAGGGCAGGAACCTGAAGAAGATAGAGCAAGATACTGGGACCAAGATCACTATTTCTTCGTATGTTTGCTCTATACACAGATCATTTAATGATTGGGGTTTAAACAGTATCTCATAGGATGGGACCCAGTAATGGGATTGAGGGTCAGTTGCTTACATATTGAATGGTCACCGTAGCAATGCTAATTTCATTCATTTTTTTTTTAGATTACAAGACCTGACTATATATAACCAGGAACGTACCATCACAGTGAGAGGAGGGGTGGAGGAGTGCTGTGATGCAGAAGTGGAGATCATGAAGAAACTTCGAGAAGCCCATGAGCATGATGTGGCTTCACCTAATGTGAGTAAATCATAGCATTTGAGGTTTATTGGTGGTTGGATGGTTGTTTGTTTGTTTGTTTTAGTTATGAAGGAACAGTTTTATGTAAAGTCTCTTTGAAACAACTGGGATTGTGAAAAGTGTAATAAACGTAACATAAGGCAAATATGTTTTTTCTCTTCATTCTGGTTTATCGTAATTAATAAAGGGAACATTTTAATTGCAAATCAAATTTGCAAAAACGTTTAACAGAAGAATTAATTATTATTATCAAAGCTAAAAGCTGAAATATCATTTTAGGGCAAGAAAGTGAAGTAGTTTGAGAAGACCACATCTTTGCGTGTTTTGATTTGTTTGAAACTGACCTGACCAGAACTGACCTCTGTGCAGTTATGTGGAAGTTTGTCCTCTATGAAAATATTTGAGTTGCTGTCAAATGTAAAAGCCCATGTTTACAGAACTTTATGCGTGTATTTTTAGAAGGATTTTTTATTTTAAAAATGTGTAATTATAAAGCTACTTTGGTTATAGAAAAAATACTTTTTCTCCAAACTTGTCCTGGGAGTGAATACGGTCAAACAACCACCCAAAGAGTTCCCTTTCTGTTCTGTATTGTGAAATATTCTTAAAGATACATTAAATGACTTTGGTAAAACAGGATCAGGATCAGGACCAGTTTTAAGAACAAAGATCTCCCAAGATGCACAAATTGAACGAGATTGATTTATTCCACGGGCTGAATAATGTCTCAGTTATACTCTCAGATTCACATCTCTCTCCATATTCAGTTTCAACAGCATACTAACATGATGCCAGGTCTAAACATGAGCCCATTGGGGATCTTCTCCTCTGGCTTGTCTGTTCTCCCCTCAGCCTCTGGTCTGAGAGGATCTGACTACAGCCCCCTGCTGGTGAGCATCAGCATGTGTATATCAGGACACTTAGCTGTCAATGACTTGACAAAACAATGTGTGATCTTTACAGGGTGTGTGTGTATGAGACAGTGAGTTGTCTTTCATCTTAGCGTATATTTTCTCTTAAATAGCCATCTGTTTGCTTTGCAATTTTGAGTTACATTGGTCTCACCGCATTCTCCATGTGTATGTTCGCCACCACAGGGCCCCCCGTCAGTATTGGGTAGTATGTACGGGGTTCCCTCCTCTGGAGCATTCTCTCATCAGCAAACAGTGAGTACCGTGTCTGTATACTTCTCTCATAATGATGTTCTATAACTCTGCGCACTGTATGTCAAGACAATCTCAAGCTTATAAAAAGCTTTTTTGCTCCCATTTAATGGATAGATATTTCATTATATTTATATAATTAACTTTAAAATGAAAAGTTACAAATTATAAGTTGACTTTAAAGGGAAATACAATAATACAATAATATTCAGTGTGTCAATGCATTAGGTATCATAATATAAAAATTAATAATACAGGAATCTATCATTTAATTTACCTGAAATTAAGCTGTAATTTTAACTGAAATGATTGTATTTTGATTGAATAATTTTGTGAAGCTAATGGTGATTACTACTATAAAGCTGCTCTGAAGCAATCTGTATCTTAAAGGCACTACACACATATACATATATATTAGTGCTGTCAACGTTAACGCGTTAACGCATGTGATTAATTTTTGTCTGGTTTAACGTGTCAAAATATTTAACGCAATTAACGCAGCATCCGTATTTTCTGCCATCCGTTGGCTAGCTTTACATTATATGATCACGCTCTTATTCATTTAAATGCTTTTAAACATTTCAAGCGCGGCAAGACAAAAGAGAATGCGCTGTCTGTGAATGCCCCTATGTGACACGTACACACACACACACACACACACAATGCATAGACAGGGCACCAGAATCCAGTTCTCTTAAGCGCTTGAACTAACAATAAACATCCCAAAGTGCCAGTTTTGTCGATTATCCTCATAAGAGCAATCTTAAATGATTTATATAAAGTCTAAAATGAACAAAAAGAGTTGTGAGAGAATGAGGCGAGATCCATAGACAGTATATAAACGGTGAGATCCGCGTGTCTGTCTGCTCTTAAAGGGACAGCAGCCAATAAAGCTTCCTGTCAGTAAAGTTAAAGAACAAAGGGAACAGAGAAAATGACTCACTGCTCTTGACTAAATATCTTTTGTAGAGCTTTAATAAGGATTAACTATTTAATTTATAGTTTATGCAGTGCAGACTGCATATAACTTTGATAACTTTATTAAATTTCTGTATATTTCCTAACTGTTAAGACAGGAAGGGCAGGAGTAAACATGACATTTATTATGGGTTTATGTTAGCATTGTTTTAAGTTTACTTAAATTAAAAACTGTTATATTTTTGAAGCCTAATAATAAATGTAAAAAATAAAAAAAAATCAGTAGCTTTATTAATATCAGTAATACTGGCCTTCATTCATAAAAAGATGCCATTTAAACAAGTATTTAAAATATACTGTCTTTGTTGTTTCTACATTAATTTGTTAATTAAATTATTACATAAAAAAATATATTAAAAACGTACAAAAACATTTCTTTTTTTATTGCGATTAATTGCGATTAATCACAGAAAAAATGTGTGATTAATCTAGTTAAAGTTTTTAATCGATTGACAGCACTAATATATATATATGTGTGTGTGTCTGTGTGTTTGTGTGAGTGTGTGTGTATATATATATATATATATATATATATATATATACACACACACACACACACACAGACACACACTTGACTGGGAGGAGTCACGGCTGTCTGTGTGTGTTTCAGACTGCTGAACAGGAATTGGTCTACCTCTTCGTTCCCACTCCAGCAGTAGGAGCTCTAATCGGGAAGAAAGGGCAGCACATTAGAGAACTGGCACATTACGCTGGAGCCTCAATAAAAGTGAGCCACTTCTGATTCCTACTGCAATTCATTCCCTCTCATTGTCAACATTAACCAGTTTGAAACAAAGCTTGCATGAAAGAATGGTTTGGATCGATGGTATCCTAAGACTTGTTGTTCAGGACTAAAAAAACCATGATGTTTTTTTTTTACAGTTTTGGGCCAGCTGATTGAACTGCTAATTTCACCAATGCTGCAGTGTCTCTGAATCTTACAATTGTTGATTTAAATGTGTTTTTGTGCCTTGCAAAGGTTTTAAATTCCAAATGATTTATTGTGAATTCTGCTGAATTCTGCTCCAAGGTTGTGTCATTTAGCTGATTGACAGTAGTGGTTTTTGTCTAAATTATAGCTTGTGATTAGAAAAAATTTCAGGTAAAAAAAATCAGTAATATCTTGAATTGTGTTCGTTTTCCAGCAAAAGTGTATTGTAGTATAATGTACAGTACACTTGAGCTGTATACACTGTAAAAAGTGATGACCTGCAATTGTTACTTTAAAGGGTGATTTCTAACTGGTATTAAAATTTAGTTTAACTGGTATATATTGGTGTATATAGGTTGGTTCATTGACGTAAAATACTTTTTTTTCTGTCTATAACGGTATCACTTACACTTTTAGCAGTTTAAGTCATCTTTTGTATTTAAATCAAGACAGAATGGAAAAAGAAAGTGTTTTTTTTTGTCACTGCAGATTGCTGCACCAGACAATCCGGATGATCCTGAGAGGATGGTTATCATCACTGGACCACCAGACGCTCAGTTCAAGGTAAAAGCCATAATTCAGTCATACAGGCTCCTGATCTTCAGGGGACAGATTCCATTAGGCAGGACCCAGTGTGTTTTTTATTCATCCCTCATTTCTCCTTCACTCATTTCTGTATGTGTGTTGTGTCTGTAGGCACAGGGGAGAATATATGGGAAGTTGAAAGAGGAGAATTTTTTCACAGCTAAAGAAGATGTGAAGTTGGAGGCACATATAAAAGTGCCTTTGACTGCCGCTGGACGAGTCATCGGGAAGGGTGGCAAAATGGTATGTGTGCTTGCTTTATGTACATGTGATAGGAACACCAAAGACAGATGTTAAAACCATGTGTAAACACACAAGTCAAGTGAGACAGATTGTTTTTTACACCTGGTAGTAACACGTCCCTTGAGATCAGATTTTATAGGAACTATCACTGAATGTTACTTTGTGTAGAAAAAGTGCAGAAAAGTTTCTTCTTGGTTGAAGAAAGTTTCTTCTTCTGGTCTCCCAGATCAAGTGTCTGTCTCTTTTCATTTACACTGCAGGTCTTAATGCACAGATTCGATTTTTTTTTTGCTTTTTAGTGTTACTTTTTCACTTTAGAAATCTGGTATCTGTGTCTGTGGGTTAAAATTAATTCCCGTACAAAAGGATTGTCTGCAGTTATCGCTTTACTATGCACATGATAGACCTTCGGGTTTGAATGGCGGTGCTATATAAATGTATATAATTCCCTTCGAGTGGCCATTATTTGCCAGCATGGACAACAGCTGTCATGGTTGTTTTGCAGCATAAAATCTGATTGAATGGATAAATAATGGAAAATAACAGTAATTTTCATTTGTAAGGCTATTTTATCTACAGCTTGTTAGAGGTAGAATTCTTTATTGAAGTAGTGCCAAGATGATATTTATTATAATGAATTTGAATGAACTGAGAGAGAGAGAAAACGCACTGGTGTGAAGCTTGTGACAAAGCATGTACAAAAACTGCAAAGTTATCAAAGTTATTTGCTCATTGCTGAGAAATATAATGTAGCTTTAAGCTGTTATATGTATAAAATTCATGGGGCAGGGGTTGAAAACCAGCTCCTGAATGTACAATTTCTTACATATATAAATTTTCCATATCAATAAATGTGAGCGCATACAGCACACCAGCATCAAAATCACAATCTTTATGGGCAAACGTGTCACCCTCGCATTGGGAGTTCTGCGGGGAATCAGATTTGTGTGTTTAGACGTAGGTCGGATGTCCAGATATTGGATATGTATCTGATTTAAAACCACATTCTTAAGTGGCTCAGATCGGATGTGAAAAAAATTGGATCTCGTGTGCAACAAATTCCGATCTGTGTCCAAAAATCTGATTTCTTGTGTTTGTGTAAATGCAGCCACAGTTATCTCAGCTACTGTGGCTGACAAGTGCATGATAAACCTAAAAGTGTAGAAAAGGATGGATGACCAGAGAATCTTGAATAAGTGTCTCTCCAAAAAATCTTTACTGATTTGTCTTATTGTAAATACAACAAAATATTCCATCAAAAGATATTCCAAAAGAATTGAAGATGGCTCAACTAAAAATATTATCTTTAAACAACAACATAAAATATAGTAAAGTCTAACCAGGAACAGGCAAAAAGAAACTATAGCCCTATTCAGAGAGCAATTGTTTATCATGTGGACGTCTGTAAAAATTAATTTACATGGCACCTCAATAATAAAAATCATGGGTTTGAATGGCAATTTATTCATGGTGGAGAAGAGAGTTCTGTGATCCTATGAACCCGGGATTCTATTGAATTCCTGTTGCTACAGTACCCCATAATAATGGCCAGTTTCAAAGGTTTACATGCTCTCTTTTTTTCCTAACAGCTGCCGCTTGCTGTGGTGGTGCAGTTATGAAATATTGTTCTTGAACATACTTTCCAGCATTTTAGTATTAAAACTGCATTTAAATGCAAGTGCAATGGTCACTGTACGGTGTACGGCAGTGTTAAAAAAAAAAAAAAAGTAATCCATTTCTTCTTGTAAACACAGAGATGTGGATTTGGAATTAATTTACCAGCAATTAAATTACCACACAACCTTGGTGTTTGTCAAAAACAGTATAGGCAATTTGGCTGGAGATTTTTAAGCAAACGGTGTAAGAAAACACAGACATTGTGGATTGGGACAGTAATAAAGTCAGTTACTAACCCCTGTAAATGTTGAAAATAGCTTACCTCCTGTCCATATCGACATTTATTAATTTCTCTGGAAAACCATGCAAAGAGGGTTCAAGACTGAACAAAGGCAAAAGAGTGAGACAGAGCTTAAACAAGGCAGAAAACAGGTGAACACAAATCTTTCTGATTAATGACAGATCTCAGACCTCTCTGGGAACATAGAGTCATCTGGTGGAAAGGAAGAGTTCATGCGTATAGGTTACACCCTTACATCCCTTACACAAGGGTTAAACAAAAAGAGTAATTTTAGTGAGGTTCTTTCGTGGACTAAATTTAATTAGTAAATTTCAGCAATGGGTTGCTGGGCAACATCATGTAACATCAGGTGTTGTTGGCAACACCTAGGAAACATGGAGCACTGCTCTTGTGATTGCAGTGTTAATTCCAGGTCTAAATGGAATTTGTGTGTGTGACCTCTGACTTCTTACCACCCACAGGTCAATGAGCTGAAGAATCTTACCAGTGCTGAGGTCATTGTACCACGGGAACAGACCGCAGATGAAAATGATGAATTGTCTGTTAAGATAATTGGACATTTCTATGCCAGTCAGGTATGTGATATGTGATTGACATTCTTCTAGGCCTTAAAGCAATAGTTCACCCAAAAATGAAAATCTGATGTTTATCTGCTTACCCCCAGGGCATCCAAGATGTAGGTGACTTTGTTTCTTCAGTAGAACACAAACCAAGATGTTTAGCTCAAACTGATGCAGTTTATCAGTCTTATAATATAAGTGGATGAAAATCACATGACTAAAACATACAATTAAAAAAAAAAAACATACACAAGCAAAACCAAATTAAACCATGTGGCTTGTGATGATACATTGATGTGTAAAGACACAAAATAATGTGCAAGAAATTAAACATTATTTATATCACTTTTTACCTCTGATTCACGCAGTCCAAACTGTTAGAACTCTCCTGAGTAGCAGGTGTGAGGCTTCTTCTTCTTCTTGCTTTACGGCGGATCACAGACTTATAAGTGCATTACCGCCACCTATCTCTCAAATGGACCATTGACACTCCTAATTGAGATTGTAGATATAGTGTATAGAGTGTCAATGGTCCATTTGAGAGATATGCACTTATAATTCTGTGATCCGCCATAAAGCAAGAAGAATATACTGTATTGAGATACTTGATTTATATAATTTAGTCTTTTTTTGTTTTAATTTTTTTAAATATGAACATTGATCTGACCGCATATATGGAGCCCATCATATGTAGTAAACAGGAACTCAAACATGGTTTCTTGATGCACAAAGAATCATTTGATGTGCCTTGTTGTGACAGTTAGATGAACCGGGTATCCCTCGCTAATCATCCACCCTCCTTATCCCGTTGTGCTACTTGTGCCGCTTCTTGACATGGGTTTAACGTCTTCTAAAAATGATGTAATACACTTTTATATTAATGGTAAGGTACTTTACAATCAGAATTGATTGGCAAGCAGCTGCAGTTACTTCTATTTAATGCAGTATTGATTGCCATTGAATGTTTTCAATAAAAAGCAACCTATCTACAATGAACAGAGAGAGAGAGAGTTAGATACAGAATATGCTGGGGAAGCAACGTAAAAAAGGGCACCAAGCTTCCTCGTCAGAGGGACTTGAAGTTTTGCTGGACCTTGCCACCAGGTCAGAGATCACACCCTTATGGTCCACCATAACCTACACGTTTATGGCCCTTTCTCAATAAGTACGCCTGATCAATCACTGATGGATTGGCGATAGGGATAAGTGTGCCATCACAACGCCACCAGGATGTAATCCCCAGCATGGCGCAGAAGGGCGTTGGTGACAGTGTGGACGCGCCTCCAAACCGAGGTCTTGATTAGGCCGTAGCCCTCTCCCACGAGCTCGATGAAGCTCTCTGTAGCAAAAAAAAAAAAAAAAAAAAAACAGCTGGACTTCAGGGCTTAAAGCAAAATTCCGCCACATTAGCCTGGCAAGCGCAGGTCTGAGAAGGTCCAGCAGCTCCATAATGAGCTGTCTTGGGGAGCAAGTTTTTTTTAATATAGCCACGTCAGGCAAAGTGTCAAAAGGGCTTATTGACATGGACTAAACGGCTCCGCGTCCGGCGCCGTCTTTGATTCAATACAAGGACACGTTGGATCGCTGCCATAGTTGGTCGCTTACTGGACACCACCATGCTTACTCATTTATAGATCTTAGCCATTTAGAGCCAAATTGTTTGCCGGATTTTAATTATCAAAAGTGATTGCCAATTCGCTTTAATTACATTACGAAAAAGCCTAGGCTAATTACCACCATATTAGTTCTGATACCACATAAAGTCAACTTCATAAATAGGCCTGTATCCATTGCGAACATAATTTATTATGAGTCTTAAAATGTCCATAACATAAAATCAATGTTGAGCCACAATATTGTCAACATACCATAGTTTGACTTGTACTGCGCATCGCTGATTTCTAAAGACTACAGTCTTGAGCTCAAACAACACTAAGAGAGAGTTTACGAATGGTCCAGACCAACCTTACGAAAGTGTGACTTACAGAAGATATACTTAGCGTACGAACGTGTTGGGAATCGTGCCATAACATTAAGAGAGAGGTTAAGGAATAGGTTAAGAACTACTTAGCGATAAGAACGTTTTGGGGAACTGGGCCCTGGTACTTACGTATAACACTACATGTTTTAGATAATTGATTTGCATAAACTTCCAGGCTGAGACAGGTGTGCTGTGAAAGCAAGACACTTTGAGACACTTCTGATTCCCACTGCAGTTCACTCTCTCAATGTAAACATTAACCAGTTTTGGATTAGGCTTGAATGAAATAATTGTTTTGACTTGTCTGTGTCCTAAGACTTGTTATTGGGACTACATATGATTCGTTCACCTTCTTAAAATATTAGCTGCTGATATAAACAATATATTTGCATGTGTACTGCAGTCACCTTTGGCTATGGTGTGTTTTGTTTGCAGACGGCCCAGCGCAAAATCAGGGAGATCGTTCAACAGGTCAAACAGCAAGAGCGGAAACACCAGCAAACGGTGCCCACACCCTCACAACCATCAGAATGATCAGCAGATGCCAGCAAGCAGCAGCTAATGAATGTAGCTCGTGCGAGGACAAAAATCGAAATTCAAGAAATATTTCAAGAAATTGACAAAGGGAGAGTGAGACAGAGCGGGAAACAGAGAGAGACAGAAGCTGATGAAGAGGACCAGCAGTTTAAAACAACCAAAGAACTTAAAGCACAAAAACATTTGGAAGTGTGGATATGAATGAAGATGTACGAGTTTGTTACCAGGTCAGAGACTGACCTGATATTTCATATTGAGCACTTTTTATTATTGATTAAGCTGATGTGAACGTATATAGAGGATTTTAAGCACTGTGAAGTAGACTGCTTGATGAGGTGAATGCACACTGCAGGTAGATTTCATAGGGACTTACAGGTTTAGTTGTGCACTAGATCTACTAATTTATTAAGAGCAAATGTTAAAAAGATTTTAAAAACCATTCCAAATGTTTATTCAACAGAATTTTCTTTGGAAACTCATTTCAGGCTATTTAATGTGAGTAATCAGATTTGTTTGTTAATCTTCTCTAGTAACTAAATAGTAAAGCATTATAACTAAAAGCATTAAGTGATCTCATAAAGGAACATAAATGATGTATAAGACCGCTAGCTGTATGCCAGCATTTCACTTCCAGTTCTTCTTTACCACTGCTGAGTCCCAGCTTTTCTCCTCTGCTTGCTGTCCTTTTCTCTTTTCTTTAAAAAAAAAAAAAAGTATTTATTTTAGTTTCCTTGTTCCTGACTTATTCATCACACAAAATAAGAGCTGTCTGTGTGCCAACTTAAAAAAAAGTACAGTCTCTAAACAGAGGTAGCTCTAGATCATCTTACTTTGGGAATAGAATGTTGATATTCTCTACTGCCCATGTATCATATTATACGCTCTTAATATTACCTTACACTTACCAATCAAAAGTTTGAGTTTTTTAAATATATTTTCAAATTTTCTGATCAAAAGTGAGTAATGACATTTCTAATGTTGCTAAATATTTCTATTTAAAAAAAAAATGTTTTTAAAACTTTTTTGATCATCAAAGAATCCTGAAATGAGTATTGTTTCCATAATAAACCACATAATAACTGATTTCAGCATTGATAATTAGAAGTTTCTTGAGCAGTAAATCAGCTTCTCAAATAAATGCATTCTTTTTTAATCAAATAAATACAGCCTCGGTGAAAAAGACTTCTTTTAAAAACATTGACCAATCTTTTCCAACCCTGAACTTTTGAATGGTAGTGTACGCACTTGAAATAGCTGAATTTCTTGTGCATTCTGCACCTGGGCTGTAGGTCCTGTAACTGGTGCACATGGGAGTCCTTTTAGGTCTTCCTGACTCTAATGAATGTATATGATGCAAATGCCTTCTGCAAACATATACTTTCTGTGTTGCAAACATTCTTTTTTCCTCTTCTGATTTCATGTGCTGAGATCTTCTCTTGCAAGTGCTTGTTTGCAGTGGGCAATGACAACATAAGTGTCTATAAATGCAAAAGTTTCAAGTAAAGTCAAAGTTTTTTTTGCAAAAAAGATTTTCAATTTTTTCGCAATATATAAAGGTGATGTGTTTTGGTGAAGGATAATGCCATTAAGCCTTTAATGTTGCACATCCGAAAGGCTAATGAATTTATTATTTTTTTAATGATTTTCATTATATAGGAGACGTGCACAAAGTACAATTAATTAAACATTGGTTTCAGTATTTCTTGACTGATCAAATGCAAGCAGCCAGCACTGCAGTACTGTACAGTACAGTCATAGAGTGTAACATTGATATTAAGCAACTGATAAATCCATGATTGAGTCCATGCTGCTTTGTGTGAAGCAGTACAATATAACATTCTACCTCAAGAACAGGGTACACCTTATAAAGCTCTCAAACATTGAGCATTTTTTATTTTTCTAAATAAAAAAAAACATGAAGAGAAAAAAAGGTTTAGTGCAAGGCACCAACACGGCCTGCTTGTTCTTGCAAAAGGTTTCAGGACCTGAAACCTAAGAAACCGATTGTTGCTTTATGAACCGTTTGACTTAAATGAGCTCTTGAGGTCAATACAACTCTTGGGCAACTGAACATTTGTGTTGATGGTACTTTGTTTCTCGCAGTTTATGTTTGTACTGAAATAATCATCTTGACAGATACTGTATATAGTGTCTATAAGAATACAGCTTAATTCAACCATATGCAGTGTTCTTCAACCTGTATAGGGACATTTAGAAGACATTATCTTTGTTATTCTGTTATAAATGGCTTGGTAATTTGTCTGTGTTGGAGGTCATATCAGATGAGATGGCCAATAACAAGTCAGTTTTGCATTTTATTCTAACCGTGTTTGTGTGAGGTTTTAGTATAGGAATAATCAACACTGCTGAATATTAGCATAATGATATTAGACACGTTTGAATTTGATCTTTTCAATTTGGGAATCTGTAGTAAATTTTTGCTGTGTCAAATGGGAGGGATGTCCAGCTGTCTCAAGACCATCTCTACTCATATCATTTACAAAGACAAAATGTACATGAAACCTGATTTTTGGCGTATTACTTCTGTTGCTGTCTCTGTGTTTATTTGTCTTTACATTCTACCATGTTTCTATATGTCTTTATTGACCACTTGTACCGTTAATACTTCTGGGTGTTTGATAAACCTGTCCCTTTAATCCTTATTTGAGATGGGCTTCTGATATCAACTTTGTAATGACATCACACAATGTAAAAATGTGCAAACAAACTAATTTCAGATCTTGGCAAAAGAGGGAAATATTCCACTGGTAAACTATGGGCTCTAGCCAAGTGTGGGGGAGTTTAGGGAAAATGAGAATACAAAATCATGAATACACATCTGTTTTTATGTTTTCTGGGAGGGTCTCACTATACTTTTCACATGGATATGAGCAATAAAGAGTCTTTAAAACAATGTGTTTTTTTTCTTCATCTTTATATCAATACATAAAGTTTACTTGTGTCAGCAATAGCTTAAGGATTCTGTTTAAGCTTGTTTCTGCCACAGGATTCACAGTTATGGCTCTTATTTTTCTCGAAATTGTGAAGAAACTCAGAATTCAGACTTTTTTTTCCACACGCGATTTTAAGTCTGAAATTTACATTTATCTCACAGTTCAGATTTTCTCTCCTTGCAGTTTCAAGTTTGTATCTCATAATTTTAATTTATCAGAATAGCAAGTTCATGCAATGATTTTTTATCTTAAGCAATATCTGGATTGTGAAAAAAATATATAAATATATATATTGTTGCATAAATGGGCTTCCATTTAGTATCTGAATGCTAAAGTGAAACCTTGATGTCTGTTGGAAAATAGGATTACATAATATTATATAATATTGCAATATTCTTATCCTGCTGTTATGCGACAATGTTTTTACTTGTAAGTAGCTTGGCAATATGCACCAGTAGAAATAGTTTGGATAATTTGACTATGCTTACAGCTGCCAAAATAGTATAATTATCTCACTCATTTCAATTTTACCATGTATAGATCCATTCAACATAATTTAGCAGTCTGTGGCTGCATATACTGTAAGTTACAATGAGTCTGTTTTAAATGTTTTTTTTTTTTTTATAATTAAATGAACATTTCTGAACCTTTTGAATAACTTCTTAATTGTGAACAAGCTGTTAAAATTTGGTTATAACAGAATTATAAATTTCAAGTGCGTAAACAACAGTTTTCAATGCAAAAACTAAACCTTAATCTGTACACAACAACATCTGTACACGTTAAGACATTGATTCATTTTTCCATATGTGACTCAAAACAGGAGAGCTTCTGTAATGCAGTAACTATTCAAGTAGCACCTGAAGATGCAATTCAGGAAATTGCATATTGCAATGGAAATTCATTTTGGTTTTTAAAGGATACATATCATATTCACCATAGAAACAGCACTAGAATCTAGAGTTTCTTCCAGCTGTCATTAGTAGTGTGCGTTTTTGTAGCTAGAGATGAATGCACATGTGCACATGCAACAAAATTGTTTATGTATGACAAGATCAGTTATCAATCCCTGAATGTACTGTGCAAGTCCAGAAGATTTAGCCCATTATATGAATTATCATAGGCTTCATTATCACAAGGCTATATTTAAAGCATAATACTATCTTGCAAATAAAAGTACAACCTGACAGTACGATGCTTGAGGATAATAAATATAATAACATCAAAAATATTTTGAAGGTTTGGATACAATACAAGAAAATCTGGAATACTATTTTCAATGAAAATATTTGTATGTAATACATTTGATTAAATCTGTATGTATATGTATTACATTTACATGTATTAAATCTGCAATTGTTACTTTAAAGAGCTATTTACATGATTTAATCCATAAAAATTTGTTTTAATAAAGTACTGTGTTATTTGAGCCATATTAAATAATATTTTTTGATAAATAAAACAGTTAATTTTTAGGTAACTATTTTATCAGTGTATATTTAGAGGGAAAGTAACTAATCATTAGTTCTATTTTAGTAAGGTTTGTAAGCATACTCAAAAACACATAAACATGAAACATGACAACATAAGTATTTGTTTGCTTCAATAAAACTTAAAGGCTAAGCTGTCAGATTCCCTTTTTCCTATAAAATGTCCAATGGTGTGTACAGTGGGTAAAGAAAATTAATCCCCCCCTTTAAAATAATACCATTTTGTTGCTTTGCAACCTGAAATGACTGGACTGGACACAGTTTTGGTTTTACTCTGCTGTATTTACTTATAACATCCAAGTGAAAGGCCGCTGGATAAAACAAAAAGTGTATATCCAGCTTCAATTCAGGCAGCAATGCAACAAAATGTGATTATTTTAAAGCATGTGATTCTTTTCTATACCCACTATATGTAACATTTCAGCAATCTAAGTGTGTTCTCTTTTAAGACATTAATAGTCTCTTCTTCTGCGCTTTATCATCATTATAGACATTCAATATTTGTATTTCTGTCCATGTCAGTTCCACTCTGCATTCAGACATTCACAACCAAATCCTCAGCTGTGACTCCAGACCATTGATCAGTCTCATATTAACAGACTGCAGTCTCCTCTTCTGTCTATCTTTGAGTCATCTAGTCTTGCGATCATTCTGGACCTTTTGGTGTCCATTGGCCTCCAGGCCATCAAGTTTGAGGTGGGCCTGGCTGTAGTGGCGGATCAGAGCTCCAGGAATTAGAGCCACACAGGCGATCAACAGGAGCTGCAGCAAGGTGCCCCACGAAAAGATGTCATCCAAAGAGTGGATCTCAGACAAGATTGCACCCGTACGGACACAGATAAAATTATAAGGGATTAGACCTGGGGAGAACATAAGTATTTGAGATCATGAAGGTTGTTTTTAAGGTCAAAATGGAATTATTAGGAAAAGTTAGGTGGGGCGAGGGGTAGGGTATGCTGAATTGCAATGAGTATGTGCAGCTATAACACAGAAAATACATTAATGTATAACATGTACTGTAAGCTTACCAATGAGAATGGAGAAAAAGAATATGGGGATGGGGATGTTCAGGATTGGAGAGGTGACATTAAGAAACCAGTTTGGCGTCATGGGAAAGAACCGCAGAAAGAGCAAGAAGAAGAACAAACTACTCCTGTTCTTTTCCACCTAATAGAGAGAGATTCATCATGTGCTCGTGTTGCATGAAGTTTGAACGCCAAAGTTTTATAACAGATGAAAATAATGATCAGGGTTGCCAAATTGGGCTACTTTCAAACATTTTTTCATCACAAAGTATGCCTTATATATATATATACAGGTGCTTCTCAATACATAAGAATGTCGTGGAAAAGTTCATTTAATTCAGTAATTGAACTCAAATTGTGAAACTCATGTATTAAATAAATTTACTGCACACAGACTGAAGTAGTTTAAGTCTTTGGTTCTTTTAACTGAGATGATTTTGGCTCACATTTAACAAAACCCCACCAAATCACAATCTCAACAAATTAGAAAACTTCATAAGACCAATAAAAAAAACAGTATGTTCATAAAAGTATGTTCATTTAATGTACATGTACTTAATACTTGGTAGGGGCTCCTTTTGCTTTAATTACTGCCTCAATTCGGTGAGGCATGGAGGTGATCAGTTTGTGGCACTGCTGAGGTGGTATTGAAGCCCAGGTTTCTTTTATAGTGGCTTTCAACTCATCTGCATTTTTTGGTTTCTTGATTCTCATTTTCCTCTTGACAATATCCCATAGATTCTCTATTTGGTTTCAGGTCTGGTGAGTTTGCTGGCCAGTCAAGCACACCAACACCATGGTCATTTAACCAACTTTTGATGCTTTTGGCAGTGTGGGCAGGTGCCAAATCCTGCTGGAAAATGAAATCAGCATCTTCAAAAAGCTGGTCAGTAGAAGGAAGCATGAAATGCTAAAAAATGTATTGGTAAACAGGTGCAGTTACTTTGGTTTTCATGAAACACAATGGACCAACACCAGCAGATGACATTGCACCCCAAATCATCACAGACTGTGGAAACTTCAAGCAACTTGGGTTATGAGCTTCTCCACCCTTCCTCCAGACTCTAGGACCTTGGTTTCCTTGTCACATTGCTTGACATGTCTATATGCCTTGACTCCCAGCCTCAGTCCATTCCTTGTGAAGTTCACTCTAATTCTTGAATTAATTTTGCTTGACAATCCTCATAAGGCTGTGGTTCTCTCGGTTGGTTGTGCATCTTTTTCTTACACACTTTTTCCTTCCACTCAACTTCCTGTTAACATGCTTGGATACAGCACTCTGTGAACAGCCAGCTTCTTTGGCAATGAACGTTTGTGGCTTACCCTCCTTGTGAAGGGTGTCAATGATTGTCTTCTGGACAACTGTCAGATCAGTAGTCAGTCCAATGATTATGTAGCCTAGTGAACCAAACTGAGAGACCATTTTGAAGGCTCAGGAAACCTTTGCATGTGTTTTGAGCTAATTAGCTGATTGGCATGTCACCATATTCTAATTTGTTAAGATAGTGAATTGGTGGGTTTTTGTTAAATGTGAGCCAAAATCATCACAATTAAAAGAACCAAAGACTTAAACTACTTCAGTCTGCATGCATTGTAATTATTTAATACATTTAAGAGTTGGATTACTGAAAAAAATTAACTTTTCCTCAACATTCTAATTTATTGAGAAGCACCTGTATATATAATCATTAATATGACATCTAAATTGACTGGAATCCTTGGAATCAAACCCATAGCCTTTACATTGCTAGCACCGTATGCTACTGTTTAGGCTAAAGTAGATGCAGAGTATAAAAAAAAAAGCTAAGTCATAAATACAGTCACTGACTACAACCCGAATTCCGGAAAAGTTGGGACGTTTTTTAAATTTTAATAAAATGAAAACTAAAGGAATTTCAAATCACATGAGCCAATATTTTATTCACAATAGAACATAGATAACGTAGCAAATGTTTAAACTGAGAAATATTACACTTTTATCCACTTAATTAGCTCATTTAAAATTTAATGCCTGCTACAGGTCTCAAAAAAGTTGGCACGGGGGCAACAAATGGCTAAAAAAGCAAGCAGTTTTGAAAAGATTCAGCTGGGAGAACATCTAGTGATTAATTAAGTTAATTGATATCAGGTCTGTAACATGATTAGCTATAAAAGCTTTGTCTTAGAGAAGCAGAGTCTCTCAGAAGTAAAGATGGGCAGAGGCTCTCCAATCTGTGAAAGACTGCATAAAAAATTGTGGAAAACTTTAAAAACAATGTTCCTCAACGTCAAATTGCAAAGGCTTTGCAAATCTCATCATCTACAGTGCATAACGTCATCAAAAGATTCAGAGAAACTGGAGAAATCTCTGTGCGTAAGGGACAAGGCCGGAGACCTTTATTGGATGCCCGTGGTCTTCGGGCTCTCAGACGACACTGCATCACTCATCGGCATGATTGTGTCAATGACATTACTAAATGGGCCCAGGAATACTTTCAGAAACCACTGTCGGTAAACACAATCCACCGTGCCATCAGCAGATGCCAACTAAAGCTCTATCATGCAAAAAGGAAGCCATATGTGAACATGGTCCAGAAGCGCCGTCGTGTCCTGTGGGCCAAGGCTCATTTAAAATGGACTATTTCAAAGTGGAATAGTGTTTTATGGTCAGACGAGTCCAAATTTGACATTCTTGTTGGAAATCACGGACGCCATGTCCTCCGGGCTAAAGAGGAGGGAGATAACACCTTCCAGCATGTTATCAGCGTTCAGTTCAAAAGCCAGCATCTCTGATGGTATGGGGGTGCATAAGTGCATACGGTATGGGCAGCTTGCATGTTTTGGAAGGCTCTGTGAATGCTGAAAGGTATATAAAGGTTTTAGAGCAACATATGCTTCCCTCCAAACAACGTCTATTTCAGGGAAGGCCTTGTTTATTTCAGCAGGACAATGCAAAACCACATACTGCAGCTATAACAACAGCATGGCTTCGTCGTAGAAGAGTCCGGGTGCTAACCTGGCCTGCCTGCAGTCCAGATCTTTCACCTATAGAGAACATTTGGTGCATCATTAAACGAAAAATACGTCAAAGACGACCACGAACTCTTCAGCAGCTGGAAATCTATATAAGGCAAGAATGGGACCAAATTCCAACAGCAAAACTCCAGCAACTCATAGCCTCATTGCCCAGACGTCTTCTAACTGTTTTGAAAAGAAAAGGAGATGCTACACCATGGTAAACATGCCCCGTCCCAACTATTTTGAGACCTGTAGCAGAAATCAAAATTGAAATGAGCTCATTTTGTGCATAAAATTGTAAACTTTCTCAGTTTAAACATTTGCTATGTTATCTATGTTCTATTGTGAATAAAATATTGGCTCATGTGATTTGAAAGTCTTTTAGTTTTCATTTTATTAAAATTTAAAAAACGTCCCAACTTTTCCGGAATTCGGGTTGTATTTTTAGAACATTCATTAATGGACAATCCCTCTATCATGTGCTCATGATACCTAGAGGCAACCCACCATTCTCTGTAGCATCGCCACTTTCTCAGGGAAGAGCCTGACGATGTGGCGTTTGCCAAATGTACGGGACAGCAGGTAGCAGTTGGCGGAACCCACTGTAGTCAAAGTGCAGGCGATGAGGAGTCCATGCCATGGCCCAAACAACGCCCCTGCTAGCATGTTCTAGACTCGACAGGAAAGATTGACAGTGAAAGTTGGTTTATTAGCTCATAAGCAACATATAGTCACAACTGTTGATCAATCGTTTATTTCAGTCTTATAAGTTGGTTTCAGGCAGGTCTAGTAGACCTCTTTTACCAACCAAAAAGAACGAGCCTGGCATGGCGAAGGACTGCTTGTAAAGGTAGGCACTGCAAAAGAGAATGAACACATAGCCAGTGTGTTCTGTCTTATAGAAGTACAACAGCTCGGCTAGTTCCCTCAACTCATCCAGATCAGACGGAAACTTCAACCTGGAGAAAACATAAGACATTATGGAATCAGTAAATAATGGCAATGAATTTGTAAGATTCTCTTGTCATTTCTAACCGATTGGAGTGTGGCTGTTCTCTTACCATCAACCAAATTGCTTACCCTTATCAAAATCAGCACTAAAGAGACTGCTTTGAAGGAGGACAAGGGTTTTAATCATTGGATTTAGTGGGTACTGTGGGCTTTAGTAATATGACTTAAGCGTAATGATCTGAAAAAGCCCTTTGTTGCCCGCAAAATGTGGTGACCAGAAACTGTTACTTTAAAGAGATATTTGTACATGATTTAACCGATATAAAGTAGTTTTGATGGTATAAATGAATGTTCTAGGTTGATTCAGTGATATTAAATCATATTTTTGATAAAATCAGTCAATTTAGATGTCACTATTTTAGGTTACAATTTACTTTTTTTTTTTTTTTACAAGTGTCTAATTTTGAGTGGGTAATAAAATACAGTACTTAAAATCAGATAAGTTTGAAGCTTGAGAGTTTTTTTTATCATTTATTTATAAATACAGGACAAATTTCATATGCCTCTTTTACTTTCTTGTAATTAACAAAATGACCAGGGTTTTCAATGAGGGTAAGGGTCTGTGACCACAAGGTGGTACCATGGTGGTACTGCAGGAAGTCTGACAAAATGAAATATTCTTTAAATATACACAATATTACCAAAAACAATTATTAACCAAAAACAAAGTTAAAGGGACAAATCACAATAAATATAAACTGTATATTAATACATTATAGTACTGTTAACACATACTGTATGAAGCAGTGACATATTTAGGTTTATATATATATACAAGTTATTTTTAGATAACAATAGGCTTGAAATCACCAAAGGGTTTTTAAAAATCATTGAAGGCCCCTGATCAAGACAATAGCCTATCAGCAAGATGAGAAAGACTGAAATCTGCCCTCAGCAAGAGTGAAGGAATAAAATATGATACACCAACTGAACGGAAATAGCCTCTCAGCTTTGGAAATGTGCTTGTGTGTGTGTGTGTGTGTGTGTGTGTGGCTGTACTTGATGGCCAAACTGTTTTAAATGTCTTTAAACACATGATCACATGATCATCAATAAATATGTGGATGTACCACAGACTGAATTTCTCGTGTGGTGGTACCAACTGATGAATCACATCTTGGGCAGTAGTGAGTAATCTAAGCTCCTTACTGCCGACCAGGGGGTAATTTGGGCACGTAGCGGGGCGGTACTCCCAAACCATTTGCCAAAGCAGAGGTCTTGATTTCACATGCGTAACCAGTGTGACGAATATAAACATGTGATATGCTCCAAATTAAATTGAGTGCAGACTGAGTATGTTCTCACAAGTACAACAACAAGAGAGCCTTCAGTGGAGGAAACTCACCAGACAATAAACAAAACAGTAACAGTAAAATAAGCAAAACTACTTTTAAAAGAAATGACATATTCAGCCAATTAAGCCTTCTTTAAACAGCTTATTTTTATGGCTACACCACTGTAAAACATGATACATGCACGTTAACACAAAATTTCCCTTCTCTTATAACCATGGGAATTCCCATCCAAAGACTACAGCTGTCTCTGCCATCACTGCTGAACAACATGTGAAAAACTTCACCCCAGTCTCATCAGCCGATATTTTCCCAGGGTACATAAGGGTGAGCTAACCAGGAAATGAACCAAGACATACGGGTCACAAGACACTATGGAAAGGTCAGATCTTTGGACGGAATGTGATAATGGTAGACATACAACAGATCCGTTACCTAATTTGAAACTCCAGTGTCCTTTCCACTGCTTTTGTTGATGACTTCAGAAAGTGACGTACAGGGCTTTTGAGACGTCTCTGCTCTCCTTTTATTTATGTGTTATTTATTTTAGCTGGTCATCATGCCAGACAAACAAGTTGCATATGAACCATCCAGATATCTCTTTCTCTCCCTCCTCCTCTATATTGCACAACTCAGCAAATTCAAGAGGTCCACTCCAGAAGGCAGTTGTCTGATCTTATAACTGTCACCTCATGTCCTCTGCTAGGCTCCACTTCTGAGACATGACGGCTAATGTTGATTTGCATTCAGAGCAGACAAGGTAATAATTAATAGAGAGTTTAAAATTACATTAATAATAAAAAAATATATATTTAAAAATGTATATGAAAAAACAAGAGCACACACACACACACACACACACATACATATATATATATATATATATATATATATATATATATATATATATATATATGGGATCTAGAGGACTATGTGTGGATCTAGGGGTTCTTAGACTCCTTAATTCACTCATAGCATACAGTCACACACATGCAAAGCAGATGATATCTGAGAACCAGATGCATAATAAGAACGGACTAAGGATCAGGTCCTTTAGGAGACATGAAAGGACAGATGAAACGTTAGAGAAGAAAAAGAGTTTTGATGTTGGTTGCAGGTGAAACACCTATGATCTGGACATTTCCCACCCCGGGCCAGAGCTGCTCCTCACACGGTATAAAGTATCGCTGAGGAGGAGAGAGCAAAGGAGCTGTATGTTCCAGAATATTTGCCATTATCAGAGATTAACTGACAAAGCTTCTCTCTTTCTACACTACACATCCATCTCTCTCTTCCATTTATTATTCTCCCACAACTCATTGTCAGAATTGAGATGAGGATGTATATATTATAATAAATAAACCAACACTGAGTCAAACAGACATGCAGGCAAATAAGGAAGAATGTGAAATTAATGAAGATAGAGAAAACTAATAAATAAAGAAAGAGGGAGTTGTTCCACAAATAAAAGTAAGTGCTGTCACAAACTGCATGTACAGTCAGTGACTGTAGAAATAGTGTGAACTTACTGTTACATTGCAACATATTTTTACATGAGTTTAATGACAATGCATCATCCAATATATTATTAGGTGAAATGTATTATCAATGGAAATAACTAAACATTTTACAGTTCAGTTATCACAAATCCGTGATAACGGCCATCTTGCTTCATTAACTGAGGCAAAAAGTCCCCAGGATAAACATGCAAGGTAAAACACATTAAATATTCTATTTACATGCATGTTTTTTTTTCACAGTTTACATGACAGAAAACAAAAATCAAGTTACTAAATCACAATCCAATCAAATAGTATCTATTTCATTTTATGTTGTGTATGTTTGTATCATATCTGTGTATGTTCACCTGAAACCATTTCCTATTTTTTTAAAATTATTTAAGTTATTATCAGCACATGTACGATTATTAAAATAACATATATGACATGTAGGTTTGTAAATTGTGTGTTATTAAGACGCAAGTTTAACTGATGTGTTAATTAGGCCTACCATTTGACAGTTAATAGAGCATTTAATAGAATTAATTCAACTACAAACAATAGCATCATTAGGAATTGCTCACAAAACAAAGTACCAAAGATAAGATGCAGTGAGATCGTATTCTAATTGTTCTACCTGAGTTTTTCCTCCTCCGGTTCATCGGCAGTGTGTTCAGGTTCAGTGTCGTGAACCCGGACGGCACGAGGACCCGGCGGCAGAAACGCTGACAGCAGATACAAGTAAAAAGTTGCCGCGGCCACCAAGGCAATTAAACCCCAGATTGAGCGCATAGTCCCGGGCTAGATCGGTCTAAAAACGACACGGTTGCACTTGGTGCCACACCTGTTAAATAGCAGATCCACTCAGTGGGCAGTTTATACATGTTACGTCTCCAGCCCATGGAAGTACGTGGACCTACTATGTATTGCAACAATCTGAGTCAGTGAAGCCCCCCATGAGGGTGGACCTATCTGTCACATGAGACCCCCAAACACGAGCCTTTGGTTTTAGGACTCTGGGAACAGTATATGTAACTTTAAAAAACATTAAATAGAACCCCGCTTAAACTATGTAACAAAACATTATAGGCTATTAGAGGCTATATCAATAGGCCTACTATCAGTGCATTATTTTCAGAGCTGCAGAGAGTAATTATTCACGTGGCATCCAAAAATGAAATTGAACCATTGTTTTTAAGCCATTATATTGATGTAGTGAGCAGATATAATTGAGGTATAATATGATTTATCAAAGTCAAATGTGCTAAAACAGCAACAATGGTAGCTACTTAATTCATAACCGTGAAATACTTTATTCTACATTATGACCAAAAAGATATTAGGAATAAGTAGTACTGTAAATAAAAAGAACATGTTAATAAAATTATGCAACTCTAAAAATGTAAAGTGACATGCAAAATATAAAAGTGATAGTTAAAAAGAATGCCTAGTAATAAAGAATACGATTTTTTAAAAACAAGTGGACTGAGCAACTGGGTAAATAAAAAAATAAAAAAATAAAAAACGAGTTTACTCAGTTTCCATAAACTGTTGGCAAAGAACATCCATTCAAGACATATTCTGTGGAAAGATTGGGAATGGTTTGAACAAATTTCAACTGTTTGGAACCAATTTTACTCAAATGAAGTGAACAATTTAATTGAGAGAATGGATCTTATACTAGCAATTACACGGGCTTTCGTTGAGTACTGTACTGTCTTAAAACATGTACGTCAGTCTTTTTTCCTTTTCTTCTTTTTCCAAGGTTAACTCTGGCCCTCAAGCTCTACTTTCCTGCTCCTAATCAAACACATAAGCTAATCAAGGTTTTAAGGATTACTACCACATGATGGCAGAGTTTCCTTCATAATCTAAAGCCCAAAGAGGAACCAACACAGGGTGAGTTTTGGAGAGATTTAGAATTTGTTTAACTACTTGTTTTATAAAGAAATGTCCAAACTCCTGTAATAAAAGAAAGAAATAAAGGTATGACAAATTAACAGTTTAAATATAAACATAAAAGTTGTAAAACATAATGCATCTTGCTGTGTAAAAACATGAGAAGTGTCTGAAATCACACGTGTCATTTAATCAAAATAATATTATTGTTAGCCTATCAGGTTTTAGGGCTCAGGTTTAAGCTGCAGTTATGGCTGAGGGAGAAGATTGATATGTTTGTTAGACAGGAATGTTGATTCAGAAACAAGGTCTTGGCACCAATTACTGTAGGCAAGAAAAATAAAAAAGGGAGTGACAGACTTTGAAATGTTTGATTAATGTTCCCCTTGAGGAAGTTGTTTCATCATCAAAGATTAAAATAACCTTCCCAGCATACTGAAGAGGCAGATTCATTGATAAAATACTGCTGTGTAGGTTCTCTACAGAGCTGCCGTGCCTGACTGAGAGTTATACAGTATATTGATTACAGGCATATTGGTTTCCACATTTTCACGATTGGTTAAGGATCCACCGATTTGAATTGTGTGGAACATCTCTAATCAACTGATTCCCATTCACTGATGGGGAGTTTGAATGCACGTGGTGGACACACACAGACACAGCGGGCTGTGCTGGATGCTGAGTGGACTTATTGATTTATTTTTGTGGAGCCACAATTTTGTCATTGATATTAATCAGTGACACACAAAAGAAAAACGGTGAGATTTCATGCTTGATATTCAAGTCTTTAACTTTAAGGAATCATTCAGAAGAAGGAATTGTTCGACAACTTTTCCAGGAAAGAGAGTGACGATGTTATAGCTTGTTCATCATCAGTGTTATGTCACTGAGTCTGTGCGAGCGTGATGTAAGATACGAGGGTGCTGTCGTTCACACAAATAAAAGATAGACTTTGGAAGATAAAGGGATTTAGATGTGATTAAAGAGAGATAGGTGCACTCTTAGCTCATTTTGATGGTCCCCTTTACAGGATGCTGTGCTTTTTAAAAGGACATACAGTACTAGGAAGCAATGCTGCTTGGGACAAGAAAAAAAGTAAGAGAAATACTTGATATGAAAAGAAGTCTTTTATTAATAATCCTTTAAAAAATAGACCAGTATAATTACTCATCTTAAAAAAAAATTGTTCATGTTGTTTGCGACATTATTTCATATGTGGTTTCAGATATTTTTAATGTTATCTCTCCATTTCTCTTATGCTATATTGAAAGTCTACACAACCGATATTTTCAAGCTTCAAAACATACATAAAGACACGGTAAACATAATCCATATGAATCAAGCATTTTCTATAATGAAATGATTTAAATGTAGGCTTTAAAAACATGATCAGTGCACATACATAGAGCACATCAAATATGTTAAAAGGAAGCTCACACGTACTCGCTTGATGCATGAGAACGAAACTCACTGTTTCTCACACAGCAAACAACCATATTTAATATGTTCTGTGTATGCGCATTCTGAAGATAAACAAAAGTATTATGGCTTTAGAACGACACACGAGTAAGTAAATGACAGAATTTTCACTTTTTAGTGTACTATTCCTTTAAATTTAAGTCTGTTCCAAGTCCTTATAAACAAAGCTATTGTATGGCTTCATTATACCAATTTTATAATACTTTTTTGAAACTTGAAAGCCACAGTCCCCCTTTTATTGTATTTGCATGTAAAGAGTGACCACTACAATTGTTCCTTCATGGGACATAAAGTCAATGAGTAAATAATTAAAATGTTAATTTTAATTCCACATAATTTTTTTTTTTTTTACAGAAACTAGATATTACCCCACCACATAACTAGTTGTACCTAAATAACCCTATAAAAGATGTATCCAAACCAGAGTTTTAACATACTGTATGCACACTCATACACTATCCCCGAATGATTTATGTTCACCCCTTGTAGTTACTGAAACATCTGGATCATGCATTGGATCCCTTAACAAATGTGACAGTGAAACTACTCCCAGGAGATCTGCAGCAGTTCCACTGGAGTTTTACTGAACTACAGCATTTATAGACATTCTGAACTCTATTGGGGTTAGACAACACGTCTCAGGACCTACTCATTGTCGAAATCATACTCTAGATTTAATACTGTCACATGGAATTGATGTTGATAGTGTTGAAATTATGCAGCAAGTGATGATATCTCATTATATATCCTATAGATCATTATTTTGTTTTTTGCAAACTTCATATAGCCAAAATTGTAAATTCTACTTCTTGTTACAAGTATGGTAGAACCATCACTTCTACCACAAAAGACTGCTTTGTTAGTAATCTTCCTGATGTATCCGAATTCCTTAGCATATACAAAACCTCAGAACAACTTGATGATGTAACAAAAACTATGGACTCTCTCTTTTCTAGCATTTTAAATACATTTGCTTCTTTTATGCTTAAGGAAGGTTAAGGAAAACACCATGGTATAATGAGCATACTCGCACCCTAAAGAGAGCAGCCCGGAAAATGGAGAGCAGCTGGAGGAAAACAAAACTAGAGGTATTTCGTATTGCTTGGCGGGAAAGTAACCTATCCTACAAAAAAGCATTAAAAACTGCTAGATCCGATTACTTTTCTTCTCTTTTAGAAGAAAACAAACATAACCCCAGGTATTTGTTCAATACAGGGGCTAAATTAACGAAAAATAAAGCATCAACAAGTGTTGACATTTCGCAACATCACAGCAGTAATGACTTTATGAACTACTTCTAAAATCGATACTATTGGAGATACAATTGTAACCATTCAGCCGTGCACTATAGACCCCCTGAGGAACAGTTCCACTCATTCTCTACTATAGGAGAGGAAGAATTGTATAAACTTGTTAAATCATCTAAACCAACAACATGTATGTTAGACCGTATACCACCTAAGCTCCTAAAAGAGGTGCTTCCAGAAGTCATAGATCCTCTTCTGACTATAATTAATTCATCATTGTCATAAGAATATGTCCCCAAAACCTTCAACCTGGCTGTTATTAAGCCTCTCATAAAAAAAACAACAACTTGATCCCAAAGAACTAGTTAATTATTAACCAATCTCGAATCTCCCTTTTCTGTCCAAGATACTAGAAAAGGTAGTATCCTCACAATTATATTCCTTCTTAGAGCAAAATGGTATCGGTGAGGATTTCCAGTCAGGATTTAGACCATATCATAGTACTAAGACTGCTCTCCTTAGAGTTACAAATTATATGAAAGTTCTGCCAGGAAGACTCAATTACTTCGTCACTAATTACCTTCATCATTATCCAATCACGTCTTTATACTTCTGTATAAAAGATCGTACTTACACATGTTTGAGTTCGCAGATGCCGACATGATAACAACCTCCACCCTCCCCACCACCACCACCAGGATGGTCCTGTCCTTACCTTCCAGGGGGGTTGGCTGTGCCCCTGCCTTCGTCTTCAGGCAGGAAATGCAGGTCCGCTACCCTCGGATTACGAACCATGGACGGGGCCTTCCGCCAAAGAAATTTATAATTATTCTTGCTGAGTCAATAAATGTATGCTTCGTACATTATTTTATCTCCAGAGTCTTTCTGGTAGAACTACTCTTATCATCCGATCATGGGTGTATCTCTGTATTAGTGCTAATGGATCTTGGTTCTGCGTTCGACACTATTGACCACCACATTCTTTTGCATAGACTAGAACACTTTGTTGGCATTAATGGAAATGCATTATTATGGTTTAAATCATACTTATATGACCGCCATCAGTTCGTAGCAGTGAATGAAGAGGTATCATATCGATCACAAGTGCAGTATGGAGTCAAGTCAAGTCACCTTTATTTATATAGCGCTTTAAACAAAATACATTGCGTCAAAGCAACTGAACAACATTCATTTGGAAAACAGTGTGTCAATAATGCAAAATGATAGTTAAAGGCAGTTCATCATTGAATTCAGTGATGTCATCATCTCAGTTCAGTTTAAATAGTGTCTGTGCATTTATTTGCAATCAAGTCAACGATATCGCTGTAGATGAAGTGACCCCAACTAAGCAAGCCAGAGGCAACAGCCGTTAAAGGATTCTTAGGCTGCATTAATTAGGTAAACCGGAACCCGGAACACTTCCCATAACACCTGATGTACTTGCTACATCATTAGAAGAATGGCATCTATGCTAATATTAGTCTGTTTCTCGCTTATTCCGAGGTCACCGTAGCCACCAGATCCAGTCTGTATCCAGATCAGAGGGTCAGTGCAGTCACCCGGATCCAGTACGTATCCAGACCAGATGGTGGATCAGCACCTAGAAAGAACCTCTACTGCCCTGAAAGACAGCGGAGACCAGGGGTCTCATATATCAACCTTGCATACGCACAAAAACTTTGAGTATGCCAGCTTTCACGCTCACGGTCAGATGTACTAACAGTGAAATTAACGCAAGAATGTGCGTTCCTCCAAGCCAATTTCATGACTGGCGTACGTTCATTTCTCATTGTTTTTGTCCGTTGGCGACCCTTACAGGCAATGAAGTGAAGTTGCAAACATTACACAACAAATTGTTCTACAAGTCTATCGCACCACCACCTGTGGGAAGCATTGCAATTAATTTGCAATTTATAAAATAATTGACATATATTGTCACACGGGCCTTGTGGGAATATTATATTAATTATGCAATTAAATAAGAACATATAAAAGCATAACGGTATGCAAATTGATACAACCCTTAGTCTATGGCAATGGCAGCTTTGGCCTTATCAGAGGACGTTGCTAATGGCAGAATCCGACGAGAACGAGTTTTTAGGGACCACATTGATTTTCTGGCCCAGGATGATGACTGGCTTATCAGCCGTTTCAGATTTCCAAGGGCTATCCTCTTGGAGCTCTGTGCTGAGTTGGGGCCAAATCTAGAGAGAGAGAGACAATGAGGAGCCACGCAATACCCGTTCCCTTGCAGGTGCTGACAACACTTGGTTTCCTGGCAACTGGTTCTTTCGAAAGGGAACTGGCAGGCCGCTCAGGAATAAGCCAGTCGTCTGTGAGCCGGGAAATGCCAGCGGTATGGGATGGGATCATCCGCATGTCTACCAGGTATATAAGGTTCCCATATGATGCAGTTGACCAGCCAAACATTAAAATGCAATTTGCAGCGATAGCCGGTTTTCATAATGTTATCGGAGCGATTGACTGCACACACATTGCTATAAAGGCACCATCTGAAGAATTTGCATATGTGAATTGGAAACATTTTCATACAATAAATGTGCAGATAATATGTGATGCACAAATGCGCCTAACAAATATTGTGGCAAGGTGGCCTGGGTCAACCCATGATTCATATATCCTTACAAACAGCATGGTTGGGATGAGGCTCCAAGCTGGCAGGGTGCGTGATGGGTGGCTTCTTGGTAAGTGAGGCATTTAAAGTTATGATTCTATCTAATTGTAGTATATATATATTTTTTGCATGTAATTATTGAATAACCCTTCAGGAGACCGCGGTTATCCAATAAAGACGTGGCTTTTAACCCCCCTCACCAACCCACAAACTGACCAATAGCGCACATACAATGATGCCCATTCTCGCACTTGTTCAGTTGTAGAGCGGGTGATTGGGCAGCAGAAATGTCGGTGACGCTGCCTTGACAGGACTGGGGGGATGCTGTTATACCGCCCTGACAAGGTGTGCCGATTTGCTGTTGTGACTCCAAAACAGCATGCGTCAAGACGCGGCCAGACGGACGGACGTCAGCACTGGGGGGAGCACTGGAAATGCTGGGCACAGTGGGCGCTGGCTGCTCAGGAGGGGCGGACTCTGAGTGCCCCTCCTGAGCAGTGGATTTTTCGGCTGTTGCACCATATGAGTCTAAATAAACAGGCACATGTTAACTGTAATTTAAGTCCGTTTCATTTGTAAGGGGCACACACATTTGCAATAAATGAAATGGATCCGTAAAATCTCTGGTGTACTTTTGGTCCGCTACACTGCATGCATTTGACAATGAAATAGGTACGCTATATGTACCAAAGTAAAAACAAATGAGAAATTGGTTACCTTCGTGGCAGTCCTGTAGTAAATCGGAGTCTCCCACAGCAGCAGATAATACTCCAGAGAGTAAAGTGTCACCCATAATTGAGGAAACTCTCTGCTCAAAGGGTGTAAGTTCATCGACCCCTTTACCACTGCCTGTTTTGCAGACACTTTGTCTGTGCGCAGCAGTTCTTCTTTTAACGTCCACCTTTATATCAGACCATTTCTTTTTAAGGTCATTTACAGTGCGACTTTCAGATCCCACCGCATTGACGGCTTCAGCCAAACTCTCCCACTCATATTTTTTCCTTTTGTTATTAATTCCGGAGGACAAAGTTCCAAATAAAATATTTTTTCTAGTCTCTACCTCCGATAGTAGCACCTCCAATTCACTTTCCGTAAAGTTCCGTTTCTTCCCGCTTGCTTTAGCCATTTTCTTACTGCTATCTTTTGCCAAAGTGGACTCATTACCATATTGATTTAATAAGGGGAGGAGACTGGGTGGGGCGTTGTGCTCGTGCATGTGCGCTCAATTTTACGTTAATTGGGATGTACAAAGAGAATATGCGTGGAATCCTTCATATGCAGAGATTCATACCTCTGTTTTTTTTGTGCATACGCACATTTACAGCTTTGTCTGTATGCAATGTTTTAGTATGAATTCAACGCAAGTCTTTGTACATGAGGCCCCAGGACAACTAGAGCCCCAGATACAGATCCCCTGTAAAGACCTTGTCTCAGAGGACCACCAGGACAAGACCACAGGAAACAGATGATTCTTCTGCACAATCTGACTTTGCTGCAGCCTGGAATTGAACTACTGGTTTCGTCTGGTCAGAGGAGAACTGCCCCCCAACTGAGCCTGGTTTCTCCCAAGGTTTTGTTTCTCCATTCTGTCACCGATGGATTTTCGGTTCCTCCGGTTCCAATTTATTTTGTTTAAAACAATATATAAATAAAGGTGACTTGACTTGAAGGATCAGAAGCTGAACCTGAAATGACCTGCCAAAAACATAACAGTACGAAAAAATCACTTAACAATAAATTTATTTAAATTCAAGGGAAAATCCAATGTTGGGCAGATAAAGTTTTAATAAAAATAAAAACTAATTTAAAAAAATATATATTTGTATATATATATTATAATAATACTATTTTATTTTCAGGATCAGGATGGAGCAAGAGAGCAGTCATGCATTGCAAGCATGTAAAATCATTCATAGGATCGTGTTAGATGGGGGTTTCCCCAGCTGGGATGCTGCACTGCTGAAATAGAATTGTGTAACCCAGTTTTGGTGATGGATATAACTCTGCATCAAGCTGAGGGTCCAATTCCTGTCCAGATCTCATTACACTGAGAAAGCAAGACAACGTTACACACACTGAAAAGATTCAGAGATGCACCATCCTGCCAATAACAATCTCAGTGCCTCGGGCAGTGTCTGTTTGGTGGATGATAGCAAATGTGATATTGAAGTTATTCAATAAAACTCAATGTCTGAGTGTGAGAAAGATTTCTCAAATGTTAAAAATGTATGTGTGCGTGTGTTATGTGAGTGTGTGGAGGAGAGTGCTTTCACCCTAGATACAGTATAGTTATTGCTGCAGGCTTTGGTAGTTATATATTGACACCATTCTACCATTCTGCGTGGCCTGCCTGCAGTCTCTGAAAAAGTGGTTATGGATGTTGCCAATTTAATGGAAGCTTATTAGTGTATGAGTGGCTGTGTGCATGTGTGTTTCCCTTTTTATTCTAGAGAGAGTCAGAGACAGCAATATGGGTCTGGAGAGACAATAAAATGTAAACAAGGTTGTAGACATATGACATTAACAATCTTTACTAACATTGTGGAGGTTTTGCTCCCTGACAAGACAATGAAAACAAATAAATACCGTTAACACTAGTGAAACCTTTGAATGATGAATAACTTCTTTGTTGCCCTAGAGACAGTACATATTGACATTTCAGTTGAAGGTGAAAAAGAATGAGATGTAATTAAAGTTGAAGAGGTCAAGAGAAAGATTGTAAACAATGCATATGAACAAGTGTAAAGCTGTGCAATTATTCTGCTCCTCAAGGCCAAGCACATCTGAAGCAATTATTCTTATTGATAGATGCATTCATCCTGCCATTTTCTTGCAGTATTTCGCTAAAAGTTGCACAATCCTCCATTTCCCTTTCATTTTAATAAGATACCAAGCTTTTTTTCAAGTATTTTTTTAATACTCTTTCAACTACATTGGCTTTTTTGTAAAGCTGTGAAATCAATTTCTCTTTGGATTAAATATGGTTTGTTCTGTTCATGCCATGAGCTGAATTTCTTCATTCTTACAATTTTTTCTTTCATCTTTTGATAAAAGATCACCCGCAAGTAACTTGAGTGCAGTACTCTCAATGCTATAATGTGGCCTTGACCGTTCTGTTCCACAATACCTAATCCATTGAGAGACTTAAAAAGACACTGGAATTTTCTCCTTGATGTGGTCTAACATGAAGTCAATCACTGTCAACGGTGGCTTTGAATGAGGAAAATGTTGGGTGAGCCTCTCCTGAAAACTGCTGACAATAGAGCAGCTTTGAAAATGTAACACTGGGTATAGATGCCCTCTATGACTGTTCTTATAACTTTGAAAGCCGAAACATTTTCATATCCACAGCCAATGCCTGAAAACATTCAGAAATTCTGCCTATAGATTCTGCAACACACAGCTGATGTATCGCATAATACTTCACCATACTAGAACATACTTCATTGATCTCAAAGACAGGACGTATTTTAATGAAATATATTTAAAATACATATTTCTAACTTCTGAGTACTTTGTCATTTGTATTTTGCTTGACATAATAATAATAACAATAATTTGTAATTAAATACTTAAAGAGACATTATTTTGTATTTGAAAATAATGTTGTGTCTTAAGAGAACAAAGAAATATGGATCAATATATGAATTGGATAGGGTTAAAGAACAGTTAATAAGTTGTTCAAGTAGGGGAAAGCACTTCTCTTTCTCTTATGCGTGGAGTAGATTTCTCACACTAGTAGGCCTATTTAGAATTTTAAATGAAATGCATTTAATGAGCAAGTAGGCCTATTTGTAATTTCTAACGAAATACTTTTTGATGCTTTTGTGGCCTTCTCTGATTAATCTTCAAAAACACTTTTCATAGTGCCTAGGATATCATATTCTGTTACTTTCAGAATCGTATATAGCATAGTGCCTCAAAAAATTCCTTTTGATAAAGTTGCTAGAGGATCCGTCTGTTTCGAGATCTTACAGGACATTATGGGTTCCATTTAGCAAATTCCTAAAATTTCCTTTTTTACAGACAACAATTATTTGACAATCCTAGTCAATGCGTGGAAATGCGCGCATGCATTCATAAAACACACACACACAGAGAAAGAGAGAGAGAGAGAGAGAGAGAGAGAGAGAGGCGGGGATCGACGGCGCAAGCGAGAAAAGGAAAATCCGTCTTTTACAATAAGTATCCAGTTCAGTCTCTGTGTCATTCTGAAGCTGTTTATACGGACACATTTGGCTCGGCAATCTCTAGTGCTGAAGTAACGGTTTTAGAGGCAGATCGAGCGGAAACGAGATGTTTTTGTATAAGAATTAGAAGTGGATTTTGGATAGCCGAAGTCTTGGGCGTATCTCCACTTTTGTTCATTTATTTAGTGTCGAACTGAAAACAGCCGAGGCTGAGCGCATCTGATCCTCCTGGAGCGCTCGGCGCTGATGAGGGCTCTGTCGGCGTGATCCGTGCGCGATGGCCGCTTCGGGCGGACAGAAGAGTGAGAAGTTAGATGAAGCTCAGGCTCTAGCGAGGAGGTGCGCAGGGAGACCGGACTTTCTGCCCTGTGATGGACTATCCATCTGCGCCACGCACAGTCACGGGAAGTGTTTCAAGCTGCACTGGTGCTGTCATCTGGGCTGGTGCCACTGTAAGTACTGTTTCTCCAGCAGCGGGGAGACCTGGATGGATAAGATCTGTTTCACAGAATAAATAGTATCGAAATGCCTCGAGACACAAAGAGGATTTTATTAATGGGTCTCTTCACAGTTCACTTGAGGCTACTGTGAGGTTATGTGAGGAAAATGTATGTGTAAAAGACAAATTTTCAAGAGTTCTTTGGTTTATTTGGTCTAGTAGCTCTGTATCGTCAAATGTTCTAAATGTTATAATTATTTAACCATGATAACATCTAACACTAATTCACTAGTAGTCATTTACAGTATGTGTAGGATACTGTTGCAGCAGGAACACATGGTTTTAAAATATAGCCTTCCTTAAAAAGTAGGTTACAGTGCTTTGAAATGACAGTAATCCAAATGCAAACATATATGCCAATATGTTTCACTAATCAGGCATTAATTACCCTGTAGAATCTGATAGATATGTAGTCAATTTTTTCTTTTTCTTATCTCATATTCTCAGAGTAATGGACAATCTTGCGTTTGTATCACTTATGAAATATTAAACGAGTTGATAAATGATGCATATACATCTTAGAAATGACGTCGTGAATGTAGGCCTACTTATGCTCGTCTAAGCAATATTTAAAAATCGATTAAATTACTATAGACAGATAACGGTGATCAGATGTACCTTATACAACCGGTGGAGGGAGCTGTCTCTCTCTCTCTTTTTTTCGTATAGGTCTTTATATTCTCATATGAAGCGATAGCTTAATAAATAGCAAATTTCAGCTGGTTGATTTATATAGTCTCCATGTGTTAACTATCCTATAGATCAGCTCTATCCTGCTAAATGTGGACTACACAATAGACACTAGAGTATTCTAAACATGAACATTAGCTGCCTTGAAAAATATGCAGAATTCTTTCACAAAACCTGTCCCTGACAAACCAAACCAAACCAAACAAAGAAATCTAAATGAAGAAGTAATTAACATTATATAACCCAAGGATCATTAACCTAAGCAATATGCAATTGTTTAACTATAAATTATTTCACTGTTTACATTATAAAGAATTAGCAATTCCATTAATTACATTTATCGATATTAAGTCATTTATAGCTCATTTTGTTTTTATAAGTAGTGCGAGGTCTAAAATTGTTTAATGTGTGTACTGTGTGAATATTTCATTCAAAAATATTTTTAAGTATAAATTGACCTTTACATTGACTCTAAATTGAGTCTGATGTGTGTTTTGAGACATTCTTGAAGCCATATTTCTCTTTTACGAGAAATTGTCACATGGTTATGTTTGTCTCTAGTGTTAAAACTCTTAGTTCATTTATTAAATAACATAATAAAGTAAGCCATCAGCTTTAATTAGACATAAGCTGAATGGAAAAATTCAGTAGGGCCAACATTTCTGAGAATTATCCACTACTATCTAACACAAAAGCAGACTCAGAGGGACTTTATAGCTGAAGTGAAACTTGCTAAGGTACTAGAAGTGAGTTAGTCTAACATGTCCATATGAATGTGCATAGAGGAAGTCAACAGATGAATAAAGATGAGCGCTAAGATGTCTTTATAAGGTGGCAATAAGATCAGCCCATTTCTGGTGTCAGGGGTGTCTGATAAAAATGGCAGGCTTTGTGAGGCTAACAAAATGTCATGTGACTGTGAAGGAGGGAGTAAATTCCTTAGATTCCTGAGACCTCTGTGAAATAATCATCCCCAAATGTGTGTGGACAGTACTACGAGGTCGCTAGGTTTTTGTTCGTTTCGATATGCAGTTGCTTCAGGACGGTACTTCTGCCAACAGACTGTCTGATTCTTAAGTCATGTTTCCTGTTTAAGATTAGAGCAGCATCAGTATGACAAATTATGAAAGAGATGTTCTGGGAAGCCACTATGCAGATTGGAGCACTATGCAAAACCATTCTTGGCTAAACTGTGTCTTTGAGAAAACCGCCATAGCTTGACTTCAGAACTCAAACACTGGGAGCAGAACAGTTAAACTTCTGTTGTACCTGACTTTGTTTTTTAGTTCACATCTCAGCTGTGTACATCCCTTCAGGAAACAGTGGCTTGGATTTCTTAAACAAACCCAACAATTTCTATATTTTTATGACTGACAAGTTGAAAAATAAATTAATCAGGATATGACAGAAAGTTCACATAGCTCTGTCAGAGGTCAAGCGCTAGTCTGGGCTTGGTGCTATGTTAAATGTCAGCACAATTTATTCCTAGCATTAAGGTCTTAGCTTTGACTTGATTTTTTAAAGTTCAACATTTCACTTTTTTTAGAAAAAAAAAATCGATAGTGGTCATTTCACACAATAATAAAATGACAAAGTACAACATCAAACTCACCCATTATATAAAATTAAATTGAGAATGTTCTGAATTCATTAAATTGAGAATTCTGAATTCACTTCCTGAATTTAAATTGATGTACAAACAGGATGCAGAATTCCAATTTGAAATAAAGGAAATAAAATTAACTGTGTTTGAAACTGAAAGAAATTAACATGCTGGGAAAATGCCAGAAAGTGTCAATTTTAATAATATAATGAATAATATATTTGATTTTTCACTGAATTACACACACTCACTTTTTTTTTTCTTTCTGAAAATAATTTTTAATTCCAGAATTAATTTTATTTCCTGAAAATCTGTGTTTCCAGGACATTTTATGCACTGTATTGCAAAATTAAAATGTGTAGTTTAGAGAAATATATAGAAAAATATTTCCATTCAGAAAAATGTAGGCTATTATACAGGACACAAATAGGCAACTAAGTCTAAATTAATGCTGTTATTATTTATATTTTGTGTCCCATTGCTGTCATTCTAATTAGGTTCCAATTCAACTTCTTGTACTAGTAGGTTGTGACCACTTCAGGAATTCATTATTACATTAGTGACAAAGCCATGTGTACCCAGACACAACAACATACTGTAACTGTAAAGTTCATTTGTTACAATAATTAAGCCATTATCTGTTCTCATTAAAGGGAGGATGTTAATGTTTGCAACACTATGAGCATTATGTAAACATGCTAAATATTAATTTGATACTTTGTGCGATGCAGCACAGGCTCTCAGGCAGAAACAGTGCTGGTGAAAATGGAATGACAAGGTTAGTCTTGGGAGCTTGACTGACATTTGCTCCACTTGTGAGTTGAATTGCTAGAGTTGTATCTTCTTTTATGACCCGGAAAAGATAATACCATTATTATACAGCGATTCTTTATGTGTGCTGTCAGGCTTGTTTGTATAAATGAGGAATACAGTACAATTAGTGGATCATTATGCCAAAAATAATACCTAAACATCTGTTATTACCATTTCCCACTTATTACTTTGCTATGTTTTAAATAAAAAAGTTCAGGAGAAATATATTTTATGTTGTAGACACACACACACACACACACACACACAAACTGATCCCAAGATACCGTACAAGACCATTGTCTTTTAGTCTCACACTGTACAGTATAAAGCCCAGAGGCAGTTAGAAATGTGTTTATACATACTTGTAGGAGTGAATAACTGAATACAGATTGGATGTATCCTTTGAGTTTTATCTTTTCAGAGGAGTTCTTTTTCAGACCCTTGGGAATTCTGATGTTTTCTACTCTCATATTCCACTTTTTCTGTCTTTTATTTGTCTTTGCTGTTTGGTTGCATGTAAACACAGCAGGCATTGTTTTTGTTTACCTCCCTAAAGGTTAGCAGAAAGATATGCCGTTTGGGGACTTCAAAACATAGAGGATGCTTTTAAGAGTTCACTAAATATGCTGTGTGCAGTTAGATTTTTAGTACTTATTTCCGATTTTTTTTTTTTTTTTTTTGCATCCTCAAGATGTCTCTTAGATCTAAAATGAACTACATCCCTCAAAAAAGCCAAAACTAGGGATTGTCCCTGACTAAGGATTTTCATAGTTGAATCGGAATTTTTCGAATCTTGCTGATATTCGACTGCGAATCGTGTGTTTTGGGGGGTGGCAAAATACATCACCAGAGTCAAGTCAGACATTCGACAGTCATGATTACATTAACAGGGAAAATGTGTAATGGACGCCTTGCAGATACAAACAGGGTAAATAATGTTTTACATTTTGATTAAAAGATACATTAAACGTAAGCGAAACCCTAAAGATTCAACAGTGCACTCATTATAACGTTATGTATATGAACATGTATAGTAGTTATTAATCTTCTGCATTTCTGCATTTCATTTATATCATATAAAACACGCTTCGTTATTTATAAAACATAACGCCCAGAATGCATGAACGTGTCTGTGAGGCTCCCAATTACCTCCCTTTGTGAACGTGTTCTTCACGCAACATCGTGCAACTAAATTCACAGTGTTTTATTATAATATTGTTACTATTATTGTGTTATTTGAATGATAGTCCCAGTCCCAGTTATTAAAGGGGTCATATGACGTTGTTAAAAATAAAACTTATTTGGTGTAATTAAATATGTTTATGTGGTTTAAGGTTAAAAAAACACATTATTTTCCATACAATGTATATTATTGTTTCTCCTCTATGCCCGGCCTTTCTGAAAAGCAAGGTGTATGCTGTTTGACCAGCTATCCAGTGCTTTGTGATTGGACGAATACCTCAAGCATGTGACATTTTGTAAATGTTACACCCCTTTCTATACTGTGATGCTGTCTCCCGGCACGATAAAACAAAACCAATAAAACCCATTACAAACGAGGCATTTGTCACATCTAGTGGGGACATAATTACTGATTATAATGACTAATACTGTCTTTTAACGCGTTGTGTTGCGTTGCATTGTGTATTGCGCTGCGTATTGCACTGCATAAACTCAAAACCATGTCTGCATTTGTGATCGGAGAAACAACAAACAACAAGCGCTACTTTGCACTCAAAAAATTAGTTTGAATAGTCAGTGGCAAATTTTTTAAATATAAAAAACATACTTACAGACTGTGAGTCAAAGGCACCAGACTGTCCTTGCAAAGTTGGAACTGCACCACTTTATAGATACAATCTTTGTGCCACAGACGTATTGTAGGCTACTGGTTCAAGGAACAGTCCTCATCCTCCATAAAGGTGCACACATCTGTATATTTGGGTTGAACTGTTCTGGAACAGTGTTGTAAATACAACTTAACCACTGATTTCTAGTTGTGTCTTCTTTTGGAAGACCAAAAAAATAGTTTCGCTTTCACAATGAAACACACAGCTTCTCCACAACATGGCAGCGGCAGCAACAGTGTGAATATTTGGGCGGTGTTTTGCAAATCTTCCCACATCGTGAAATAGAAATGTAGGGGCGGGTTAGAACGAGCCATTTTAGGAGGGCGTGGTTGACTCTTTAAACGATTATAAAGAATATTTCTTTGGATTTGCGACTTTAGTCTTTGCAACTTTACCGATCTTCTTTATGCACCAAGAGCTCCAAAGAAAAAGAAAAAATGTAAATCGCATCATATGACCCCTTTAAAATTCTGCATTGTTTGACCACAAAGCTGTGCTTGAACACACCGCTCAGACTACAGCCGACCGTAAACTAACACGTGTTCTGCACCTGCGTGAGAGGACTGTCTACTGTATATCAGCAGCTATCAATAGTATATAGTCATCATTCAAAAGGGGAAACGGAAACAATGTTAAACAAGATATACGGAGTTATACGAAAGCAAATAAAGCAGCGCTTGCTTACCATTTTGAATATCAATTATGTTGACAACTTTCTTCATTTTATGCAGCTCATATTTGAAAATATTTGCATATTGGAATGCTTGGGTAAGATCACTTGACATCAGAACAGCCTTCTCTCTGTTTCGCCTGCATTTACTTGCTCGTTTTCATCACTTGCGCTTTAATTCTCAGGCATTGGCTCGTTCACTAACCTGAAGATCCAGTTAGATTTCTCACTCTTGGCCCTAAACTAATTCAACATGTTGCATTGGGCAAACTGCAGCCGATGTGAACCGACGTGGAACACAGCAGAATAACTAGCCCGACAGATGCTTACCGACGGCCAACCATCATCTTGGTGTGTCCCAGCCTTTAAATGATCACCAGGGGCCGCAGGGTCATCTGTCTGTACCAGAGTTAGCCAATGGGATTTAGAGAAACAATAATAATAATTGTGATGATGGTCGCGAGTCTGAATCAAACAAACTTTAAATAAATATTATTCATAAAAAATATAAACCAGATGGATAGTGTTCTCCTCAGTAAACAGCACTCTAAAACTGTAAATACGCGCACAGCGTGATATGATGCTCAGTCTGTTCTTGAAGCCAGTCTTGACTGCCAAGGAAACATATCAGAGACACAGAAACTGAGAGGGAGAGAGTCAGACTAAGAGTAAATGTTCTACCTGAGATGAACCGAGATCGATGTGTCAACATGGCATTGCCTGTCTAATCCTGATGAATGATTCACACTAAGGGATTTTCAAGTCCTTCATCATCAGTCTTCATCCAAGCCCACCTTCACATTTCTCTGAGACCAGTCCAATGTGTAATTAGAAATGAGCAGGACAGAGAGATTGTAGGAATGTAGAGCTCAACTCCTCTCATCTGTGACTTCACTTTTCTAATCAGAGTTCTCTCCTAACCTTTTATCAAGACATGCATCTCACAAAGTCTGAGTGGGAAACAACCTCACGGTTCTTGAGATTCTATTTTAAGGATGCAACAAAAAATGAACTCCTCCATATTACTGGCAGCCACTCACCATTTATGTGAAGTATATGATCAGAAGAGAGAAAGCACATATAAAAGCCCAAAGCACATATAAAAATACAATAAAATATAGTACTCAAATTCAACTAATACTGTAGACAGACCAAGTCCAAGTCATTGGTTTGTAATTAAAATGGACTTCTCAATTCTCAAGAGCAATGTATACTGTAGAAGTTGCTGGTTTGTAGATTGACATTTTATTTAGAGCTAGGTTATAGTCATACGTAATTGTGATTAGGACAATATAACATTTAAAGTATTCTAAATGCAAATTCATAATTACTCAAAACTGTGATTCGATTCAAGTTTAAAGTCTCAAGCTCTAATTTCTGGTCGCTAAGGTTTCAAGTGTTTAAAACTGTGTTTAAAACTGTTCCAGTCAGCAGAGATTTGAAATGTCCTCATATGGACCTTAAAAGTAGTCATAACAGGCCACCAGTGAGTTTTCATGAGAAAATCTTTGTTGTATAGACAAAATCAGCTAAAAAAAACTGCTAAATCAGCAAAGTAATTGGGTCATTCTGCACATGACAGATATAACTGACCATGTGTCATTGACCGTATAATACAGTATATTATAGGCCAAGTACAAATCAATAACCATGTGACGGGTTAGCAGTCCATGCTAAGTGCTAGGAGGGGAGCACTACCTAATTGAAAGCTTACCCACCCACACCATTTACAGCAAAACAGAAAGCTTCAGAGCTGCTGTTTCCAGTCTGTTTTTGATGAAATGATGAAAGCTAATGAAACTGGAAACCACTTTTAGACATGCGGGGCATATAAATAAATGGCATTTGAGTGATCAAGCAAGTATTGCAGTGAGTTTTATCAGTGAAGAATCACTTAAACGGTTCGCTTTTCATTATTTATAGTCTTTTTCAAGGAGCTTTCAACAGATTTGATAATATATATATATATATATATATATATATATATATATATATATATATATATATTTCATCCTTATAAAACTGGAAATCACAAGAAGTAACACATTTCTGTATTCATTGGCAAACTTCAAACTGTAAACATCTTCACAATTTTGCATTGCTCTTTAATGATGTTAATAATAATTAACCCATACGAAAAAGTAATTATGTACATACAATTTCCATGTAAGTCAAATATTTTCATATGAAGTAAAAACATATATGAAAGCTGTTAGAAATTGGAACATAAATAAATATATGTATATATATATACCATACAAATGTGCATGTTTATGTATAATACATTTTTGGACAAATATGTGTGCACATACGTATATAAGTAAATTATATAAGTAAATCTGAAAGAAGTGTATTTAAAACATTTATCACAAAACATATATACAAATAAAGATACATACACAGAATATATTTTTTGACATATGTTATTGCTACATATAATAGCATATAAAAATCATCATACAGATATTATACATACATATTTTACTATGGAGAGTTTATTTATGTTATAAACTTATATATACCTAGGGAATGTATGTACAGTTTGAGAAAACTATATATGGCCTTACAAGTAACATTCTTGATAAAGGACAATAAATGTCATTTGGGAACTCATGGGAACGTTAAGGTCAGCAGCACAATTACTTTACTAATGATTAAACACAGGGACGTGCACAGACATTTTGAGGGGCAGGGGCTCAAGTGAAATAAAGGGGCACTTATTTTTATTTTTATTTTTTAAACAAAAAAGTATATATATATATATATATATATATATATATATATATATATATATATATATATATATATATATATATATATATATATATATATATATATATATATATTAACGCAACTCTGACTTCCTTTTAAAAAAATAATTTAAAAAGTTAATTAATTTTATCTTCCTCAAACTCACGCAATTGTTTCATTTTCAAAAGATGTCTACGAAATAATCAGTTCACAGAAACCATGGTCTCCTTAGTATTCACTAGGTTTATAGAGCAGCAAAGGAAACCATTCCACAATGTGCATGTTTTGAAAACATTTTCTATGCTACTAGTTTCAAGTATATTTGAAGAGTTCAGATGCAAAAGCCTCTAAGTGTCATCTGAAATTTTCTTATGCGCTTTTTTTTTCAAGCTCGTATTTAAGTTCAGTAATTTAACTTAAATGACAATTAATAGGTAATTTTCATTGCCAGTAATGTGAAATAAGTGAACATAAACATACAAGCTTGATAAAAATGATCATTATTGAATGAAATTTCAGATGGCACTTAGAGGATTTTTCATCTGAACTCTTCATATTTAGAATAACCTAAATAACTGCATCAAACAGAGGGGCGTGTTTTACTAATAATTTGTTTATTTTTGCACAAGGCACTACATCATTTTAATTATTTTGGTGTTATCAGAATACATAACACTTTAAAATTAAACTTACCAAAATAATTGAGTAAAAATTCAATAAAAGCCAATGTCATGCATGTATTTGTGGTGGTATGGAATACTATTTTATAAAGGTTTCGAGGAAATAAAAAAAGTTAAATTACTTAAATAGTTAATTTATAAATATTGTTATTTTTAAAGTTTAATGTTAACTTATTTCTACTCAGTTTTATTTATTAATGTACCAGATGCAGTTACTCAGATTTACTAAATTTTTTAGAGTGTATCCTCCATCTGTTTGCATCTGTAGATTTCTTCTAAATTCACCAATTTAGATTTCTAAATTTCAGGGGGAAAGACTCTTGATGTAAGTCAATAACTGGGGACGTTCTGTATGCAAATTAGGCGTCATCTAGTTAAAATGCGCACATTTGCATCTAATTGACAGGGAAATGCAGGTAAATAGGATAAACAAAATAACTAAAGCATATCACCTGGTGGTGATATATGCTTATTTTATTAACTTATTTTATTACATGGCTTGGTTGAATTCCAATGTAGAATGCTGTCTGTTATAACAAACAGACCGCTGTGCAGAGTATAACAGACCGTTGCCATGAAAAACAGAGCGTTGCTATGGACTCACAGGATTCTAACCGTAGAGACGGAGCGGACTATTTTCTTTAGCGGAAGCAATACAATCGGGTTTAACAATCGGGGGAGAGGGAGCGCTTCAGAACTCCTGACCTGCTATTTAGATACTATATTTCAATAAATATATTTGTTTGACAGAGAAGCTGTGTGCAAACAGAAATATATATTATTTTTCAAAAAAAAAAAAAAAAAAAAGCATCCCAGAAAAAAGGGCACTTTCTCTCCAGGAATAAAAAGGGCAGGTGCTCAAGCCCCCTTTTATGTCTATGTGTGCACGTGCCTGATTAAACACTAATTATGTTTTATTTGAGTCTCTTCTGTTAATTAGCATTACACACATCAACACATCTACATCAGATAACATATACTCTGTCTGAAGGATAGTGATGGATATAAACACACTTTTATAGGCAGTATGAATGTTTTTGTTCCGAATTATGTCTTTACTTTTGTGAAGCTTAATCTAATAAGACAGACATGACAGTAACAGTTAGAGTGGCAGAAGAATACTTGTTCTTGACAGGATGTTGATGTGATTATTAAGAGGGATAGTTTTTCTTAGTGGCTAAGAGTTTCTGTACAAGCCTCAATGCATCTATCATTTGACATTTCACACATGACTGCAAACACTTGTTATTTCAGATCCATTGCAATGTGGAGGCAACTGTTATGTAGATACATTCATCCTTCTTTCAAATTCTTTAGCTTGGCAGAAGAAAAAGTGAAAGTGGCATGGTCACAAAAATGGTCAGTAACTATACTGAATAGTGGGCTTAGAGGTTATTGGCTCTTGTTCTTATATATATATATATATATATATATATATATATATATATATATATATATATATATATATATATATATATATGTTTAGCATTTTTACCTTTATCATAGAGGACAGTAGGTACTTGACAGAGTGCAATGTGGAAGAGAAAGAGAAGGAAAGGATCGGAAAGTACCACAAGCCATTTACCTGATACAATGAGCCACACACATTTTAATGTATATTCCATACAACCCCTTACAGTTTTTGTTCCCATAATTTAGAAATTTCATATACTGCACATACTTCTAAAGCAGACCCAGGATTGAGAGTCTTGAAAGAAGTTGCACAGTCAAGGACAAAGATAATGAGAAAGTAAGTGTTTATCTAATTTCAGAAAGTGAGAAAGAGAAGCGTTTGTCTGTCTGGAGAAGTAGAAACTGAAAGTGATGCTGGTAATTATGGTTCATTGTCAGTAACTGCCACAGTTGAATGACATTTATCAATGCTGTTGGAAATTTAAGGTGCTTTCCCTAAGGGGTTGAGATAAATAGTAAATCTACAAGGTGGAAAATCAGCTGGATAGAGCAGATAAAAGTGTGCTATTCTACATTAAAAAAAAGTGTTTCGGAGCAGATATCTGTGATACCAGACTTCTTTTTGTCATCTAGAGATTCGGATTAGATAGAAATGATTCTTTCTCCAACCTCACAGCCAGCTGGGCCTCAGAATGTTCCCTAACAAGGAATCTATTCTATCTTTGTAGGGAATTCTGCCTTTGAGATACTAGACATCAAACTCAAACTATTCACTCTACGGGGGAAATGCAGTGGAATTGCTTTTAGATGAGACTGCACTCAGTGATGCTAAAATAACTACTGTACTGTGATGAGCATGTTTAGTTTTATTTCTGAAACTATATATATATATATATATATATATATATATATATATATATATAGTATATAGTATATAGTATATAGTATAGTATATATTGGGGAGCATAAATAAATTAAAAAAAGTCCAGGTGGTAAACCTTTCCTGATATCATAATAAAGATTAAAAACTGATTCTTAAAAAAAAAGTAGTTTGAAATTTTTTTTATTTTTGTGACGAGTGGGGCGGGGCCAAGAACCGTGGGAACGGGGCGGGGCCGAGAGCCGTGGGAACGGGGCGAGGCCGGTGGAGTGATTGAGAAATGAGCGACACCTGCTCGACCCACCGGTCTCGAGTCCCACGGAGGAGATGGAAGGATATAAAACAGGAGCGACGACAGTGAAGGATGAGAGAGGACCAGGCCTGGGCTTTAGTTGTGTTTGGTTTTTGTTTATGCACGGTAGTCGTCCGCGAGGAGCTGCCACGCTGTTTTGTCTTTATTTTATTATTAAAGTATTGTTTGATTGTCCGACGGTTCCCGCCTCCTTCTTCCCGTGAATATGAAGTTTGAACAGCGTTACAATTTTTATTTCCTGTTTTTAGAGACTATAATTTCTGCTTCCTTATTCATATTGGAAAAATGTGCAGAAAATGTACATTGTATTTTAAAATATATATTTTTGCATAGCTGTATTTCCTTATAAAGTACCGTAAATGTCTGCTTTCTGACCACTAAAGTTGAGAATATGCCACGTTGTTTCCATGCTGCGTAAGATTGCTGGATGTGAAATAATTATTTCTGTCCTATGAGAAAGAGTAACTTTTTCAAATTAGTAACCTGTGTTGTACTGTGCAAGTATCTAGCAACTTTTAAATCAAGTCAAGTCAATTCAGGTTGAGCTTTATTGTCATTCCACTACCCTCGCGGGATCAGGGTGCTACATAAATACAGACATACAACAATGAGGTAAAACAGTACAAACTTATACACAACTAACCTTCTGACAGATTTTGACTATAAATATAAAATATATACCGTATTTTCCGGACTATAAGTCGCACTTTTTTTCATAGTTTGGCTGGTCCTGCGACTTATAGTCAGGTGTGACTTATTTATCAAAATTAATTTGAGATGAACCGAGAGAAATGAAACAAGAGAAAACATACCGTCTCAAGCCCTCTCGTGGTTGTAGACAGCAATGTTTTCTCTCGGTTCTTGGTTCTAAACAAATGCGACTTATAGTCTAGTGCGACTTATATATGTTTTTTTCCTCGTCATGACATATTTTTGGACGGATGCGACTTATACTCAGGTGCGGCTTATAGTCCAAAAAATACGGTAATGTATATGTTTACCTATACAAACACTAAAAAATACAAACTATACGAATGCTTCACTTAAATACTGTGCCTAAACCCAACTAACCTACTGACAGATTTTGACTATAAATGTACTATATATAAATGTTTACCAGTACATAAACTAAAAGAATACAAACTATACGAATGCTTCACATAATGCTCTACATGTGCAAAGAGAAACATTGCATGTCAAGCAGCTGGCTGGGGAACAGTGCAAGATGATTTGTAGTGCATGAACATCTAAAAATACACATATTACTAAGTCTTTTGTGGGATTATGTACACACAGCAGTGTGTGTGGAAATTGGAAGTTCACTTACCATATAAATAGAGTAAGGAGAGATGGCTGAGGATGATGGCACATTATTTGCAGATCCTGAGCATCAATGACAAACATCTAATCTTGTAAAATGGCAGTAAATACTGCTGCTTATATAGTATAGAGTCCTTGTGATTGCAAAACTCAAAGGTGAAAGTGAAAGTAATATGAGAGCGCGCATTCAAAAGTGGTTTCCATAGCAGCGGCTCCCTGATGCCTGCAATTTATATACAGTAGCCCGTAATTATCCAATGATATAATTGCGAGAAAAAACATAACATTTTTTTCCGTATTACACTTCATTTCCTTTCCAAACACGGAACTGGGGTGCGGCAGACTGTGGGAGAGGGGATGGGGGGAAGGAATCACAATGTCTGCTCAACATCGTGATGTCTGTCAGCCATCGGTGATGGATGATGGCATCATCTAACGGCCCAACCCTAGTGGTGAGAATGGATGGAGGGAGACATGCTCTTTTAGACAGTGAAGAAAGTGTAGGCGCTGGTGTGCCTTATTGGAGAGGGACATGGTGTTGGTGGTTCAGGTGAAATCCTCTGTGATGTGCACCCCCAGGAATTTAGTGCTGCTGACTCTCTCCACAGTCGAGCTGTCAATGGTCATTTTGGGATGGTCAGTGAGGAGTTTCTCCTGAAGTCCATCACAGCCTCCATTGTCTTCCCCACATTGAGGGACAGGTTTTTAGTGCCACAACATTCGGCCAGCTTTGCCACTAACTCTTTGGAGTGCATTTCTTTGCTGTTGCTGATGAGACCTACCACTGTTGTGTAATCCACGAACTTGATGATGTGGTTGTAGCTGAACTTGTCAGTGTAGTCGTGGGTCAGCAGCATGAAGGGCAGCAGGCTGAGCACACAGCCTTGTGGGGCACCTGTGATTGGATTGGAGTCAGTGCTATGGGACGGTAGTCGTTTACACAGGACACAGGTGATTTATTTGGTACCTGTATGATTGTTGTGAATTTGAGATGTGGGGATGACAGCCTGGCTCAGCGAGGTGTTAAAGATATCTGTCAGGACCTAACTTGCTTGGGTTAATCCTAGATATGGTCTTCCTTACAAAGGCTGTAGACAGACAGAGTGTCTGGTAGTTGGGATGTATGGGCAGTTTTTGTGCAGGTGTGTCATTCTGCCTTTCAAACTGTGAATAAAAGTGGTTGAGTGCATTCGGGAGGGATGTGTCATTATCACAGGCCTGTGGTGGGGGCTTGTAGTCAGTGATGGTCTGAATGGCCTGCCACAGGCTCTGTGTGTCTCTACTGTCTGTAAAGTGATTGTTGATTTTTTGATTGTTGAACATCTATCACAGCTATCACTAGTACAGCAGACAAATCACTAACAGCTCAAGCTCAAGACTATATCAACTGTCCAATGGGATTTGAATTTAAGTTTTCAGCAAGAAAATATTTACTTTTGCTCAACCTCACTTTTTTGGCATGTATCTTTTAGAAAGTTCTCTCACATTCAGTTGGTGATACCAGTGTCTCCTGCTGCTCAGAAAGAATTGTTTTGGGGCATTTATTGTATTCGTTACACATGCATGTGCTTGAGCAAAAGGTAAAATCTGCTATTTTTCTTTTTGCAGGTAAATATGTCTACCAACCCATGACCAGTGTATGCCAACTTCCCAGCACGCCGGTTCCAGTTGCCCCCTCAGGTCACACTCTCACCATGAACCTGTCCGTTTCCTTGACTGAGCGCTTTCTCAGGACAGCCCCCAAGTTCAAGGCTCCACCCTGCCCAGAGTCGCCTGAGTTTTGTATCATCTCTGACCTCTTTGTGGATGATTACATGGTAAAACGTATCAATGGTAAGATGTGTTATGTGCAAAGGCCGCCTCCACCTACACCAAATTCTACACACCAACCCCAAACACCGGCACCTCAACCTGCCCCCCAACGTACTAACAAGCACACACGGCAGGTGTGCCCGACTATTAAGCACAGCCAACCAAACGAGAAGATCTCAGGCCCTAAAATGGACCACTGCTCCTCTCCCTCCAGCTCAGAAGACTCTGGAATCAATGCATTGGGTCTGCACTACATGGAATCATGCGATGAGGACTTCTTTGTGGATGATGATGATGAGGAAGAAGAGGATGATGAGCTGAGTACCGATGGAGACTCCAGTACTGGTAGCTTCTGGGACCAGGATGAGTGCACTTTACTGTCACCATCCAAATCAATGGTTGAGATCATTGAGAAGATTGAGACAACGGTTTGAAGTGCCTGTCAGTAAATACCACAGTTGGAATTCCTCAGTCTCGGAAATACTTCCCTACACTATCCTACCAGCAGGTGCATGTGTTTAGTGAGCCAGTGCAAGCACACACTCCTTGTTATGGCAGCGCCATCCGAGGTTGTCCCAGAAGAACCCTCGAGAGATGAGTCATGGCAACTCTCTCCAGTACTTACTACAACTCTCATTTTCCCTTTAGTCCCTTATGCATGATAAGACTAATGTAGGTTACACGCAAGTAAATGCGCTGACAAATACATATTGTGAGAACTTCGACCAAATGGGACTCAAAAGATGAATATTTCATGGATGAACAGATTTAAGACAGTCAAACTCAAAAATATGACGCTATGTCTCTCCTTAGAGGGATCAACTACACTCTGTCCAATGCATAGAAATGGAAGAGGGCATGGCTGATGCAATATAGAGAGATCTAGACTAAGATGGTCTGTGTGTGTTAGAAGGATGAAGAGAACGCTACAAAGATAGAAGGAGAAAGAGTTAGGGACAGAGAGAATCTTTCAACATCCTACTGTTAGAGAATCAGTCAGAACAGTGGCTAAATCATGCATGAGCTCAGAGGATGGTAATGAAACTGCGATAAAAAAAAGATTGAGGCTCGTGCTTGAGGGAATACCCCTTTTCTTAAACTCTCTCACATGCAGAGATTCCTTGGAGGCAGTCAAGTGTTCATTACCAGACATTTCTTGTCTGGCACCACTGTGGGGTGGATCAGTCCTCCCATCGTCATAGTCTTCAGAGTTTGTGGCTTCTTTAAGAGTGGAAAACAACTTTTTGACAATCAGTTATAGAAAAGGAAGGTTTAAGCTAAATTCTGCAAATAATATTAGAATAAAATTGCTTTGCTCGTACCCCAAGAATCCCATTGTGGTCTATGTTCCATTCTGTCAAGCACACATTGACAAAGCCAGAGGATTGCTTAGTGGCCATTCACACAATATGTGTTTTTGTTTCCATCTAATTTGTTTCCCTATTTTTTTATTGTTGGTCAATATAAATGTGCTGGGCACATGTTATTGTCCCTTGCTGTTTTTATTACAGCTGCATTTTAAGGGATAGTTCATCAACATTACAATTCGGATTTAATTTACTCACTGTTATATCTACACAAATCTGTATGACTTTCATCTGTGAAAGATTTTGAGATTTTTTGAGAAATTATTTTGTATATATTGTATGCTTTTGGCAAAACAACTTACATTGGATTCAAGGTATACATTGTATAAGGTAAACATTGTATTAAACCCATAACCTAGACATTGCTGGTAGCATGCCTGAGCTACAGGAACTCTAAAAACCAGCTTTCAGGTCATTTCTGTCACCCGTCTAGCTTTATTTAATGCAAGAATGTGCCCTATGTGAAGGGCCCCTTAAGTGTCTCTTTGGCTTTAGGGTTTAAGAACATTTGGCCCATTCAGACTTACCATAACATATCTGGATCTTTTTTTAATCATTGTATTCAAATTTATCTTATTATATTAAGAAACATATGTTACATTTCCAAGAACCAATATAGACTAGGCCAAAATGTAAAAAAAAAATATATAAAAAAAACTAAAAAAATAAATAAAATTTAATAAAAACACCAAGACCTATGTCAGGTGCAGCGTGTCAAGAAGTGATTCATGAAACCATTGCTATCACTGCTAAGGTGGAATAAAGGGACTACAACTTAACCCCCCCCCCACCCCCCCAAAGAGAAAGTTATGACAATAAATTTACTAACTGGGGCTACGAGCTGAGACTGCCAAGTATGTACTAACTGGTTAAAACCAAGTGAACCCTTTTAATCATCCAATCTCATTTATTTCAAGTATTGGTTCAAAAAAATTATACTAGCTTACTTGTCCACCCCATGTAATATATAAGTACCTATGTAACTTCACTGCCTGAACAACAATACACATTTTGGAGTTTGTTTCTCATCATGAAAGGACAATGAACCATTGATGGTGCAGGTATGATTCTCTCCTTGTTAGTGAATGAATGAATAAGACTATCCCTGTCTTTGCAGTTTTGATATCAGGGACTGATGTAGCTACAAATATATACTGTAGACACGCAAATGTTTATCAAATATTAAAACATGTCCTATTGTTTTGCTTTTTTTCTCATATTAACTATTGTTAACTCACCTCATATTTTTTCTTATAAAGAAATATAAAAAATATGAGCTGTTTCTGTCTTTCATTCTGAGAATATGCCCATGCATTTTGGTTAGTTCCAAACTGAAGTGTTACGCATACTGAAAGTGTTAAAATATTTTCACTGAAACAATCTTGTATGGTTCTTCAGCTGTTAAAGAGTACCTGCAAAGCCCTTTTAATCCTAGATAATCCTAGAGAACTTCCAGTTCAATTTATCTCCTTCGTTATCAGAATAGGAGATATTTTGGAGTAATATAGGAACAGTGAGACCTTATGCCTATTTGGAAAACAGCTGTGTGCTAACAGGAAGAGGCTCCATGCAATACTAGCCTTAACCATTGAAAAAAAAAAAACAGAACACAAAACGTCCCAATGTTGCTGTGCTCACTTGGATCTCTATTAAGGCTAATGCACACACATACAGAACACCCTATATATCAATGCTTCTAATAACTGCATTTTTGGTTTAGGGGTATGATGGACCTATTAAAGGAATAGTTAACCCACAAATGAAAATTTACTGAAAATGTTCTCACCTTCAGGCCATCCAGGATGTACTGTAGATAGTTTCTTTATGGGAACAGATTTGGAGAAATGTAGCATTACATCACTTGCTTACCAGTGGATCCTTTGCATTGAATGGGTGCCTTCAGAATGAAAGTCCAAACAGCTGATAAAAACATCACAATAATCCACAAGTATCCACACCACTTCAGACCATCAATTAACATCTTGTGAATCGAAAAGCTGTGTGTTTGTAAGAAACATAAAAGATAGAACCGAGAGCTGCTTGGACAAAGGCCACAATTCATTTGCAGTTGAGAGAGGCAGGTGGAATGGAGAGCCGGCACAATTCTTTAAATGAACACTAGAGAATTGGAGTGCTTGAATCATGAATCATGATGAATGATTGAATCATGATGCTCACATCATTGTCCACACAGATCTGAAGAATCCACTCAGTATTAGAGCACACAGGAAACTCGTGCTAATGAACAAACAGAAATGTTGGATCCAGCATGCACTCATCCCCACAGGTTGTCAGGGAGACATTTATCTGTGGATCCGAGGAGAGCGAGACATAAAAAATATAGCTACAAGGTATCCTGTAGATAGAGAGAGGGAACTTATAAAAAGCACAAAGAAGTGCACAGTCAGTCTCAAGCCCATCTAGAAACACAGAGCTCATCTCATCAGATATGTGCTCTGTTTGAAACAATTAGTGGAGAATTAGACCATTACCCCAGGGCTGGCATCAATTGCAAAAAGTAAACAGTCTTTTCTTTCATTGTCAGAATGTGGTGGTGGGGTTCACTCAGTTTGATGGGGTCTGATGTTATTAATCTTCATGCAAACAGTGCAGCACAGCAGGCAGAGAGCTAGACTGAGAAACATCTATAGAATTCAGCTAATTAATCCAAGCTAACCTAAGGCAAAAAACACAACAAACTACTGGCTTACAAAAGCATCTGTGAGACAAGCATTCTTTTTTGCTTTGAGCTGAGAATTGGAAATAAAATTCGGAATACCACTGTAAAAAGTTAAAAAAAAAAAAAAAGAAAAAAAATTAAAGCCAGTTTTTTTTGTGCTGGGAGACACCTCTAAATGACCGCATGATCGTGTTTGGTTCATTTCATGAAAATGACGCAACATATTAAAATAATATTTCAGTGAGGTGGCATTTGCAGCATTCTTATTCTTAGCTTGTTATCCAAATAAAGACTTTATCAAAAGTTAAGACACCTACAGTGGATATAGAAAAGAACCTCTCCCGTTTAAAATAATCACATTTTGTTGCTTTGTAGCCTGAAATGATGGACATGTTTTTTTCTCTTTTCTTTCCCAGCTTTATTTAATCAGTGCAACTAAAATATCCAAGTGAAAGATACAACACTAACAGGAAAAAAACAACAAAACAAAAAAACAGAATCACCGAGTTGAAAAGATCACCCCCTTGTGTCATTCTTTTTTATTTTTATTTTAAACAACCTAGTCTGTTGGGATATGTCTCTGTCTACTCTAATTTTGCAATATCTGCCCACTCTTCTTTGCATTACTGCTCAAGTTCAGTTAAATTTGAGGAAGAGTGTTTGTGGACTACAGTCTTCAAGTCATTCCACAGATTTTTTATGAGATTTAAGTCTGGGCTCTGACTAGACCATACAAGGAAATATCAAATTTTTCTCCTTCAACCGCTGTGTGCATTGGGTCATTGTCATGTTGGAAGGTAAACCTTCTTCTCATTGACAACTTTCTGGCAGAGGACAGCAGATTTTCCTCAAGAATTTGATGGTATTTTGCCCCATTCATTTGTCGTTCTATCCAGACAAGAGCTCTAGTTCCTGCTGCAGAGAAACACCCTCATAACAGGATCTTATCACATCCATGCTTTAGAGAATGCTGTTATTTGGATGTTGGATTTCCGCCAGACATATCGTTTGGTGTTGAGGCCAAATAATTAAACTTTAGTCTCATCTGACGTCAGGAATATACAAGGTGTTTTGCCAAAGCTTAGTTGTGACTGCATGTGACCTTACTTGAGGAGTGTCTTTTTTCCACACAAGCCACATTTGTGGAGAATTGATGATATTGTTGTCACATGCACACAATGAACACTCTTTGTCATAATTCCTGCAACTGCTTCAGAGTTGCTGTAGGCCTCTTGGTCATCTCTCTAATCAGTTTCCTTCCGGCTCTTTCATTCAGTTTGGAGTGACATATTGATCAATGGAGGGTCTGTGTCTAAAAAGCTTCCACTTCTTAATAGTAGACTTCACTGGGCTTCTAGGCACAGATAAAGCCTTTGAAATGTTTTTGATCTCCTGTCTTGTGCCTGAAATAACCACAGCTGATCACAGCTGAGAGTCATATGGCTTTGTGTTTCATTACACCTGATTGAGTTTACAAGTCATTTTTAAGAGGGGGGTGATCCTTTTTCCAACTCAGTGATTCTGTTTTTTTTTTTTTTTCTGACATGTTGGTAATGGTATTATATCTTTTACTTGGATATTATGCGTTGCACTGAGTAAATACAGCTGAATAAAACAAAAACTGTTTCCATCTTCATTTCAGGCTGCAAAGCAACAAAATGTGATTATTTTAAAGGGGGCGATTCTTTTCTATACCCACTGTGCACATATGCCTACAGTATGTACACAGTACGGAGTTCCTCACTCATCATGACCTTTAGGTTCTTCCTGTTTCTGTAGCGCTGAAGCCTGTATGTTTGACAGGGTTGTTTGCCATTCAGAAATTATTTGAGAATGTCATTTTCAAGTTCCTGAATATAAATTAAATTGGACTTGAGGTCGCAAATATGATTCAAGTATAAGTAACCATAAGCCAAAGCTTAATCCTAACCATATAGTAAGTACATGTAGTTAATTAGTACTTAAATGTGAAATTACACTCGATCTTCACTCAGTCCATGGTTGTAAGGTTTGTAAATCATTAAAGAATGTAAGAAATTGTTGCCATTTTCAAAAAAGGTCCCCCTCTGATATTGTACTTAATTTTTTTTTCAAGTTAAACTGAAATAGAAGGGGGTTGTGGGAAAGGTCCAAGATAGCAGTATTCTGCTCCTAGCAAGAAGAGATGCAAAAGCCACAGAGTCAGCCTGTCCTGGCACTGAATATGAATTCAATTTTTAATATGAGGGAATACACTGAATTTATTTGGCAAATTCCACCTCCTGATCTGAAAGCCACACTGTGTATGATTTTTGATGATTTTGTGCCAAAGTCTGAATATGCAGAAATTAAACAGTCAGTGTGGATGAGATGGATGACACACATATAAAGATGAGGCATTTATAAGAACAGATGTAAGGGACTTTTTTCAAGTGCTTAAATTAAAAATGTTGCCCTCAGAAAGCAAAGATTAACTTTTTAAAGATTTACATGGTCTTGTAAATGTTACAGAATGTCTCTTTGGCCTAAAAACAATGCTGCTAGTTACTTGTCAAATTAGTGTTGATCATTCATGTGCATGCAAAATATTCTTAGAAATGAACCTTTTTTTAAATGTTCATTGTTCATGTTCATGAAATGTTCAGCATAATTAGACATTGTGTTTTATTCTTCACAGTGTATCTACACCTTAGTGCAACAAAGAAGGAAAATATTCACCAACAAAAAATTCATCCTCTGGAGAACCTCGAGAACCCTTTTCAGGGTGCTTATCTCCTGGCACCATGTATCTATAGCACAAGTTTGTTGTATTGCTTGTTGCTTTCATTTGGCATGCTATTTATATGCAAAGATCTCCTTTTGCCCACACCGGTTACACATTTTACTGTATATGCATCTGATATGCAATATACACATTTCACTGATTGATTTGCAGGAAGCATCAGAACTTTTAAAGCCACTAGAACAACTCAAGCAAATCAATTGGATTTTCAATTAAAACACTAAGAGAAATTCATATGGTATTATTTGTTTATGATTTTATTTCCCCTCCAGTGTTATATATATATATATATATATATATATATATATATATATATATATATTAATACTTATTTCCAAGCACAGGGAGATCTCTGATAAAATAGAAACAAACACACAGACTATACATCACGAAATGTTTTGGAAGTTATCCAGCATCACGAAAGTACAACAGAAGTAGGGAGATGGTGTTTCAAATTGTTTGTTTACTCTGAACACAACTAAGTACATGATGATGATGAATTACTATTGTGAACAGAGGCAAGGTCCTTGAAGAGCAATGAGTCTCTCAAAACATATTGGAGTTTCTCTCAAGAGTGTGATAGCAGAAGGCATCAAACACACTGGAACGTGACGCAAATGCACTGAGAAGCTTTCAAGCCCACCAAGATACATGTAAACGCACCTCTAAAGGCTCAGAGTCTCAATGAATGCTGGATTGTGAGGGTGGGTGGTTTCAGGTAAATTGCCCAGATAAGAACATTGACTTTTGAATTAGCAGGACACTAATAAATGCAGCACAGCCAATAACAGCCTTGGCAGTGCAATTATTTAACAGCACATTCAGTCCGTTTCACAACTTGTAAGGCCTCAACAATTACCCTCTATATCTCATTAAGCCTAGAGTCCCTTTTTCTTTTCTTTTCCATAAGACCAAATATTTACAGTGTGAGCATAGAAGTGCAGCGCTGAGACATGGTGCGGTTTAAATACTCAAGAGAGGCCAGCTGTGCTTGATTCAGATCATTAAAAAGTAAGAAAAAAGGGACTGGAGACCAAACACTCCTCCACGAAGCTCAATCAGCTCAATCATAATGGGAACAAAACCTCTAGCACTGCTTCATTTATTATTCAAGATAGTGTTTTTACAGATGAATCATAATTCTTTTAGTTGTGTTAATTGCTATTGCATAAGTCATTGTTGGGGAAATTACAAAATACATTTTCGACAAACATTTTAGTGGATGGCCTCTCATTTAACAATAAAAGGCATAAATCAGTCATTAGACCACCGGAAACTACAAAGTCCATATATAAATAAAAATCCATCTGTTGTGGATGGTGATTATGGTTCCATAAGTGATACTTTCAGTGTGTGTGTGTGTGTGTGTGTGTGTGTGTGTGTAAATAAGGGACACTCTCTGTTTTATATCACATATGCAACAAGTACAAGCGATACTTGACTACATTGTAAATAAAAATGAAATGCTAAACAGTCATAGTGCACATCTGCAGTATGCATATAAAAATATTCTAATCAGATTTTTGTAACAGCTTTTTGTTTGGCTGTGAGACAGTAAAACAGGAAACTATGTTGTATTATAAAGTACTTATCGATTTGCCAACCAAAACCAAAAAGATGTTAAACATCAAATTGTAGTTCTATAAAGGAATATAAACACTTTACTAAATTATCACATATATTATACAAATATCAACTTAACTTCTACTTAGGCAAATTAAACCACGGTTAAACCAAAACAATTTTGTTTTTGTACTTTCTCTTCTCGGTTTGTTATTCCTGAAGTTGTAGTTGTAGTTTTGTTGGAGCAATATAACAGACTTTGACAGACTTTTTCTTGATTCACTCCTCTTGCTTTTCTTAATGGAGAACATGCTCTCTGTGTGGATGATGGAATTCTGAGGATGAATGAGTCTATAGCCAGCATGACGAGATCTGCAGCTTGAATCCTTTCATCCTTTCAGCTCTTAGTAGCGGCACAGCCTGGATCTTCCTTCTTCGGCGTAGTGTAACCTAGCAACAGCCAATGTTTTCACATTTCACACAGTTTACGCCAATTTACATACGTCTCCTATTCTAATTGGAGATTTATTATTATTTTTTTTTTTACATTAACACATGTAAAAAATTATTAGAATGCAATAAATACTGAAGCGCTCTTGGCTGTAAGATACTAAAAATGCAACAATTCTGTAATACACAGTGATCGGCAATCAAAATGCTACATTAACCATTAGAAAATACATACATACACACATACCTAGACTCTTTGTGACATGAAAAAAAGGGATGCTTAATCCATGCTTCAGAATCTTGAAAGTAATTGCATTAGATAACAAAAGGCATTTAAATAGCTGTCCTTGAAAGGCTGCACTTGAAGCAAGTTTGCTTAATGCTTTTTAAAATAAAAAACCCAAGCACTGCACTTCACAGCTCTCTGCACTTGATTTCATGTCCAACTGTTTATGTATTTTTTTTCATATTTATATGAAGAACAATATCAATACAGTGCAATATGATGCTGAATCTTCACTCTTCCCATCTCTCTGTGCTTTTTAACAGCATAGCTTTATTCTTGCAGTGGTGATGAAGATGTGCGCTTTTAGCTTCAGTGTTAATGCATTCAGTGAGATTCCACATTTAATGCATCAAACACCTTAATGTGGTTGGCAATGCATCTATGCATATACAGAAAAAAACTGATCTTTTTCTCACTTTTTAAAAAAATTAATTTAAATACATTACACTTCATACATACTATGAGTATGAAAAGGTCACACTGGTAAACTTTTCACAAATGGCCTGTGATAACTTCTTGACTTGAATGCACATTTTTCATGTTTCCTCTAGCACTTTAGAGACACAGGCCAAGGCTCAGCACAATTAGAGGGATTCAAAGCCATCATCGAAAAACACTCCATTCTTTTGATTGACTCTTTTTCACTGCCCACACATGTAAGCGCTCACCAACACTTAGAAATTGCCTTTTATCCGAGCTGTTCAAGTGCAAATGGGAGTATTAAAAGTAGAAGGTGAGGTAGAAGCAGTCAGGCCTTTGCTGAATAGTTTAGGGACCATTAATGATCTATGTATAGAAATGTAGTTGTAAAAATAAGATCCAGATACCATATCTTACTTCAAGAAGCATTTTAGCTGTGGCTGTGTTGATTCTTTCTATATAAAGATCATATATGTGACAATGAACCACAAATTATTTGCAATTGAGATTTATTCATCATCTGAAAGCTGAATAAATATGCTTCCATTGATGTATGATTTATTAGGAGCGGACAATATTTGACAGAGATACAACTATTTGAAAATCTGGAATCTGATGGTGCAAAAAAATCTAAATATTGAGAAAAACACTTTTGAAGTTGTCCAAATGAAATCTAAGCAATACATATTACTAATTAAAAATTAAGTTTTGATATATTTACAGTAGGAAATGTACAAAATATCTTCATGGAACTTAATTTCCTTTGGCATAAAAGAAAAATCAATAATTTTGACACATACAATGTTTTTTTCTTTTTTTTTTTTTTTTTTTGAGGCTATTGCAAAAAATATACCCCAACGGCTTAAGACTTGATTTGTGTGTGTGTATATATATATATATATATATATATATATATATATATATATATATTAGTGGTGGGCCGTTATCGGCGTTAACGTGCTGCGTTAACGTGAGACTCTTATCGGGCGATAAAAAAAATATCGCCGTTAATCTATTCTCAAAGTTGGGTTGGGAGCTGGATCTATACTATGCGAGCTATGACGACGTTCACCTTGATATTTTAGCGTGGATGTATACCTATCCGAAATGCACTGTAGGGGGCGAGAACGAGTCTTTAAACCTGTGAATGTGCCTACTGTGAAATAAATTACCACATCAAACGTGATGTGCTAACATGGATGCAGCTGAAGCTTTCTTCAGGGATTTTTTTTTTTAAAACAAGCACACGCCTGTTTCACACATACTCTGTCTGCAGTGCGTATGCAGTCCGTGTGCGTTTCGTATGTGGTGCTGAAGCAGCACGGACTCATACTCATTGTGCTTTCACACAGGACGCGTTTGCAGTCCGCTACTCGGTACGTGAACGATCGCTGCACTGGTGCAGAAGCAACGCTCCTGGAATGCACTGACGGACCGCAACCACGTGAACGCTGGAATCCGTGTTCCACACATATTCTGAATGCCTTTGGCAGAATTCAAATGAGCCATTTTAATCTAGATTAATTCCAAGATTTCAGTGAGATTAATCTAGATTAAAAAAAATAATCTATGCCCACCACTAATATATATATATATATATATATATATATATATATTTATTTATTTATTTTATTTAATTCTCCATTTAGTACTGGCCTTCATAAGTTATTAAATTCATTTTCCAGAAGACAAAATAAGTATAATTTACCCTGCTCATCCAATCCAAAAAGTTGACTGCCTCTGGCTCTTAATGAGTTGTTACCTTCTTGAGCATCAGTGAATGTTTTCATGTTTTGAAATTGTGGTGTATAAATCCCTCAAATTGTCCTCGGTGTGAAAAGACGGATCTCAAAATCAAACAGTCACTGCTGGAAAGGGTTCAAATATGCAGAAGATGCTGGAAAACCAAGGAATGTGCAGAACCTGGAAAAGTTTTCTGAAGAACAGCAGGCAGCTGAACTGTTCATGACTCGTGAACAACAAACATAAAACAGTTGTGGATCATCCAGGTAACAACACACACTGTTAAGAATTAAGCCTATGAAAGAATCAAGTATATTTAACAGGGTTTTTTTTCTAAATTCCTAAATGTTCCTGTAGCTCAAGTGGTAGAGCATTGCGTTGTCAAGGTTGGGGGTTTGATTCCCCGGGAACACATGATAGGTAAAAATTGATAGCCTGAATCCACTGTAAGTCGCTTTGGATAAAAGCGTCTGCTAAATGCATATATTTTAATTAATTTATCATTTTGTCTTTTGTAGTATATGTAAACATGTATGTAAAATTGCTTATTCAGGACAAATGAAACTAAATGAAAAGTAACAGTCAATGATTTTTTTTATCATCTTATTTTGTTAACATTATTAACATTTTGCATATTCTACAAGGGGTATGTAAACTTATGAGCAGAACTGTAATTCAAAGGGAAAACAGTTTTTCATACCCGCTGGCAGATATTTGTTCTATTAAGCAAAAATTAAGTTAATTTTGCTCAGTTTCTCAGAGAACAAGACTTTACATCTTCATTTTGTATCTCAAGTGAAGGTATCTTAAAGGTATCTTTATTTAAGGATGTTTAGATATTTGTATTGGAAATCAAGAGAAAATACTAAATAAGGTTTGCTGCAATGCATGCAACAATTAATTTCCTTAACCTTCTGAATTTAAGACTTTCTGCTCTGATTAAATTATAGAAGCGCAAATTCAGACTTTTTAAGACCTACAGAAATGAAGCTACACAACACAGCGCTGCATCAACAGCGCAGTGTTTGCAGTGCATCTCTGTGCCTTACACTGTTTAGGACACTGAAATGAGCTTTTGATGAGAGAACAATCCTCACTCAGAGGCTGTACGGGGACAACGCCTGCTCTCTATCTCTTAAAGAACTCTGTGTCTGTTCTCTAGCACACACATCTCACTGTTCCCTGTGTAAGTAACAGTGTGTATATTAGAATCAGTGATACTGGAGGACCACTGAGAAAGTTCAACCCGCATGCCTGGAATACTGAATACTATCTGGTCTGGTTCAGTGACCGGTTTTGAAAAATGAAAAAAAAAAAAAAGGACCATTAGGATAGCTGAGAGGATTGCAGGGGTACCCTTAAGCACAGTCCTAGCTTTGCACACCCAAACACAACCTGTTTGAGCTTTACAGATGCTAGAGAACAGAGGCACAAAAGCAGCTTCTTCCCTCAGACCACTAAAGCCAAAGGATCGCTCACAAACACTTAGCGCTGCCTCAGTGGTTATCTTTATACAGCAATATTTTTGAGACATGCAACATTCTTATTTATTAATATTTTTTACATTTACTTTATTAGTGCTTTAACAGCAAGGAAATTATGTTAAATTATATTTAAAGTAAATGTAAATTGTTTTAATTAAATTATTTTTGCTGTTAAAATTAAGTACTTGTTTGGTAACAAAGTCAACTTCCTTGTGCCTGTGCAATCATAAAAGACAAATAAAACTTTTTTTGTATACATTTTTTTTATTTAGTTTGCCTTAGGTAGTTAAGCTACTATTTACAGTGCCATGGGCCAAGTGTAAAGTCATTTGAATATTACTTTAATCTGTTTGACAATATAAATGTTTTTACTCCATTGAGCATTTCTGAAACTTATGAAAAAAAAAACATATATTAACTAGTAATCACCAAAGTTGTGACGATTAATTTGTATCAGCTGATTTGACACAGTAATGACTGGACTAGTGTGATGACTAACAAAGCATTATTAGTTGAAACACAACATCTCAAACATCTCTGTACAGACATGGTAGTGGTTTATTATGATTTGTAACAGTGGGCGGAAACATCTACTCCTCCACCAGTGGCGGAGGAGAAAGCTTTAACTGGAAATTCTCGCTGTGATAAATACTTCCAGTTCCTGGATGGACAGGGTTCGACAGGCCGGCCCTCTCATTGCCATGAGAATGTGTGAGTTCTGTCAGAACAGCAAGCTGAAAAACAAAGAAAACGGAGATGAAAATAAAAAAATAAAAATCTGTAGTCAATAATTAAATAAACAGCTAAAATACTAAAAAAAAAAAAAAGACATGAATGACAATAACATTAATATTATATTAATATTATTTATCATCAAACATTTTTTTTTCTTCTTTTCAAATCATCCCTACTCTGGTTTGTTCACAAATTGCAATCAAATAATAATAAAAATATTATTAATAATAACAATTATTATTATAATACAAATTTCTTAAAATTGAGCAATATAGCACAGTCATTCACAAGAAAAAAATATATTAAATATTACATTTTAGATATTAAAGATGCTGTTGTAAGGCAGGAAGAACCTCTAACATTGATCTCCTGAGAAATGGACAATACAACAGTGAATTAACATGTAGACATCTGTTTCCACATGTCACTGAGAGAAGATGCGGGAAAGCTTCTTTCTCATCTGTTCTTTCTGCACATTTGTTCCTTCTACAAAGGATGATCAATAGCAAAACAGAATGTTCAAAAGAATGCCAGTAATATTCACAATCATGTTTGGTATCATTTGAAATGTCTCAGTGTGAATAATGCAATGGTAGACTGAAAGGTAAGTAAGATCCTAAGAGTTAAGATATATTTTGCGTAGTGTAGAGGGTGTCTTTCCTAGTGTCTTTCATGCAAATTACCATCCGTCCCCAAAAGGTGTAAACTTCTCCTCGTCTAGGACTTTAAGTTGTTATGTAGTTAGATTAACTATGGGGGCTAGATAAAATACTATTGAAGTATTAGCAAAAATGGTGCGGCATACTTCATAGTACTAGCATAACCTCGAATTATTGTTTGAGCTGTAGACATAGATTCCTAACGAACAAGTAAAATAAGGTGAAGTGAAGAGTTAACTAGAATAATCAAATATCAAAAGAATAATAATTAGAAATGGACAAACAACCCATTTGCATTTCAATCCAATTTAATGTCATAATAAAATGGAGTCAGAATAGAATTTAATTTAAATTAAATTACTTTGCACACCAAAAAAGCCTGAACACACAGGAAACCTTCAGACACCATTGGATACCTCCACTGGGCCAATTGGGTGGACACTAACTGCCACATCCACACTGAACCTAGCTGCAAATAAGTAAAAAAATAAATAAAAAACCCATTTGCTAACAGTGCAAGATGAATAAACAGTGTTAAAAGCTTTTTAATGTGTTTCAAAGTGCTTTCCCTGTAGCAATTTCAGATCTTTTCTGAATACAAGCTTTAATTAAAAAATGTTATCAATTAAATAAAAAATGATTAGTAATTTTTCTGCACCCAACTGACAAAGTTTGGTCACCTGTGATTTTGTTTGCTGAGTACCATAAGGCTCTCTCGTAAGTCTGCCTAAAAACCCTGCCATGAATTAAGAATGGTATCAAAACGTCCTGAAAGAGCGACTTCTTCCAACAATCCATGAGCAGTTTCGTGCATTTTCCAGCAAGATGGAGCACCATGTCACAAAGCAAGAGTGATAAAGAAGTGGCTGGAAGATCATTACATTTAAATTTTGGATCCATGGCCAGGCAATTCCCCGGATCTCAGTACCACTGAGAAACTGTGGTCAGTCCTCGAAAGGTGAGTGAACAAGCAGAAGCTCACAAATTTTTATCAACTCTGAGAACTAACAAGGCAAGAATGGATCGCCATCAGTCAGGATTTGGGCCAGAAGCTAATATCCAGCATGCCAGAGCGAATTGCAGGGGTTATGAAGAACAAGGGTCAACACTGTAATTTTTTTGCCAATAAAAGCCTTTAAAACTTTTCCAGTATACCATAGAAATGTGGAAAAATAATCTACAAATACTGAAGCTGCAAACTTTGCAAAGCACAAAATATGTGTCACTGCCAAAACTTTTGGCCATGACTGTATGACTGACTTAAATCTAGCGTAAGTTTAAGCACTCTCAAAAAAAAACCCCTCCCTTATAATCAGTAAAGCTGTCTATAGACCGTTTGATGTATGGATCTCCAACTTACATCATACATACATTTGCACTTTGTTTATGATAAGAGAATTAGCGAGTGAGCAGAATTCAATTTAATGTTGGAGTCAACAGTTTTCATTTCATTTTCATTTTATTCGCGACAGCATTCATGGATTTAGTTTAACTGTACAGCAGAATTTTTTCCACGCGTGTTGCCATAATAGTTTCTAAAAGCGGAAACGGCATGGTAGCGTGGATTTTACGCCATTGATAGGCACCAATCAACAGGGACGAGCCATTGTTTAAAATTTTAATTTCTCTGGATTTATAAATCCATGGGATCTTTTGGGATAACACAATTACTCAACCTCATGAAATATATAACACTGTGCAAGTGGTTTTTGGATATTTTAATAAGAAAATTGTACATATCGTGCCTTTGAAAGGCTTAGTTCACCTAAACATTTAATTCTGTCATCATTTAACCACCCTCATTTTATACCACACCTTGAGTTTATTTGTTCTCAGGAACATTAAAAGAAGATTTCCTTATAAATTCATTGACAATGGATGTCATTGATAATCAAAAAGTATCTACTGTTGAAAAGTAAGTTATACAGGTTTAAAATGCCATGCAGGTGAGTAAATGATGTCAATTATCATTATTTTATTGACGACTGAACCAATCTGTTGGTGTTGGCCAGTATACGTTATGCAGTAACCTGGGTTGCACCCCATGAAGAAAGATATTCAGAAAAGTTAAAAAGCTTAAATACAGACTCACACCACCATTCATTAGCAGCATTAGCCTGTCCTGAGTCATTCATTAATGTCTATATTTTCAGCAGAGACCTTGTTACAGCCAGGGCAATCAATGTGCATTTAACGAAACAGCATGAATCAAACAGCATAATCTATCCTTCTCTCTCAAGCCTCACTTTAAAGCCCTCCTTTGCATCTTTATCTTCTCCTTCCCTCTCTGATCTCACTCATATTTTCCCTTTCTCATTCCAGTCCACCTTTTCTCTAATGAGTCCCTTTTTTCTGTGGGCAAACCAACTTTTCAGCATCAAATCCATCAGCGTTACTGTTTTAATTCACTCATTTCATGTCATCTTCTTTCTCCTGCTGTTTATTAGCAGTCTTTAAATCAGACTGCCATTTATAAGCCATAGTTCTATTTCTCATGCTTCTTTTCTTTTTTTTCTTTAGCTTCCCTATCTAAACCGGACACCTGCTAAGCAAAGGCTCCGGAGAGTGACGGATAAAAGCAAATACAGACACGGAAAGCACGTCAATGGCTAATAATCGCTTCTGTCATGGCGGTGGCTTTATTATTACCCCCATACTGTTAGCAAACAGGCTAAACACAGAGTAAGAAGTCTGGGCACGTCTGATGCCAGTAACAATCTTTCTATCATACTTTACTATGAGCAATTTTCCACACTGCTAACCAGGGTTGATACTCCTCTGGGAAAAAGCGTAGCTTTAGATACTATAATAACAATGTTTCATTCTATTTTTTTACTGCATCTATAGGATAAACTTATAGAAATGGTTGTTTGTCTGCTTGTTTAAGGAAAGCTAAGTTACTTTTACATTATATGATAGAGACTACAACACATCTGTACACAAATTCATGTGTTGTACTTCTTAGTGTGTTAGCTTGCAATGGCTGCTCAGGGTGAGTTATTCATGGAGGCGATGGATAGAAAGTTTGCCTTTGTGTGAAAACTATGGTGTATGATTTAATTACACTGGTGGAGAGCTGTCAAAGTGCTGGATATGAAAAAGGACACACTTTGTACCATGCTGTGTGTGATGGTGCCTACTGTAAAATCCATATATGGATAAGGGCCTGAAGAGAGCCTAAAGGTTTATTCACACTAAGAACTGTGTGACAAAGCAAGCAATTTGCCAGGACCACATAGACATTGAGCTGTTGATATTAGCGTCGGGTAAAAGGAAAATAAATCAGCTTAATAGGAGTCTGAGGGAATGCATATTCCTTTACGAATATTTTGTTATAGAGATTTGTGCTTGATAAATGCAGAATTCTCATATTTGTGACTATGTATTCTAGAACTGTGTATTCTAGTGTGTGGGAGATCATTTGTAATACAGTATATGAATGTTTCTGTGTGTTTGTAATGGTTATTATGATGCTGCAGGTAGACTTTCTCATCCAGTGTCTGGTTTGACACGTCACTGTATTTGGCTCAAAATAATTTTTCAATGTGAATGAAAGTAATGGGTTTTGATTGACAGTTGACAGTGATTAACTGATAACAGAATCTTAATTTCTGGGTGAACGATTCCTTTAAGTTGCAGGTTAAGTTACCTTTTTAATTTTTTGCCATTTCTTTAATTCCCTTTTCATTATTTTTTAAGATTGCTTAAAGGAGAAATGTTTAAGAATGTGCAATTTTGGGCCTTTTACCCGATTACATTTTTTTCTGCATGAGAACTTGGGATATTGTATTTTGACTGGAAGCAAAAGTTTACAGTTAAAACATTTCAATGATGGATTTGTTTCTACAAGCACGCAGTTTTTCACTTCACACGATGTTGATCGATGGGCTGAAGTCGTGTGTTACAGCTGTTAACAGTTGCATTAATTAGCTGTTTGGACTCATTTTGATGGCACCCATTTACTGCAGCATATCCATTGGAGAGCAAGTGATGCTAAATTTCTCCAAATCTATTCCCATGAAGAAACTCATCTCATTTACATCTTGGATGAACTGAGGGCGAGTACGTTTTCAGAACATTTTGGATCAACTATTCGTTTAAGGCCATGGATCAGATCTCCCAGGACACATTGAAACATTTGTTTTTAACACAAATTAAACATTTTCTAAGAGTCAAAAGCAGTAAAAAGTACCCCAAGTGAAAAAAAAGATCCATATAGGTCTATAATACCCCCTTTTTTTCCTCTCTCATTCTGTCCTTTCACCTCTCTTAAATCTTGTCCTTCTAATTCATTCATTCCCAACACCCTCCGCCATTTCATTGCTCCTGCAATTTCATTATCCTTCCACTCATTCCTATCAACACAATCCCTTTCCTCCAGCTCTATTTCTCTTTATTGCATGCTTGTCTCATCTGTCTTCACATACATTTCTTTTTCCAGTGGCTTCATCCGTCTTCCTCGCCTTCTTCCTGGAACTGCAGCGCTGAAGGGAAATGGACGGACTGGGACCTCAAAGACAGCAATCAAAGCTCAGTCCTGACAAAGCATCAGAGAAACCCTGACCTCCTCCCACACACACACAGATTTCAGAAAGACTATAAAATAAAGCACACACAAACACAACTTTCACTTCCTCCTGGTCAAAATCAAATGATCCTCTTAGCTTAATCAGCAGGTTCAGCATGTTTAGCACTTCAAAAACTCGCATATATGCTAGTGCTGACATAATTACAACCGGAGTTTATTGCCAGTGTCTGGTAGCCTTCTCATTAATGCTTTGAAGAAATACACACACACATTTGTTTTGCTATCTTAGTAAGGATATAGCATAGACATCTAGTAAATTTATATCAGGTTAATGATATTTTCTATAACCTAACCCAGGGGTAAGCAACTCGCGGCTCTTTCATCCGTCTCCGGTGGGTCCCTGTAGCATGGGCAGAGAATATGCAGAGGACATGTTCTCCTGACTTTTAATAAAACCTAAACTCTTCCCCTGCACTTTTTTTCGGGCAAGTGTGTTCACGTAGACATTTTCAAGGCCCAGTGTGAAAAAAATCTAGATTTCATTTAAAAGAGACAAGACAGTCACATAGTTTTGGATAAGTTTTATTTGCATCCAAAACAATGTGAACATTACGGAGCACTCAACACACTCATGCAGTGTGTGTTTCACTTATACTCCAAGCAGAAAGTACAAAACAGACTCATAGAAGTGGTGATAACTTTTGATGTGGCAGGAAATTCCTAATAAAGGCATCCAGCTATCGCTGCAGCTAAGCTGAATAACAAGCAAAAACCATAACTGATCAATAGATAACGTGAAGACAATAAACAAATCGCTACAATATATGGTTTATGTATGTTTTTCAATTCTTCTCAAGGTAATAAATATGAATGATACTGTGCCGACTGACATAGCATTTACTACAGTACAGAAGTTATAAAATATATTTTCTGCCTTATTCAGTGATAAAAATGGAAAAATTGTTTGTAGTATATAAACCAATCATAATCTTAAAATTGTCATTAGGAAAATATCAAAAATATTATAGAATACAAATGACTGGTTATTGTACAGCAGTATATTTTATTTATTAGCCAATTAAAATATTTTGTTATTGTCAATTAGACAAACATACATAATTAAATATTATTTTTATTATTACATTTGACATTTCTGTCCCCCTCACCTCTGAAATGATTGCTGTTCAACACACAAACATCTTCAATCTGTTCAGCTCAGTTTCTTAATACAAATTTGAATTCCATAATCTTTACCTAGACAAAGGAACAACGGGAGACACTAACCACACAAGCACAAATACACACATTGTCTGACACTCTGGTCTTTTTTTTCATCTACTCATCTTCTGAAACCATTTACGGTTTAATTAAGGAGCTCAGAACTGGGCTGTGCAGTTCGGCTGTGTTAATTATGGGAAGTCTGCTGGGAATGTGTATGTGTGTGTGCTGACCAAACAGTTGTAATAACACTCTTGAGGATGATTGTGTGAAAGGATTGGCACAAAAGACTGATAAATGTTTACCTGACTGTTTGGTGTGGGTACCATTTTTTATGTTTTTTTTTATTGAAATCTTATGCTTATCAAGGCTGCATTTATTGGATCAAAAATATAGTGAAAACAGTAATATTGTGAAATATATATCTATTTTCTATTGTAATGTATTATAAAATGTAATTTATTCCTGTAATGTAAAGATGAATTTTTATGAATTAAAAGAAAGGTGAATCATTACTCAAGACAAGGTCCTTCAGAAATCATTCTAATATACTGATTTGTTATTCAAGAAATATTTCATTTTATTATCAATGCTGTTACTTTATTTTGGAAACCGTGATATTATTTTCATGATTTTTTTAAGCATTATTTATTTAGAAGCATTTATTCGAAATTGAATGTGTCCTTGCTGGAAAAAGGTTTATTTTTGTCTTTTTTTTCCATTTTATTTCCTTTTTAAATTTCACTAACCCATTTATTTCCTTTTTAAATTTCAATAAACTCAGTTCCCCGCTGAAGACGACTCCAGCTCGGGCTCGAGAACGAGCGCAACGCAGCGCAGATACGGTGAAAACAGAACAACAGAGACTGGTTAATAACACGTAAATTACTTCTGTTTAACGTTTAATTTTTTGTTTTACTGTTTGTTAAACGAGTTTATATATGGGCAATATGTATAGCCTATTTAAAACGATATAAACAATGCTGTAAATGATAATTACACTCTAAAAAATGTTGGGTTATTTAATCTACCCAACAGCTGGGTTATGAAATGCTTTACCCATTATGGGTTATTTATATGGAATTTGGGTTATTTTGTGCAACTCATGCGTTGGGTCAAAATCCATCAACCCAACTTATTTCATTTGACCCAGCACATGGGTTGTTTGTGCTTCGAACCTCATCATCACATCATCACAAGAGTCCACACACTGAGAGCTCGACACAGCAGAGAACCTGACTGCTCATCCAGCGAGGAGAAGAAGTAATAAAAGGTATGTGTACGCTACGTGTCTAATTCACTTTGTCTGTGTTAAGTTACCTATTAAAGTAGTATATTGTCGAGGCAAGTTTGTTGGTTTGGCAAACATTGTAGCTAACGTTAGCCATTATCATGGAAGCACTGGTAGCCTACAGCTTATCCGTTTGGTCTGAATTATATTAATTAATTAACTTTAATTAAACAAGTTCATAAAGCCCATGAGCATATATAGTCATGTTTATTGAATTCGCCAGGCTAATTTGAAAGCTAGTTTAAAGCAGGTGATTCGCCAGTTAACTAGTTTACTGTCAGTTGCTTTGCCTTATTTGCTGGCTATAACGAGCGCTTGTTTTTCCTGAAGCTTTTAATGTGACATGAAGGCATTACACAGTGTTTGACTGATTAAAATAGGTGAAAACAGTGAGATAATCTGATTTTGTGAAAGAGATAATTTTATTTTTATGCATGTGAATTGTAGAGATGCGGGGCTTGAAAGTAAATCAGCACAGGGTTAAGTCTGCAGTGGTGAGAAACCAGGACTCTTATTTTGAAAACTGAAAGGAGGAGCTGTGTGCGCGCCTGCGCCCTTACATCTGCAGAGCATTTGGTGAGACGATACACGGATGTTTCCTCATCAAACTTTATTTTGCAGGTATTGTTACAAAAACTTGATAATATGCACACGAGATCTGTAATGTAAATGTATATGCTCATACCGCTGATATTTCACTGCGGTCAACCCAGCCGCCAAGTAGAAAAGCACGGTCAATCTAGCCGCCGCGTTATCGGGATTGTGGATATGCAGACTGTCCGCCATTTTTTTTTTACGCTGTAACACGAGGTGATTGTGAAACGCGTTTAATTCTATTCAAATTGACTCCAGTTACAAAGTTATAGTGTTCATTATGAGTTTACTTCAAATTTGTGTTTGGTTTATTTAGTTATATATACGTATAAAGATCGGATGCACTTATTTTGCAGAACTGTCTTATCTGTCTTAACGTTACTTGGCCTTCTGCGTGGGGTCTGTAACATCAAGAAATATATAATATATTTATGTGCACTGAAGGCTATGCTGTGAGCAGCCACACATATTCTTGTGCTGTAAGAACAGACAATTTACATGTATGCAATTTGTTATGAATTATATATAGAGAGGGAGGATTGTTTTCTCTATATTTTGTGATGCTAAATAAAATTGCTGGTATCTTCACATCGTTTTACATTTTCTGCTGCTGTAGTCTGCATTGCTTTTGCATGGTGACGTATGAATAGTTAATACTATAGCAATTGTATTTTTGCTTAAGCTCTTTTTGTGTTTGTTTCAGATCAATGGACAACTTTGTCATTAACACTTTGACAGACTGGCAGCTGACAGACCTTGTGACTTGTCTAAAGATTTAACATTAGAGGTAAGAATTTAGTTTTCCCATCTACCGTATATCAAGTCTGCATTGCTACTCAAGCCCTTTTCAGACATGAATTCTTATGAAATATCATTTTTCAGCAGTACTTTAAAGTTTTTTTAGTTTGAATTATAGGACATAAATATATATGAAATGCTTACCGTCAATATGGCCAATGCAAAGTTTTTAATTAATAACCCAAGTCCTGTGTCTTGAATTTTGATTTGGTTATTTTACGTTTACTCCACAAAATTCATTGCATTTATATTGTTGACTTGTTCTTTTAAAAAATGCTGTCACTGGGTAAAGATTTTCTGTATGTGCTATTCAACACATCAATGCACCTCTGTTGTTCAATGCCTGCAAGTGACTGCAGCACAACGTGTCCTTATGCAAGCTTTTGCATGAACATGCTCATTGATAAAAGGTTGCACAGCAAATACAGAAAATAGTGCCTAGTTGAACGGACACATCCTTTTATAGATGAAAAAAGTCAACAATACAACTGCAATGAGTGGAGTAAGGCTTTTTACATTTATTTGTTCTAGCCAACTCACTGGAAGTACTTGTTATGGATAATAACCAAATTAAAACTTGAAATGAAAAAGAGACTCTCGTTATAAATTAATTCCTTCACATTGCCTATATTAACTATTTCATACTTCTTTATTTCCTACAATCCAAACAATCCATTTAAATCTAGTTTTCTAATCTAGTTTTTACCTGTGTGTTTTTCTGATTAACAGTCCTAAATCAGATATCAAAAAGGCACTGGCTTCGGGTTTGGTTCAGTCATTTACCTGTTTGAAAGACTCAAGCAGTGGCAACATGAGTGTTTTTTTTTTTAATGTCATTGAGATTTATTTGGGTTGTCATGATCCTCAAACCGTTTTAGTTTGATTTTTAAGGTTGCAATCCAATTCGATTTTCAATTTAAACTTTTCTTAGTTTACTGAAGTCAGCCGAGGGCTCTACCAGCCCCCCTTCTGTTTTTGCTAGATTTCCTGTGTAGATCTCCTATTTCTGGTGAATCCTCACCGAAGAATACACACTAGGGTTTGTACATGTGAAAATTTTCCCGCAGGTCCTTTAAAAAGATTTAAAATAAATTATTGGGAATTTGAGGCCTTAAATTAGAAAAAAAAAATATTTGAAGCAAAACATCCATATTTCAGTTTCTGACAACTTTGTTCTTTTTTTTACAGAATGTACCATATCAGACGAACGTGCGTCACAGTTTAACGAATGGTTGAGAAACAATTCTCAGCCCCTCAGCCAGATAGAGGCCTACAAAGGACCACGTGGATTAGGGACAACAATTGGACCATCGATCAGATCCTCGAAGAGTTCCCTCGCTTAATGACAAAAGGCATGGTAGGTATAGGGAAATATGATCTTACATATGAGGAAACATTGTTTATAATGTCTTATTACTGTGCCACATTAAATTGGTTTTAAAAATGTGTTTTCCATTTTATAGATTGCACGGGACTTTCTTGTCCTACATGGGGATGCTGCATCAAAGTTGTCTGAAATTTGGCTACCCATTTATGTTGAGAAGATCCTGTACCTGGCAAGACAGGAGGGGAAGCTGACATTGCCCCTGGATAGATTAACACCAGGTAATATATTCTTGTCAGGAGATCTTGTAAATGCAGGGAATGCAATGGAATATGTGGGGTATTTATGCAATTATATATGATGAAATCGCAGGTATTGTGAAATCACAGGTATGCTTTTTCACATCGTATTGACACCTATGTCTTCCTACAGATGGTGTTGGGGAACTCACCCTGATGCAGTTGCCAGCCTTGCTTCTACCCACAATTTACAGAGTTGGCAGTGGCCACAGTGTGAAAGTAGTTTGCCTCACCATACAGGAATGCAGCCTGGCCTTCATCAACCATAAGCCTGTAAGTCCTCATGCACATCTAAAGGGGAAACTTTATTCATTTTATCAACCTATCTGAGCTCAATACTGTGCACGCACACATGCATATCCAGGTTTGTTTTACTATACTTTTGGGGACAGGCATCAAAAATAGCCTGACAGTATTAGCTGTTCTACAAGCTTACAACTCGTTGGTCACTATCAAAGCATCCTAGAACACCTCAGCAGTGCCACAGGTTGATTACCTCTGTACCACACTGATGCAGTAATTCGTTCTAAAACGGGCACCAACAAAGTATTGAGTGCAGAAATTAACTTTTATCAGAAGGTTGACACTTTTGTATTTTAACCCATTTGGACCTGACTCCATGAGGTTGACTCTAAAGAAGTCTTCTAAATCTACAAAGCATTTGCAGCCCAACTATCTGACTACCTAACCCTGCTGCTGCCTATCGGCCAGATAGGATAGTCAGATAAGTGAGCCGCACGCATTTTCTCAGCATGTTTATTGCAATGTTAGATCAATCAATTTATGACTTTTTAGGTCAATTGAGGTTTGTTAAATTGTTTTCTGTAATGTGAGCCATATGCTCTAAGACTAAGGCTACGTTCACACTGCAGGCTGAAAAGACCCAATTCCGATTTTTTTGCCCCTATGCGAACTGTATCTGATCTTTTCATGACAGTCTGAACGACAAAGATCCGATCTTTTCAAATGTGACCCAGGCCACTTGGGTATGTGGTCCTGAATCCGATACGTATCCGATCTTTTGAAATGCGACCTCCGTCTGAACGACCAGGCCACATGTGTCCGACCCGTACGTCATTGATATGCTACAAACATCACAATTCTGCATTGAAGTAGGCGGGAACGAGAAGATAAACAACAACCATGGCGGACGATCACAAAAGGTCGCATTTAATTGAAAATGTGAACGGCCTTGCAAAAAAATCAAATTAAAAAAAAAAAAACGGAATTGAGCATTTAAGCCCTGCAGTGTGATTGTAGCCTTAGTCAAAAAAGGTTTGGAATATTGGTTATTTGCAATGAAATGTGAACTATTACAGTTCAACTTTTTTAATTAGAAATGCACTGAATCTTTTCCAAATTGTAAAGCTAACTAGACTTTATCATAAAACAGTAATTTCTCTAGTGAGGACCAGGAAAATGGTCACACAATGTCTGTATTTCAATTCTACTATAGTAATCGGTTGAAATTTGGTCCTTACTCACTCGTACTCTCGCTCTCTTGTATTTTCTTTTTTAGCCTGGAATAAACATGGTGGAGTACCTCCATGAGGCCAAGGCATGCAAGTCATCCCCCCACATCCTGACGCTGGGAAATGATCAGAGTGCATTTCAGGCCTTCGTCTAAAATGGTTAAGTTTATTCAAACTAGAAATCTTGCTTGCAAGTAGAGCTAATGGCTCTTAAAAGCAGCAATTAGGAATTTGAATTTATTCACTATAGAGCTGCTGTTGGTCTGTTGAATGTTCAGGCAGTTCAATCGAAATTGTTGTTTTGCTCTGAATGTTTGAACTGAATCATTTCTACTGTATTGTTGATATTAATATAATAAATTTTTTCAAACATTCCATTGCTTTGCTATTATTGCATAATATGCATAAATCTAGCATGTATTCGGTTCTAGGTTTGTAGTTTCAGTTTTTTATGGGTAGTCTATTGCAGTTTATTTTCCTATTGTACTGTAATGTTAGACTTAATCTGGTTTATGGGTTAATTATACCCATCTTAATATGTAGTTGAATCAACCCAGAATTGTAATTAATTTGACCCAGCATTTGGGTAGAATATTTAACAAATATGTAGTTAAATCAACCCATAATTGTATTTAATTTGACCCAACGTTTGGGTAGAATATTTAACAAATATGTAGTTAAATCAACCCATAATTGTATTTAATTTGACCCAACGTTTGGGTAGAATATTTAACAAATATGTAGTTAAATCAACCCATAATTGTATTTAATTTGACCCAACGTTTGGGTAGAATATTTAACAAATATGTAGTTAAATCAACCCATAATTGTATTTAATTTGACCCAACGTTTGGGTAGAATATTTAACTCATCTGTTGGGTTAAAAATGATCAACCCATCTTGCTGGGTCAAATTAACTACTGTTGGTCTGGTGCAATAGTGACCCAGTGGTTGGGTTATAGAACAACCCAAGTTGGGTTATTTTTAACCCATCATTTTTTTTGTGTGTAAAGAAAAATAAAGGAAGTTAACATGCAATCCAGTGGTTGTGTGGATTATTTTAGAAAAGTTCAGAGGATTAAAGTTAATCTGTAAACATTATTTAATCTATGAAGTAAAAAAAAGATATAAATATAGTAAAAATTAATACACTTTATCTGGGTTAAATCAACCCCTTGTGCTGGGTTAAATAACCTAATTTGCCTAAATTAACCCAAGATGGGTTCTGTCCTATATTTACCCAGCCCTTGGGTTAATAACAACCCAAATTGGGTTGTATACAACGACTTACGGATACATTTCTGTCACTCATACACAGAGGCAGGGAATGGTGCGATATGAGGAAAGAGGGAGATAGAAAAGTTTTTTAATGTCCGTTTTGTGTGATAAAGGTGTCAATGTTTCTAAAAACATTTTTATTAGGTTCAAACTGACTGACAATTTTCAAATAAATGAAAACTTTGTTTTTGGTCTTCTTTGGATTGATAGGGAGATTGGAGAATTGATGGAAAGAAGAAGTGGAAATGGTATTGTGTAATGACAAATCTGAAGGAGTATATTTTTTTCATGCTCTTTTTCTGTCTCACATTTTCACTTCATTCCTGTGTCTATTCCTTCTTTTCATCAGCTTTGATCAAACTCTGAGTCCACACACAGAGGAAAATATTACGATTGGTGTTTGTTTCGACTGGAAGGATAGTCTCTCATTAGCACACAACCATACACACACACCCACGGGCTATAAAAAGTATTCATACTCCATTCTTTTTCACAATTTGTTATGTTGCAGCATTATGCTAAACAATGTTAAATAACTTTTTTTTTCCACATCAATCTACACTCCATACACTATAATGACAAAGCAAAAAACAGGGTTGTAACAACTTTACAAATTTATTAGAAATAAAAAAAAAAGCATTCATACCCTTTTCTTGGACAATTTCCCTCAAGAGCATTCATATTGATTGTAGATGTTACTACACTTTCAGTGGCGTTAACCTGTGGCAAATTCATTTGAATGAGTATAATTTGGAAAGGCATACGCCTCTCAATAAAAGATCTAACAGATGAAAGTGCATATCAGAGTAAAAACCAAGCCCTGAGGTCAAAACTCAATCCTCTCCTTCTCAGTGAAGAATTTGCAACAAAGCACATAAAGAGCTTTCAGATTGTGAGAAAATCATGATGTTTGAAGGAAACCAAAGCACTGCTCATCACCTACAATCCCATCCCAACAGTAAAGTGTGCAGGTAGCAGCCTCATGCTGTGGGGCTGTTTTTCAGTGGCAGGGACTGAGGGACTCGTCAGAGTAGAAGAAAAGCTCAACACAGCAAAATATAGAGATTGCCTTAATGAAAATCCAGTCCAGAGCATTCAGAACCTTAGACTAAGACTGGGTAGAAGCTTCACCTTCCAACAGGACAATGACCTTAAGCACACAGAAAGAGTGGCTTATATACAACTCTGTGCAAAGCTTGTCCCATCGTACCAAAAATACTTGAGACTGTAATGGTGCCTCAAATAAGTACTGTGGAAAGGTTCTCACTTATGCAATGTTTTCATTTCAGTTTTTGTCACAAATCTGCTTTTTCATTATGGTGTATGAAGTGTAAATTGATGTGGGAAAAAAAGTTGCTGTTTAACACAAGGCTGCAACATAAAAAAGTAAAAAAAAAAAAATATATGAAGGGGTATGAATACTTTTTATAGGCACCGTATTATGACTGTTGCCTCATGATTTCACAGCATCTTTGCTGAATTATTAACATCTTAATTCATATCACAAAATATCATGAAAAATCTAAAGTTCCGCGATGTTTTGATTTTTTGTTCTTTGCAATATTTTAAAATATTGTAACTTTCAGAGTGTAAAACTCCCTCCCAAGTTTCATTTGTTAAAAGTATGCTGTAAAATTCTCTTAATCCATGTTAAATATTAAAAGCCTATATGTACACACAAATGTTGTGGCTATAAAGCAGATGCAGGATATTAACATTAGATACTGGCATTCCTGAACACTAAAAGAAGAACATGAAACTTGAAGCTGGAATATTACTAACAATAAGATGCATGGGATATCCATCAAACATTCCTGGCTGCGTGAAAGAACAGATTTCTCTGTCTAATGTTAAAACAGCTTATATTTACCAAGGCCACCCTATTTATAATAAGAGACAATATTAACTATAAAAAAGAAATGCATTCCTATGAACCTATATACACTGAGGACGGAATATGATGACATATAACAGTTTTTTCCCCCCAACCTTTTTCCTTAATTTTGCAAACAAACTAAAATAATAATTGTAAAATAAAAAATAAATACACAACATTTTTCACAGAAGGATTGGGGTTAAACAAGCAGACAACGAATATGTGATATGAAAAACAAAGGTGCAATTGAGTATTTATTAAACAAATTTATACTATATTAGTAATTTTCTTTATCTGCTGATTTGTAAGGTGTTTTTCTCTATGAAAACGGAATTGTATTTTGTGAATTTTATTTGTGCATTACAGCAAGGTAAAATGGTTATTACCCGATAAACTTAACAAAACAATAAACCAACCTTTGACTATGTGGACTTCACAATAAAATGACCCTTTTAACAGAGCCCTTTCAAGTAACAATTCATGTTTAATTAGCTCTAGACTTTGGGGACACTCTCTGGACCTATAAAAAGTTGCAACCCAGTTTCTGAATTAGGTCTGTTAAGCTTTAGAGGTCCAAAATGTTCTGGTCTCATCGAACCTGTTCTTCCAGATGCTGACTCTCAGAAAACAGAAAACGCTCTTTCAAAGTGTATAGGAAGAGATGTGAGGGAGTTTTTAAGGTGTGAATACTTTGCATTACGTGCACCATCCACACATACACATATTATGTGTTGTATTCATAATCATTGATATATACACTGAGTACATGAGCCCATTTGTTTATCTCTCAGAAGCTCAGTTTGACATGATGTCATGTTTACAGTAGTTTGTTTCCTCATTACAGAGAGTGTGAAGTCTTGCACAGAGACAGGAAAAGATCGACAGCACATAAACAAACACACTTCAGCATGTCACATTCTGTAGATAAGTGAACACAGCAGCAGTCTATCTACCATGACTCTTAAGGCTGAGGACAGATGCTGAGCTTGAGAGTGTTAAGAGTTATACTGTATCACTGACCCCCATAGAGGATTCGGGTCAAACATTCCCCACACTGTGATTGCAACATCACATGATCAAACCAAAGTTATTATAGTTTTGAATTTGTTTTATTTTAATATCGTTTTCTAATTTGCAATAAAATTCGGTTTAGTTTTTATTAGATTCATTAATATTGTTATTAGTTTTAGTTTAGTTGGTATTTTGTAAACACATTTTTATTACGTTTTTATATAGTTTCAGTTTTAATTAAAGTTTATCAGAATTAACAGATCACTTCTAGAGCGCAGGCCAAAAAAAGACTTTGGCATAATTTAACCTTAGTGAGGCAAACATCTAGTGACAGAAAATTAATGCATGCTGAGATTGATTAAATGGGAAAAGTGTACAAATATACGCCAAAATGAAGCAGTCAAGCCTTTTTATTAAATAAATCTACATAAGCTGTGCTTAATGTCATATCTAATGATGTGTATAGAGATATTTAATGACAATAAATGTAGCCTAATTTTGTTAAGATGGTTAGATGTCTTGCTTATTATTTAACCATAATCATGAAATTGTAACTGTCGTGACTTGCTCACTTTACTGTGAACAACTGCGCATAAATCATATCTGGGACTAGTGAAATTCAATAATAATGGCAATTGCATTAAACAGTAAAAGCTTATATTTGAATATGTTCTTTTCATATATGAATAATTATAAGCATGTGTATGTGATTTAGCCTATGCACATTTGTCTGAAAGCCTGGCAGAGTGATCACAAGATGCTAGGCTAAAGTTTCGTATTGTTTACAGAAAGGATGCGCGTTCACATATTTTTTTCCTGTTAATTATCATGTTGCGCTGTGTGTCTGTTTTTCTTCAAAGCATCAAAATAGAATGCCTAATTTTGGTTTGATTGCTTGTATAATATGAGAAAATAAATAATTTTGCCTACCTGATGTAATAGATTTAATGCGGGTGCGGTCTGGGTCGCAACTCACGATCTTTATTATGTCAAACAGTTCTGGTCTGGTACAGAATTAAATAGTGCTGCTTTTGGATAACGGGTTGAGTGTGCTGTTAAGTACTGCTGGTGCGCATTTACCAAACAGGACCCATGCAGAACTCTGCTTTAAACTGCTTTGCGTCAGATAACCCCATGTGCGCAATGCACCATTTACAGGTAATTCCCTAAACTGCCACACAGCTAATATATTTTTTTCCACCAAGGAGTGATAACGTAATGATTATGAAAACGATTATTTATTTTTGATAATTAATATTTAGGTTACTTTTTCAATAGCCGTTGTTAGTTTTGATTTTAATTTTTTTTTTTTTTTTAGATGTGAAATTTATATGTGAAAATGAAAACAGTAATTTATGAATAATGTGAGGTTGCATTAAGTGAAAAATATAGATCATTTAATGCACTTTAAAAACATTGCTATAGGGGTGTTGCAGTATCCGCACTGATGATAACCACGATACAGTATTACAGTGAAAAAAAAAGGATGTTAATACTACACATGCGTTATTACTGTGAATTATCAAAAGCCAGACACAGAAAAAGTCAGCTCGCAAATGTGGGAGTATTTTGGACAGGTGTTAGACAGTAACAGTAATTTAAAAACACTTTAACTGCCTTTATGTATAATGCACTTTAAAGGGGCATTATCTTAATTTTAAACTCAAAATACCCCACAAATAATTTTTTATAACTTGCTGAAATGGCCACTTTTAGGGTATGAGCCAAAACGCGCCGTTTTTGTGCTTGTCCCTTTACATGCAAATTAGCTTGTGCTCCTACCTCCCTTTTCAGAAGAGGGCAGAGCTTCAAGAGTTCATGCTCCGGCACACAGGCAACAACAAAACAGGACAATATCACGCAATCTGACTTTACTGTACATAGTAAATGCGCGTTTATGAATAAAACGGACAGGGAGCACGGCGTGATAATTATAACATATGTCGTCTCATGGTGCCTTCACGTGCTATTACATTATGAGCTAGACAAATTCAAGCAGTCAACTTCACATTGCTTCCAAATACAATTTTGAACTACCACATTCCTACTTACAATCATTCTTGCAGCACGTGAAGGCAGCATCAGTGAAAACAATCCGAAACACAGTCACAGCGCTGTTTTGCATCTCTAAGCAACATGATGGTGTTTTGTTCCGGAATGAAGCATTTGTTAAATGACTGTTCAATCGCAATGACTCCTTTATTAAGAGTGACTTGCTGCCCCACTCTGGTGGTTTTAATTTCACATTTAAAGTTTCAAATATTTTAAATATCAGTATTCAACATTTTCTTTTTACAATATTACAATTTTATGAATGTGTAACTGCAGGTTAAATGCATTCATGTCCTGAATTAATCAGTGTTTACATGCATCTAAATGCCATTTCAGATGCAGCTTCTGTGTTTCCTCTGCATTGCAAAGAGGAATTTTGTTGATTGATACTTTAATTTGCTTGATAACAGCCCAAATATCGTATTATAACTGACTGATTAAAGATAAGAATTTGACTCATATGATAATGCGCACTTTAAGAAAAAATGTCTTTAAGGTAAAAAGGACCATAAAAGGTAAAAAAATCAATTTAAAACTTATTTTAAAAATTAGAAAAGATTAATTTCTGTCACTGCTGTGAACTGAACACCACAGAGAATATCTGTCAGCTGTCCACTGTAGTCATCAATATATTAGCACAGTAACACTCAAAAAATTTTGAGCAATACAATTTTTCATTTTCTCTCTTCTTCAGCCCTTTCTTTTTCTTGTGGTTGTTAGTGGAAAGCAGTGACTAAGTGACTGACAGCTAATATTAACCCATCTAAAATATAACAATGCAATATAATTTGTAGTTGTGATGCTCCTAAATTTCTGATGAGGGCATTGCTCTGATGAGAGCAATGCTACAAAGTAAAAAAGCTAATTATGAGCCCTGGAATGGATAATTATTACAATGTAATATATATATGTGTTAACAATTTTTCATGAGATCAGACAATGCACTGTAAGATATATCACAAGGCATAATTATACAGCATTATTTATTTAATTTCTATACTTACTGCATAAATTGTTTGGCCACATTTATCGTATAGTAAAAATCCACCTAGTTGATTTATGTGAAGTCTGAAGTACAGCGTAACCTCAATTCATTTTACTTATCTAACACAAAGTGGATAACAAAAATGCATTTACACCATTAAATGTGTCATAATCCATGTCAGACCACCTAAATATATGTTTTCAGTGATTCAATCACGACCCAATCAAAATGTCTCTTGGGTGCATTTATGCCTGGCTTTTAATGTGATTAAGTGTTATTTTATGACAGTAAATGGATATTAAATCCAGGTGTAAATGGGGCAACTGGCCTCTTTTATTCAAGGACACATTTAACCAAAATCCCATTTGACACTGAGGCAACTTAGTTTTTAGTCCGCAATGTTGAGTCGACACGCACCTTCATTTGATTCTGTTGAGTGTCTCTATGTTTGTGTGAGTGTATGTAGGGGTGTGTACATGTGGGTGAGATTATATGTAAGTGCATCTGTGTGTATGTGATGGATAGAGCTGTGAGTGGAAATAAAGGCATGAATAGTGTCCAATACTACAAGTATCTAATCTGGAAAATGTATATAATATAAAAGTAAAAGGAACAAGGATGGCCTTCCAACCTCCCATATACACACATACAAATGTAATGTACTGTACATGCACACACCTGATTTTAAAACTGGACTACTGATTTTAAAACTGGACATACAGCATGATTAGTACACCGATGTGATGGTTGGTAAGAGGGTAGAGGACTGTGTGATTGAGTTCAGACAGGATACTGACAGTCAAACACTTAAATGAAGACATTCGGATTGTCTCTGTCTGATAAGTGATGACCCATAAACAGTAAGACTCAATGACTCCAGTAAATATACAAAGGCAACACATACACACACACAATCTGCTGTTATGCAATAACCTTGTAAGGCACTGACAAGTATTCTCAATGGCTGAATGAAAATCCCACAAAATCTGCAAAAGAGCTGCAGTTCAAGTGTTTACATATCCCTTAGAGCAATGAGGGGCGCAACCACCAAGGGTCCGCACAGGTCCTTCATGTGGGAAAAAAATGGAAACCACTGTGGCAACAGCATTCAAATGTGCGAATAGCGGTTGGCTTTCTGCTTTTTATAAAGCATCATCAGTCGCCAATTCCTCTAAATCTTTCTCATTCAAACTATTCACTTTGCACCTTTTGACTCAGCCAGATACAGAAGATCCTCTCCATCGCAAAGCACTGCTTCAGCGAACAGAATCACAAGCTGCTACTGTGAACTCAACCTTCAACAGCAACAGAAATATTGTGTCTCCACTGTATGCAACTGTTGCGTCATGCTGCAACAGCTAAAAGCTGTCTATGATGTACATGACAAAGTGATCGATGCAAATCCATCTGTCCTTCTGTGTCCGTAGTAGTGCAAGCGCTTAGAGTATGTCAGAAATAGAATGGGCCGTCAGCTTAATGTCGAGATTTGTCGCGTTGCACCCACTGATCTATAAATATAGAACTGGATTGCTCATGATGTCATGAAAGTGAAGCCGCCATGCCGCCATATTGGTAATCCCTAGTGTGCATAAACGTTCTATTGAATTAAAAGGAAATTGTATGATTTTAATGAGAAAATATCACCTAACAAGTCAGCGTTTCTAACTCTGAAGTATCTCTGTGCATTCTTATAATGCAAACATCCTAGGCATGTAAACAGTTATTTTTTTTTACATTTCGAGAATTTCCCTTACTTATTAAAAAAGCTACATTCATTACAGTAGCGAACATCATGAACATGATAATCATCAGATGGAAACGATCTCAACATATATATATATATATATAACAAACAACAAACTGCTCATTCTGAAATCTGAAGAAAGATTTATGCTTTGTATACCTTTATTTGCCTTGTACAGTTATTCATTGTTTATATAATTTAGTTATAGTGTTTTTATTTGTACAGTAGCTAACTGCAAATATTGCAACAATGAGTTCATTAACAGCATTCATTTTGAAGCAGGTAACGCTAATGATTTAAACGGTGGTTAAATAAAGTATTAATTTAGTATACAACATTTACAGGGAAACGGTAATAAACATATTTGTGCGATCTTGGAGAGTCTATACACATCATAATTTATTCAGAGAAATAACTGACTACATACAGTATGGATTTAAAGACAAAGCCTAATTTCCAAGATAGTAAGTTAAGCTTTTCATTTCATTATAGAGCAATATTAACAGAGGCTATTGTATTATTCATTGTAATATTCAAATCCATTTCTGATACTAATCGAGCTCAGCATTAGATCAGTCAGGCCACGGAGGCTTAGGCTGCGACCAGCTGATGCGGTCAGCTGTCAAATAGCTCCAATCACTACCATTTTCCAAATAGACATGGGACATATATATGTGGCACCACTGCTTGGTAAGTATGCTCAAATGGCTCGCAACCCTCCCTCCTTCCACATTATAAGCATGAGCATATTACCATGCACCTTCTGGTTGTCGTCTCTTTGTTTCAGATCACTAAGGCTTTCAAGTCCTGGTTGGCATGGACCTCACTGCCGAGAGACACTCATCCTCATAACCAAGCTACAGGATAGACGACCCACTGCTACATCTATACGATTACCACTGTTTGCTTTTAAAGACATTAATAATAGTCTTTATTGTCATGTTTTTCAAAGCTGATGGTTCCGGTGGGGTTAATGTTTAAGTTCTTGTAAGTTCAATTAATTTGGGAGCAAGAATCCCGATAAGGAACCATATCGCCAAAGATAAACTGTGTTCAGTAAACTCATGTAACTTGCCAAAGTGAAATATTATTAATTATTAATAATATTAAATATATCTCTCATCCTGCCCAAAAAGACCATAAACACTGCAAATAACATCAAAAGTAGGGCTGGGCGATATACAAAAAAAAAAATGATATCTCGATATTGTCAAATTTTTTACGATATTCGATATATATCTCGATATGTTTGCATTTGCATTTAAATAAAAAAAAATAAAACATGATTTTCTTTTGCCCATTAAAAAAAAAAAAAAAAAAAAACCATTTAGATTAAACAGCTAATTTAAGCAGTTAAAAAATCTAGACCAAGAGATCACTTACTGCTTTTTATTAAATGAATACATGTAGGCCTATATGTAACTGAAGCAGTGCAAATTAAGTAACAGTTACAGAAAGTGCATTCTGTCAACTTTTTAGTGCATGCAATTCACAATTTAAACTATGCAACTTGGATAAGTATTTTATTTAAATTTTTTTAACAAGTTTTTAAGCTAAGAACACAAGTCTGTTAAAAAAAACCCTCTAAGATGGGGAGCTAGTTGCTAAAGCACATAGCTATTTCTTATATATAAATATATATAAATGAATACCAAAGACTTTTGCATTTTCTCTGTCTATATTATGGAAACTGGTAAACATATCAGTGAAATTCCCCAATAGTAATTCCAAATGGCCATAGCCTATGTTTCTCTATTCAAACATCAGCGGTCGAGTAAGTGCATTTATTTTGCGATCACAAATGCAAACAATACAGTTGAGATCTCACGACAGAACACAGACCGGCTGAACGACGCTTCATTAGATCGCTCAATTCCAGCTTGTTAGTGTTTTCAGATTATAGTCAGCGGCTCTTCCGCAATGAGGAGTGAGCACGTGCGCATGGTTGCCAGATTGCTTAGAATAAGCAAACACCGGGAAGAAAATGTATCCTTGTAACAGTGGAGCTCTGATTCGGAGATTTAAACTCTTGTTATCTGGCAACAGCTATCATTAAAGCTCTCGTAGTAGAGGGGCGTAGAGCAGTCAGCAGTTACAGGTTCCTTTTTTGGACATTCGGCGCGTTCTTTTGGGAAAGTATGCTTGAATTTGAAATATTCGATATTCCTGATATATTCAAATTGTACATCGTTGTCAAAATTATTCCGATATTATCGCTAATATTCGATATATCGCCCAGCCCTAATCAAAAGTAAACATTAATCAAAGTAAACAATGTACATACACATAACATAAAAACTAATCCCATTTGACAAAATTTGCTTCAAATCGGGTGATTTTAGGTCAGTGTTTTAGCTGTGACTCAATGGTGTGCTCTGCCGGTAGGGATTAGTAAGATGGCGGATCGAACACTACCGGTAGCTTCACTGCCAGTTGGCAGTTTAGAACGCAATGAGCGATAGGGATGGGTATCGTGAAGGTTTTAACGGTATTACTACTCTTACTCTAACGGTATTCTTATCGGTACTTTGTGTTGTGTTACTTTGTGTTGTGTTAGGCAGTCGAAAACTTTGCATTTCTCTGTCTGCACATAATGAACTTTTGAAAGATGCTTTGACAGATTGCTTGTGTTTCCGATTACATGCAAAAATTTGGTAGCACTTTATTTTACAGTCCTGTTCCCCATGTATATACTATGTACTTATTATAGTAATTACAATAACTATGTAATAACTAGTTACTAACCCTGAACCTACCTCTAAACCTAACCCTACCCCATGTATTTACCTTGTATTACCAGAACTTTCTTAGATAAATACACTGTAAGTACACTAAGGACATGTAAGTACACGTACTGTAAAATAAAGTGCAACCAAAAATTTAGTTGCACTTATGACGACCAGCGTTGTCTGCATCAACTCTAGTGAAGTATAACCACACTTTGGAACGTTTTGCTGTCTCCGCCATCGTCACTCTTTGTATTTTCGTTCTGACTTTTTTCCCCCAAAGCCTTCGGGCACTTGTGCTCCTGAGGCGTCTGCCGTTGCTAAGCAACCATGACCTGCTCTCTCCATGAAGACGCGGAAATTTCAGCAATGGATAAATGGATTTGCAGCACTAAAAACTGCTTGCAGTTGCTCTGCTACTAAATTAATTAAAAAATCCACATACAGCTATTAGCTGTTCCTTCATCTTGGCTGAGATTTCAATGTTGTTACGGAAAAGGTGAGGAAGTTACATGACCTGCGGTGCGCTTGCGGCATTCTGAAAAGTTGAGATGTTTTTAACTCGATGCGGTGCGGACGCGCCTGGAAAAAACAAGCTTGTCGCACCGCGTGCGCGCCGCTTCCATTATGAGAGCGCATACCGCGCACCTACATTTGAAATAACGAACTTGAGCGTGCAAAAGACGAGATATGTGAACGGCCCCTTATGCGTGTGTGTGCGCCGCGCTCGTTCTTGTTGTGTGTGTGAGACTGACAGACAGCCTCCGCGGCGCGCATGAGAGATCTCGCAGAGCGATCCAAGCATACAGTATATAGAACAGTGGTTGCCCCGCATCCAATTGAGATGGGTTTTACTGTCTTTAGTCGCATCGTGTTGCGCTGCTCAAGTCCGGTGTAGACATGGTTAAAGTGAAACAACTGTATGCGTGACCAAAATTTCAGAACCACACTGCCTTAGAGAATTTGCAAGGTTTAGCTTTTTTTTAAAACTAGAAATATCATAAAAACTGCATTTTGTTTATTTATTAAGTACCGCAGAACTTGATTTTATTTTAGTACTGAAAAAGGTGCATAACAGACATTTAAAATATTCCACAAGACAAATAAATGCAATTACTGAAAGTAAAATATGTCTATGTAGTCTTGGTTCTTAGTATCATGTACTGCCTCCCTGAGTATCCATGAGTGCTTCCAGCCTTTTGTAATAAGGTAGTCCTTCAGTTATCCTGAACATGGATCTCAACATCACTGAGCCAATGTGGGGATGAACTCAACTAGCATGCAAGAACTTAAAGTACCTGGGGGCTTTTTAAAAAAAAAAAAAACAGCCCACAAATTTAATGTTCTGGACAAACCAGGGGTTTGCACTGCTATCAGAAAAGGCTGCAAGCAGTTACTGATGCTTGCGGTGTCAATACTAGACATTAATAACCAGAGTATTTAAAGCTATGTACTGAACATGATAATGTGTTTGAATTAAGTTTTTTTTGTCTTGTGGGATACAATATCATTCAAAAGTTTGGGGTCTGTAAGATTTTATTTTATTGGTAAAAAAAAAAAAAAAAAGAATTTAATACTTTTATTTGCCAATAATTTTGGCATTCCTATTTCAAATAAACAAAAAAAAATTCACAGAACAAAAACATGAAGCGGCAGTTTATAAAATTGGTAATAAGAAATTATGAGAAAACAGTTATTTTAAACTGTAATATTTCACAATATTAGTGTATTAACTGTATTTTTATCAACAACAAAAAAATAGCAAAATTAAAATTTTATTGGACATAAGAGACTTTCAAAAACATTACAAAATCTTACCAACCTCAAACTTTAAAAAAAAACTATAGTGTATACATCAAACAGCATTACCATAACTAAAATAAAAATTTTATGACAATATTAAATGCTATTTAATAAACAGATTGTGCCAGTGGCCTGTCAACATTTGAGTAATGAGAGAATGGAAAGAAAAGTCATCCGTACCCTAGATGGTCCTCTATAGAGAGTGCGGAAATGATCCCAGGCCTGTGTCTGCTGGGCATCCAGAGTGGCTTCAGTCAACATCTGCAGAGAGGAAAACACACCACCATAACAGCTCAACATACTGACAGGACCAAAACACTCTAGGCTCATCCTCTAGCTAAACCACTTTAGAATGGCCAAAGATAATCCTAAAGACAATTAAATTTAACATTTCGGTGAAAATACACTAACAACATATATAAAAACATTAGAATGTGAAGGGGCAAATCCTGCTGCCAGACATGGACTTGAAAAATAGCAAACTGCACAACCCTTCAAGAATCAGGAGGGTGTTAATTGCGTCCAATGTGAGATTTTCATACACATGCCTAGGATGTGGTAATGAAAAGTGATTAAAGCCTGACGGATGTGACATTTAAAAAAAAAAAAAAAAAAAAAAAACATGACATCAACAGAAATATCAAGCAGGAAGAAAATAAGTAGAATTTACACAAGTAAATATACATTATTTAATCTATAATAATCCATACTTAATCATTGTTGGACCAGATTTACAGACAGGCCCATGATACACAGTGACAGATTCTCTTATTTGAAGACACATTCCAGTGACCTTCACACCAATCAGAATCATTTCATCACTTGGTTTGGCTCAAATCAGCCTCCAGTGATCCAAAACCTCTCAATCTCTGTCATCCGTCAATGACTTCTCCAGTCCCAAAGGCATGAAGTCAAGCACACACCCTAAAGATCTGCCAAACTTCACCAAGAGATGGTTTTCAACAGAATGTTCCTTAATTAAATCAAGTGCATCCTCACTTTACCTCACTGGGTCTTTATATATAATCAGAGTTGGTTTGGAGTGGCACAAAAGACAAATGCTACTGTCACTGCAGAAGAGTAAATGCAATTATTGTGCCCTCCCTTCAGCAGAAAGAAGGAGATGAACATTGTCACGCTGTTTAAGCTGTCTCCGTATGCAGGGCGCTGAGCTGGAGGACTTGGATTTTGTGTGACAGTGTTGTGGGAAAGCAAGGATAATTTGGTGAAGCGTTCATTAAATTTGTTATTTACACACGATTTATTTACACACTTTTTGATAGCCCAATGTATTTCATTGCTTAAAAAAAACAGTAAAAGCACCTCGAGACATCAGGAGAAGCATTTTATCCAAATAGACAAGGTGTTGAAATTGTTTAGAAACATCTGACCTAATTCTAAAAATCTACCATTTTATCTTTCTTCTTGTGGCACTTATAAAAAAAAAATAGCATTGAAAAAATATAGTAAAAGTACAGTCTGAGAATTCATTGGTGGCTATACCAAATATAATTGAGGTAGTCGATTTTACCTATTTATTTAGCAACATATGCTCATAGGAAAAAAAACGTGACTCTACCTACATTTTTTGCAAAACTTCAAAAATGTATATAAGGGTGACCATATTTTAGTTTTCTAAAAAGGAGGAGTGGGGTTCGCCTAACTTTTTGTTTGTTTGCTTGTTTCGTTTTTATAATAAAAAGTAAATAGAATAGAAAAAGAATGCTAATGTTAGAGGGTCATTTTTAAAATAAAATCAATAAAATAAAGTTAATAGAACAGAAAAATATATATTTTTAAAAGGTTTTAGGTCATTATTTATACTAAAAAGAAAATAAGTAAAAAAAAAATAGAAAAAGAACAGAGAATATGTTAAATACTCTTTTTTCATTTTAAATAAAACAAAAAGTTAAAATAGAAATACAACAGAGAGTGTTAGAGGGTCAAGATTTTTTTATAAAAAATAAAATTAAATACATTCCACCAGGAGGGAACAGTTCATGTAAAAGTCAGTGAAAACTTGGACATGAAGAAAAGTGCTGAATTTTGCCTGTTATAGATAACAGAGTGCTTAGTGATGCGAATGGCTGAGGGTTTATTGAAGGAGAGAGAGGATGAAGGGATGCTGGAGAAGAGGAATAGGTCAAAAGGTTCATGTCACTTCCTGTCTTGTCTTTAAGGCTCACTGTCACATTGCATAAAACGCCAAGTCTCTTGACCGACAAGCAATGAATGCTTAATGAAGAGAGAGAAAGAGAATGGCTCCAAAAGAGTGAGAACCCAGAGACAGAAATGTGGATGAGAGAGACGGAATGAAAGAAAGAGACAAGACAGACAAACAAAGAAGGACTGTTTCATCACTTCATTCCTGCCAGTAAACAAATGCACGAAAGTAGGGAGAGAGTGAAATGCAATCATAAGCAAGCTAATTTCCTTTGAACCAGCAGAGGAAAAGCCATTTACATTTCATGGATGAATGAACACACAAAAGGCAGAGTGGAATAGAGCTATGATTCTCCATCTAGCTGAAGTAGAGCAATGAAGCACCTCTAAAAGTGCTGAATTGAGTCAGTCATAGAAAAGGGAAAATGCAACACAATATTAAAACTGTTTATTGTAAAGGTCTGACACCAATTACAAACTAAATCTAAAATCTAAATACAATTAAATGGCAATTAAGTTTGTGGCTAAATGAATTGACAATATAAATTTAAAACAATTTAAAACAGAACCTTTCTTTCAGCTGACGTAAGATTTAATCATCCTAAACTAATCAAATCCAGTGTAGCTGTAGAATGTAATTCAACTCACTTACCTTTCTCCCATGAGCCTCTGTTACAATCCCATGATGAGCAGACGTCACTTTTGTCTAAAACACATGAGGTGACAGGTTAAATGGGATTGACGGAATATCTCAAAAGCAGTGCAGAGATACAGTCCGACTCGAATACAGATCTGTTATCAGAATTTCCCAACTATGTTTACTACATTCATCTGGTCATAAAAAGGTGAAATTATCTGTCAAGAGGGTCTGCAGCAGTCCTCTCTATATCATTTTGCTCTTTTATGATTTTTTTAATGTGTTCTAGGTTTCTGCATGTTGGTCACACCACATGTCTTTCATCTTCCAGACAAACGGTTTTAAAATTTAAAAATATAGATTTTTCTAAGGAAAAAAAAATTAACTTCTACTACGCTTATTGTTAAGAATTTGATTCTTTTTATTACTCGAATATTGAAATGTAAAATATGACATATACAGTTTGGCCCTATATCAAGACTTATTTTCCATATAGGTTACATTTAAGGCCATACATTATATTCACATTCTGAAACGAGAGAGCAGGAACGAGATGGAGTGAAAATCCAAATTTTCTAGCACAAGTTTATTTGAACAACACAAATATATATATATATATATATATATATATATATATATATATATATATATATATATATATATAATCCAATACTGGATTTTTTTTTTAAGCACTTTCATATATTTTTTACACTTTTATATATTTTTTATTTCATTCACAGTACATAACTAACTGTCACACTTACAGAAATGGAACATTTGTTTTTTAAGGAGCAGTGCCGATTCAATCAGCAGGAATTATGGGACATGTGTTCAAGGTCAGCTTGAGGTCAAGGCAGCTTTTTCAGATGCTTTTTTTTATGCAGTTGTGCAAATACTCTAATCACACTGGTTGGACACCTCTGTGATTAGGGACACTAGCTTTGCTCACTTTTGTGCCTACTGCCATCAGCCTTCTAGGGTTATGACTAATACAGCTGCATGCAGAGAGAAATCCATTTGCATGCCATTTACATACATCACTGCCACATAACAGAGATCCAATTAGCGTGGATAATATACACACTGCATGCATATAAAAGTACTTTAGAAGTCGTATCGTCTTTAATGGGAACTCTCTGTAGATGCGAACACCTTCACTTTGTTCTTTTTCCCATTTTGGGGCTTGACTGACATGGGCAGTATGAATTAGATTCTTTAGAAGCACATTGGGGTGAGTGAAATTTGCCAGATTTTTCAGATTTGGTTGAACACACTGATTGTGAAATGTGACCGACTGACCTGTGCCAGAGAAGTGGCGCGTGATCGAGAGCTCCCTGCGCTGGGTCTGTCCGCTGGCCGCGAGCCCTGGTTGGATGTGCATTTGTAGCAGCTCCACGAGTACTGCCTCTCACTCAAAACCCCCGGCTCTTTACGCTGAAGACACTGGCAGTGGTACAGGTGTCCACAGCTACACATGAAATAAGAGTTCAGAATGAGTAAGAAATATGGGACTCAAATATGGGATCAGAACAGGGTGAACAATGGCAGATATAATGCTAATATTTATAATAGAGGTCTCACAATAACCATGATATTTAAGAAATTAAATACTGATATCACGTTAATATTATACATGCGATAATACTGTACATAATCCAGCAGAAAAGATCTGGTTGACACTTCAAAAGAGTGGTTGGTTTATTGCACCTTAAAGGGATACTCTACCCCAAAATGAAAATGTTGTCATTAATCACTTATCCCCATGTCAAACCCATAAAAGCTTCGTTCATCTTCGGAACACGATTTAAGATATTTTGGATGAAAACCGAGAGACTTGTGACTGTCCCATAGACCAAGTAAGTCACAGTGTCTAAGTCCAGAAAAGTATGTAAGACATTGTCAGAATAATCACTTGCCATGAGTGTTTCAACCGTAACGTTATGAAGCGACAATAATATTTTTGTACACGATAAAAACACAAAATAATGACTTTATTCAACAGTTTGTCTCTTTGGTGTCTCTCGGCATCACCTTTGTGCAATTTTGGAGAACAGCTGCTAGCAGCAAAGCAGCGTAAGCTTTTCTGTGTCAGCAGTGCTGCACAGATGTGCTGTTTTCACAGAATACAGTAAGCTGCTTGCGTTCAGCTCATATTCTCCAAAATGGCGCTACGGTAATGCATAGAGACAGAGGTGACAAATTGTTGTATAAAGTCGTTATTTTTGTTTTCTTCTAGGGCTGCACGATTAATTGCATGCGATTGTCATGCGTGTCTCATCAGTAAAGCTGGTTCTGTGATTAGCGGTAAATGTCCATCACCTGCTTTCAAATGGAGCGGCACTTACTACACAGAGCTATAGTACACTGAAAAGCTTCACAATATCGCGTTCATAATCGCAGATGAATCACATGCAGTTATGAACGCGATATTGCATAGCTTTTCAGCGAACTACGGCTCTGTCTATTAAGCAGTCCTATTTTCTTCTCGTACAAAAAGTAATGGCAAAGAGGTCAGCACACATGCTCCACAATTCTGCTTATTCAGATGAAATAGGTTTGAGTCTAGGCTGTGATGTGTCCTGTCTCAACATCTCCGTTCTAAAAACGTCCCCCTTCCCAAAAATGTCCTGCCATAAAGCATTATACTGCAAGGTATGTCTGTACTGTAAATGGCAAAAACGTGCTAATGCTGATCCTTTTTGTACTTGTGTTGAAAGTTTTGGTTGCAATGACAAAACTGATTAAAGAATAGAAAAATATGTTCATTTGTGTTACAAGAAAAAAAAATTGCATTATTTTTATGAGGGAATTTTCATTTGTAGGTGAACAATTAAGTATTAAGCTATTAAGCAGCCCTATTGTCTTCTCGTACAAAAAGTATTCTCGTCACTTTATAACGTTACGTTGAACCACTGATGGCAGATGGACTATTCTGACGATGCTTTTCATACTTTTCTGGACCTTTTACAATGTATTTTACTTGGCAGTCTATGGGACAGTCACTAAGCCTCCCGGTTTTTGTCCAAAATATCTTCAATTGCGTTCTGAAGACAAACAAAGCTTTTATTGGTTTGGAACGACATGGGGCTACATGATTGATTACAAAATTTTCATTTTGGGCTGGAGTATTCCTTTAATACTGGTTGGTACCCATCATTTTTTTTTTTGTGAAGTGAATCAGGGTTTTTTTTGGTCTTCCTATGTATACCTGAAGATAATGATCTCCTCCTCGCTCTCTTGCCGTCTCTTGTACTGCTGTAAGCAGATGTTGCAGTGGTATTGTCTTGGGTGAAGCCCTCTACTGACTGCCTTGCGCAGGTGTGACAGAGACCAATGAAGATCTGAATTCAACAGATTGGTGGTCGTCTCCAACAATGTCTGAGAGAAAGAAAGGAGAGGTAAAGTAAACCATTGGAAAGGTTTAAAGAAAAAGAAGAAAAGAAAAACACTGAGTTATGGCAAAAAGTTCAGCACGCATGCTCCACAATTCTGCTTATTCAGATGAATGTTTGAGTCTAGGCTGTGATGTGTCCTGTCTCAACACCCCCTTTCTCAAAACGTCCCCCTTCCCAAAAATGTCCTGCCATAAAGCATTATACTGCACGGTATGTCTGTACTGTAAATGGCAAAAACATGTGCTAATGCTGATCCTTTTTGTACTTGTGTTGAAGTTTTGGTTGCAATGACAAAACTGATTAAAGAAAAGAAAAATATGTTCATTTGTGTTACAAGAAAAAAAAATGCATTTTATGAGGGAGTTTTCATTTGTAGGTGAACAATTAAGTAAACTTCATAACAGTAATACTGTAAGTAGAGCATCTGCATATAAGCACACTTAGAACTTTTATTTTTCATCAGAAATGGCACATTATTCGGTGTCATCTACACAGAGATCTACACATCCATCACAAATTTGAGACTCTGTTAATTAAATATCTTGACTCGGTTATGCTTTCAGCTACAAATAACGCGAAATGCATTTTACCATAACTAAATACATTTTAAAGATTTTCCCCTTACACACGAATGGAAAATGCATGAAAGCCAGCATATATAATATTCTGAACAGACTCCAGGAAATGATGAACAGCTACAGTTTCTAATAATATACAATTTTCCTTATGTGTTTTAACACAACATCTTTATGTTAAAAAAGTTCATTTTTAAGTTGTGTGTCAACTACCCTATTTCAGTTTAATTCATGAGGGAACACGTTTATTCATTAACAACCACAGGCAATGGAAGAATTTTCCCATAACTAATTATCTTATTTATGTATTAATTATATACAAATTATCAGGACTGAAACCAATGAGGCATGTGAAACGACTCAGAAGCTAAATGGAAAAAAAATGCCATTTCAATTCTCAAGCGTATCTTTTCTATCACAATCAAATATCTTTTGAAATTTGTGAAATGGATTAACATTTGAGCTTGTGCTTACATTAAATTGGTTCAGTTTATTTTCAAGAGTGGAAGACTCTCTGTTAATCTACACAGTCTCCTCACCAGAGGCAATGGATTTCAGCAAGGTCAGATAAAAAGACTGAAGAGAAGGAGAGGAGAGAGAGAGAGAGAGAGAGAGAGAGAGAGAGAGAGAGAGAGAGATAGAGAGAGAGAGACTTGATGTACGTTCTTTCATTTTGCTGTTAGTGCAGCATTTTGAGTATTACACATACATATCGGGAAGCACATTTAAATCTGACAGACATTTCCGATGATTTGAGAATACATTTCAAAATATTTCATCAGCTATTGGGGCAAATTCAGCTGGGTCTGTGTTGAAATGTATGCCAGGACAAGCTTTCCGAAGGGATTGTTCAAGTGTGTGTATTTATGTTTGTGTAATTGACATCTCAATTTTGTGGCTGCAAATTATTTACTGCAGGAGAGTCTCAAAAGCAAGGGGAAATGTGTGTGTGTGTGGGGGGGCAGTGGGGGGGGGGGTGCATGGGCGCTGTATTTCAGATGGTATTTCTATTTCCTTTGAATGAAAAGCTGCAAATTCCCATTGGTCATGGAAGGGAAAGTGCAAACATACAATGACACACACTTACTTCCACAAACTAAAAGACTGCATAACCATATCTGGTGACAGCTTAAACAAACAGTGCAAGTGAAACAGAGGTAAAATGGCAAAATACTTTCATTTTTAGTAGCATGATAGGAGCTCAGCAACGGGAGATTCTCCAAAAACCTCTCAGTTTAGTGAATCAGTTATACAATTTTTCAAAATAATACTTGAATGTTTAGATTAGTTCCTTTGTGGCATTTCATGTTTTTAATTTAACAAAATAAATATTTATTTTATGTTTTAGAGATTTTTATTACTGGTTTTATTCAGATTTTTTGGTAACACTTTATAATAAGGTTCCATTAGTTAATGTTAGTTAACTAGTTAACATGAACGAAGCAAGAACAATCCTTCAAGAGTATTTATTAATCTTAGTTAAAGGCAGGGTAGGTAATACATGTATAAACAACTTTCTTCCAAATTTGTTTAAACTTTCTATATATATCAATGCATAATTAAAATGTAAGTACTCTGATAAAAAGAGTATACAAATCGAGTGACTTTAGACCGTTTAATCTGTATTAAACACAGCTCATTATTTCCATTTCGGGACGAAACATAGGATTGGCTTAGGCGACTGTCACTCTCTCGCAACCATGGCAACCACCCTTTTGCCACACATGACCTGCCCACTTGCGCGTGCACGTTTGATTTGAGGAAACAGCACGTTTGATTCAACAGGCACGGATCCTAGGAATACCAAAACAATGGCAGAGAAACAGCAAGCAAAATTCACAGTACCAGCCTATGCAGTTAGTGAAGGCAAACCAGGCAAAAAAGGAAGACAGTAACAGTACAAGAAAAGGCAATCAAACAAAGAAATAAAACGCGAGTTAATATCGGCGTGGCTTTCCAGCGATTGCGAGAACTGAGGGAACTCAAGGGGCTGAAAAGTGACTCCTTGATGGCTTTATTTCTGCTGGACAGGTAAATCTTTCTTTTTGTATTTTGATCATACATATTTTTTTCATGAAGCATGTGTCATTAGCACACGTAGCTGCGTAATATAGCTAACATAACATTACTTAGCGAGCCGTAGTAGAGACGATAAATAATCTATAGGAGCCCAGAAGGGAGGGGGTGGAGTGAATGGAAATAATGAGCCGTCTTTAAAACAGTCGTGAGAGGTCTACAGTCACTCGATTTTTATACTTTCTTTTTCAGAGTACTTACATTTTAATTATGTATTGATATATAAATAAAGTTTAAACAAATTTGGAAAAAAAGTTTTTTATAAATTTTTTTTACCTACCCTGCCTTTAATTTTAATTTCAACATTTACTAATGCATTATTCAAATCAAAAGTGCTTGTTAACATTAGCATGAACGAACAATGAACAACCGTAGTTTTCATTAACTAACATTAACTAATAAAGATTAATAAATACTGTATTATTAACTAACCCAGAAATGTCTTTTCTAGAGGTTGAGGAAAGACAATTTCCACATCATGTCTAGACCGGACAGGGGCATTATAAAACCAGTCACCAACAGTAAACTAATGCCTCATTCTGTTTCTGACGTTCTTCATATGCTTGGAAAACTTCCAGCAACAGGGGTAATGGATTTCAAAGGTTTCAAATAATTGTGCATTGTACTAAAAGTCAAGGTTCAACTCATACTGCACCAGTTCATAAATGTACACTGTGGCCTTTTTAAGGTTCAGTTCTCAAAAGTAACAACTTGATTTAGCATTAATTTTGTCAAATATAGAATAGAAAGGAATAAAAGGGAACACACTGAAGTCTGATGCAAATTTCTGGATGCAATTAGCCTATAGGTGACACTAAGGTGGAGAAAGCAACTCTACACTAATAAACAAAAATCTATAAAAGAAATTAGCATTGCAAAAACGATATCAATAAGTGTCAGACAAGTTCTGTTGATTTTCAGACAACAAAGTCTCTTTATTCTTCTTTCTTTTGTCTTGACTTTCAGAAAATAAAAGGCAAAGCCCTTTTCAGTAAAGCCGAAACGAGGGAGGAATTTAATCCAGTTGCTACAATATAATAACACAAACCCAAATAAGAATTAATGCTTCAGAAGTTTTTTAGGCAGCTTTAAAGAAAGTTGTGTGAGGTCTTGAGATGAGGGGAGACTATTCATGGTGAAGTATTTAGTTGTTCATTAAGCAAAACTGTAGGGTGTATGTGTGCATGCCACTGATAACCATTACGGTTTCTAAGACGTCCAGAGAGCCGCTTGAATTATGCACTTGTTAATTAATGAAGAAACAGCCATTAATGAGCTCTCATAACACTCCACCCTCAACTGACCTGTTAGAGCAGCTGTGAGGATAAACTGGAATAAGTTAAGTATGATACTTCCTCTAAAGGGCGTCCCTCTGTTAAAAGCTAGTGGGATTGAAAAGGTACAGTACTTGTGTATGTGGGTGTGTGTAGATGTGTGTGTGTGTGTGTGTGTGTGTAGGTGTGTATGTGTGTGTGTGTGTGTGTGTGTGTAGGTGTGTGTGTGTGTGTGTGTGTGTGTGTGTGTGTGTGTGTGTGTGTGTATGACCCATCACTGTGTTGTTTTTATGAATATTGCTGAAACATGTCATAACAGGTCCATACTCTCTTAATAGTTTCGCTGTAGAATATTTATTTTATTATTATTTATACCAATAAAACCACCACTGGCATGTTGGAAATAAGCATGAAAAAGCCAATTTTAAAAACTGGTTTCTTTATAAGTAGGTACACTTTTTTTTCTGCTGATCGATTAATAAATACAAACCCAAAATTTGCTAAAATTACCAGCAACAGTTTGAAAACAAATCTTCAAAAAGATCTGCATTACTTTTAATTCATTCAAAAAACAAAAACTAGAATATGGAATTTTTACTGTACTTGATTGCACTGCAAAAGAGAGTTATGTTGTTTTCTAGTGCAAATGATAAAAAGATTCTTAAACCAAGAATCAAGATACATTGAAAAGCAAAATAAGATAAAATAAGATACCATAAAGATAGATACCATAAAGATTTTTTTTTTTCAAAGTATCTCACCTCCACATCTCATTCCAATTATCACATAAAACCCTGTGAACTTAGCTGCTGTTGCTTCAGCTGTGTGAACAGTAAGAGAAGGTCTCATTATAATTTAACCGCGCTAAATGATGTATCTTTCTATGCTGCTGTCTGAAGCAGCAAGAGTGCAGTTAATATGAAAGTAAGACATGAATGATGCATCATGGGTAGCTATATAACCATGGACACATTTAACAGGCTGTCAGGTTGTGTATCAACACCTAACAAACCCTGTACTACCACCTAATAATAAATAAATAAATAAATTTACATTGACATTTAGCAGACGCTTTTATCCAAAGCGGCGAAAAAATGAGGACAATGGAAGCAATCAAAACCCTGATCATCCAATTTAAAAAGTTTACCCCCCCACCCCAATGTTGCATCATGTTGCTATCTTGAGCATCAGTGTATGTTTTATAATGGTTGTGGATGAGTCCCTCAATTGCCCTCAGTGTGAAAAAATGGATCTCAAAATTATACACTCACTGCTGAAAAAGGTTCAAAATGTAAGAAGATGCTGGAAAACCAACAAATGTGCAGGACCTGGAGGATTTTTCTGCTAAAAAAAGTGGGTAGCTGAACTCCTCAGGAAAAAAAGATGAACAACTATCACAAAACATAAAACAAACAGTATAAAGAATCAAGCGTGTAAAATTTGAACGGGGTCATTGTTATATTATATTGTTATATGTTATATTCAGTTATTATTTTGTCTTGTAAGATATATGTAAACTATGGAGCCCCGCACATGAAATGCTAGAAAAAAAAAAATTGTTGGCACAATTTATTCGTTTGTTCCCTCAATTTACTAGATCATGTGCACAATTTAATAATTTGCTTAATAATGCCCTTCTTTTAAGTAAATCTTGACCTCAATATAATAATTTGTGCCCACATTCTAGGTAAATTAATAATAATTAGTTGTACTTCTTGTCCAAGTACACATTCTCATAAACATGTTGCTGCTATGTTATGTCATGTTATGTAATAACAGGACAGCAATAAATAAAAAAATTAATTTGTATGATCATACACACACACTCCCACACGCATACAAGAACTTAAGACAAACACTGATGACCATGCTTCTCTATAGTGTAAAAATGCATTTATAAAAGAAAGTATTCAACAGTAACAAAGCTGATGAGTTCAAATTGCTGTATAACACAAACACAAAAATGATGCTTTTAAACACAGATACACATACACACATGCACACGCACACTCACACTCTCTCTCACACAAACACACACACACACACACACACACACACACAACACACACACACACACACACACACACACACACACACACACACACACACACACACACACACACACACACACACACACACACACACACACACACACTACCTGTTCATAGTTGAAGGTTTCTAGCATCCCTAAAATGAGTCCCTGAATCTCAGCCAGTTTTCCTTTCCCATACACAGGGTCCTGCAGGAGAGAACACATTTAAGAGATACATTATTTTCTCATAGCTTTGATCACACTAGCAGAAATCTGTGTCTGTCTGTATAAAGTTTGTAAGTCAATTTTAAAAGCATGTTCAGCAGTAAACCAACTTAAGCACAAATCAGAGAGAAAACACAGTGCATGCTGCCAGACTGCAAACACAATGACAGCTGATAATTCCTAGATGATGAAGGAGTGCGGTCTCAGAAACAGCACACACACACACACACACACACACACACACAGACACACACACACACACACACCACTAGCTGTTATCGCGGGACTGCACACACTTGGGTAATTCTGCCCTCAGTAGGGGCTCAGATTGAAGCAGTCACAAAGATCAAGACCTGTAAGACTCTCACACACATACAGGATCCTGTTCATTCTGAGAGGCAGAACTGTACACACATTCCATTGTTATTGAGGGGAAAACACATGAAGGTCACACAATGGCAAAAACACCAGATTTCTGTTCATTCATTATTTTATATTCATATTACTTCCATTCTTGCTCTCTATTTCTTCACACTTTCTCAACATGAAAAAGTTTCTCCTCAGTTTCTCCTCAGACTGCCTTTGTCAGCTTGTTCTCCTACGACAACACATGATACTCTATTGATCCTGATAAGATACTTTTCATTGATCCCAATAGGGTACTTTACTGATCCTGTATGAAGAGAACGGAGAATAAAACTTTATATTGTAGACATTAAACTTTGTAGTTATATTCTGCCTCCTCCACACAAAATGAATGAAGCTAATTCCCCAAGGCCAAAACTGCTCATCCTCATTACAGACCATTATTCACACAAACATCTGGAATATCAAATCCATTGAGCTCAGGTTTGAAATCCAACATATGTTTTACAAGAAGAATGAAAACTAACAAAACTGAATTAACTTTACTCATTACTATATAGCACAAAACTTCAACTACCACTTATGGAACTACCCTTGGCATATGAGACATACCTCTAATCCAAAGGGGCTTCGATATGAACTAATGAACCCAAAATGATACGAATATGAAGCTCTCCTTTCTCTTTGAAGTGTTACAAGCTGTCCGTGAATAGATAAGATCCCTAGTTGCAAAGACTTAAATCTCAAACACAAAGAGATATTCTTTTTTAAATGTTAAGACTCGTCCACACCCCCCTAAAACGCTTTGTTTACACACGCCCCCACATGTCTACGTCACAATGTGGGAGGTTTTGTTCACACAAAGAAAGAAGGCATAATAACTTTATTGTTGCTGCCACCGCTACCGCCATGTTGATAAGACGCTGTGTGTTTTGTTGTGTAATAATGATACATTAAATAAAAACCATAACTGTTGTAATATTAATTTTGGTCAAATGTTTACTAATGGTTACAATGTTAAATCACTGATGAACTGTTATGGACTTGCTGCAGCCTCCCAGATTTACAGAATGATATAAAGAAAACAATTTAGCACATAAAGGATGAATAAAAAGAAAATAATTCGCTGCAAGATAATAGTTGTCTAAAATAACATCACTTTCTATTTCCAGCGAAACTGTTTCCCCCTGAAGCAAATCGTTCTCATGAATTTTAGGGACCCCCACGTTTTGCAGTACGCCTCTGGGAGCTACTATTAACCATCTCTGAGTTGTACAGTATGACTACTGCTTCAGGAAGAGACAGAGAGAAAGACAATAGGTGGTCTACTAATTATTTCAGCATGGTTGACTCAGATGAGCATCCTTGACTAAACTCCTTACTGGATATGCATGACACTCTAGTTGCAAGTGTTATTCAGCCTCCCAAACAACAGGTATCACAATTCAGACACTCTGTAAACACGCTGTAAACAAATCCAAACAGAAATTAAAGCTGCAAGCAGCGATGAACGGGCCCTCGCACTGGGCTCACCACCACCCCGGTGCCCATAGGAGAAACAGTGAACGTTGGGCCATATGCTTATAAAATAGTAAATATTTATGCAACATTTCCTGCTGCCAACAGGTGGCGCTATGATTACTACTGAATATCAGCATGTTAATGTCTTCAGGCCAGGACTCTTACCAAACATGCAAAGTTTCGGGCAGATCAGACATCTCATGTTTAAGTTAGTATAAAATAAGTAATTTCCTGTTGCCAGCAGGTGGCTCTATACTTATAGTTGAATATTGGCCTTTAGTTGTGTTCAGGCCAGGACTTTTATAAAACATGTGAAGTTTGGGTCAGACTGGAAATTTCTAGCATGCTGCCAGTGTATTTATCACTTGCTGGCACTTTTTAATATGTTGCTAGGAGTCCATAACAGTGTTACACATGACACTTCCTGTTGCCAGTAGATGGCGCTATGGCTATAACTGAACACAGGCATGTTGAAGTGTATAGGACAGGACTCTTGTCAAACGTGTGAAGTTTGGGGCAGATCGGACATTGCTTGCCTTAGTTACAGCAACTTCCTTTTTTCACTGGCTTAGTAGCATGCTTTAGCACTTAGCTAAGTGTTGCTAGCATGTTTTATTATGCTTCTGCCAGCCTATTTAACACTTTTTGACACTTTTTAATTTGTCCCTAGGAGTCCATAGCAGTGTTAACCTTGTCACTTCCTGTTACCAGCAGGTGGCGCTATGACTATAACTGAATTTGGTCATGGGTGTTTGTTCGGAACAGAACACCTATCACACAAGTAAAGTTTGGGGAAGATCGGACATTGCTTGTCTGAGTTACAGCAACTTCCTTTTTCACTACATTAGTAGCATGCTTTATTTCTTTCTTTTCTTTATTTATTTCAAGGATAGCCCCTTGAGATGTGCCATCTCATTTTCGAGGGGGTCCTAACAATAATGATAAACAATACGAAATAATAATAAAGAGTAAGTATTAAAGATAATTCCAAACTCATAAACACAAAGACACACACTCATTCACATACCCACGCACACTCCAACAATGCTCCCCGAAACTAGCACCTCCCAGCCCCCAGCCAGTATTTCACAAACTTTGCACAGATATGGTATGATAAAAAATATAATAAAAATACTGAGATACAAAAACACAAAATAAAATAAATCCCTCTGCGAAAAATAGAAATTGACATTTGCACACATAAGCATACTATACACCCCTTATGAATACAGCAGCTTGCATGCACAGGTAAAATATGCAATACATATTTATACAAAAATACACACATATATACAATACACTGGACCGTGAGTAATATGAGTCTTAAAACAGTTCAGAAACAAGAACAGGATGTTTGAAAATGGGTAATTAAAGATGATTTGAAAATATGAAAAGAAGTAATCGACCTAAGAGAGGAAGGAAGATTATTCCAATCTGATGGAGCTTTGAATTTAAAAGCACGACGACCAATTTCTTTACTGATTCTAGGAGTAACTAGAAACAGTTGACCCATGTGCCTGAGGCTGTATTGAGAGCTGAGAGGGATTAAATGGTCTTTCAGATATGATGGGAAATTAAAATAGAAACATTTGAAAATGAGTGTTAACCAGTGGAGTTGCCTTCTGTACTTCGGTGCAGGCCAGTTCAAGGACTCATACATTAAACAGTGATGGGTTCTATAAGGACACCGGAGCACAAATCTACATAGACTATTATATAATACGTTAAGAGGACTGAGATTAGTTTCAGAGGTGTTACCATAGATCACGTCAGCATAGTCCAATATTGGGAATATTAGTTGTGTTATAATTCTTTTCCGAACTTCTTGTGAAAAACAATCAGCCGAACGATAAAGTGATTTCAGACAACCAGATATTTTCTTAGTGATCGTATTAATATGATATTTAAAGGAAAGCCGGGAATCAAGCCAGAGGCCTAGATATTTAAGTTCTTCAATTTTGTCTATAGTTGTTCCATCAAGAAGGGTAATAGACCAGTTAGTTAACAACGAAGGATCAGGTCGAGTGCAAAACAACATGTTATATGATTTTCTCTTATTCAGGAGAAGCTTGTTTGACAAAAACCATCTTTGAACCAAATTGAAATCAAATTGTAAAGAGTTTTGAATTTGTGAGATGTCAGAACTGGAAAAGTATAATACAGTGTCATCCGCATATAAATGAATTTGGCAGTCAGAACAGATTTGAGAAAGATCATTAATGAAGATTGAGAACAAAAGCGGACCTAAGGATGAGCCCTGAGGAACACCTTTATCAATGATCTTGAAATCTGATTGACTTCCCAGGAAAAACCAATAGCATACATTTTATCTAAAAGAAGATAGTGATCAACCATATCAAATGCTTTTGAAAGATCTATAAAAATAGCACCCGTAAGCATATTGCTGTCAGCTGCGGACAGTATGTCATTAGTAAATTTTAAAAGAGCGGTAGTAGTTGAATGGCAGGGTCGAAAGCCTGATTGGTGTGGAGATAATATATTATGATCTATAAGATATGTAGATAATTGATTAAATATTAGTTTTTCGAATATTTTTGCTATACTATTGATAATAGAAATTGGTCTATAATTATTAGTATCTGATGCGTCTCCTCCTTTATGAAGAGGGATTAGTCTAGCACTTTTCCATGATTTGGGTGTTTACAGGTTGCGAAAGATAAATTAAATAAGTCAGCCAATGGAAATGACAAAACATGAGAGGCAAGTTTAAAGAACTTAAGTTCCAGACCATCTGGACCAGCACTGCATCCAGAGTTTAGACTATCAATAACCCGCTGAACATCGACTGGAAAGATTGTTTTAAAACAAAATGAGCCGCCACACCTATTCTGAGTCGATTTAAGACCAACGCTCGTGTAGCCAGACAGAGAGCTGCCAATTGTAGAAAAGTGCTGGCTGAATGCCTCTGCAATTAATCAGGGTTCACTCACAGTTTGATTAATTATTCTAATATGCATAGCAGAGCTTTTTGTGGATTTTTTGGTAATATCATTAATTCTCTTCCAAAATTTCTTCGGGTTCTTAAAATCAGTTAATAGGTGATCCTTATAGTAATTTGCTTTAGCATTTCTTGTCTTGGTTTTACATTTGTTCCTCAACTCCTTATATGCATTCCAATCATTAGAGTCCTTTGTGTTGCGGTATTGTTTCCAGGCCTTGTCCCTTTGTTTGAATAAATATATGAGATCACCCTTAATCCAAGGTAAATGTCGACCCTTGACCTTAATTGATATACAAGGAGCATGCTTGTTGATAATCTCGAAAAACTCGTAATAAAAAAAACTCCAAGCATCTTCCACAAATGGAATTAATTGAAATCTCTCCCAGTTTATGTTTAATATATCCTGTATGAAAAGTACAGGATTAATTTTATTGAATTGTCTTACTTTAATCAATTTAGGAGGAAGACGAGGTACTTTGATTTTCCAAAAACAAAAAACCATAGAGTGGTCACTAAAAGAATCAGGTAGAACCCCAGATTGTAAAATTCTGTCAGGATGGGAGACTAAAATCCAGTCAAGCAAAGATGAGGAACTAGGACAGACTCTAGTAGGTTCAGTTATGAGTTGAGTTAGATTTATACTGTTAAAGAGATTACGATCTTTTTGCGAGGAGCGGTCAAGCCAATTAGAGTTGAATAAACATATAATGTTCATGGACAACCAAAAAGAATTTCAATATTGTAATTACATGTATAGCCTTTAAACTTCAGGAAATATAATGCCCTTTACACTCCATCAACCTACATACAGTATCACAACGAGTGAGATATGAAAAACACATTTATTAAGAGAGATAATACCACCGTTATAATGTAGACATTTTGGTGATGAAAACAACATTACACTGACCAGAAAAGTGGTACAAAAAAAAGGACATCTTGCTCTCTTCTGATTGCTGTAATGCATTTTCGTAGATCTTTTTGTTTGTTTTTTTCTTTTGGATAGCCATATAAATGCAATTGTGGGTGATTTCATTTGCAGCTGGAGCAAAAGGAAACAAACATAATATTTGCTAGCGTCTCCCATGTACCTCTAAAGAAGTTTACCCTCCTATATTTAACCTCTAACTTTGCACTCCAAAATTGTTAAAGCATTTATATACACATCAAACGAATGAAACTGGGAGTATTCGGCTCCTCTGATCAACAGTAAGAATGATCTCCCCTCAGAAGCAGCATTCGAAGCAGCAAGTTCTGCCGTTATGAACATAGCTCTAAGATTAGGTGCTTTCCCAAAACCATAGCTCTAATGAACATCTGCCCGCAGCATTATTAACTTGGTCTTGTGTAGGAATGTCAACGATTAATTGATGATCGATAAGAGATCCAATCGATTAAAGCTATCGATGGCTGATTAAGCCATTTATTTTTGGGCCGCAAACGGCTCATGCGCAAAACATGTGCGAGCGGCTGTGAGTGATGGTGTATAAATGCATCATCATTCATTCATAATGTACAACAACGCAAAGTTCTTCAACATGGAAAACAATAGAAATGTAGTAAGTCATTTCCCCAGATAACAGTTTCATGTCAGGCTCTGCGCTTTGCAGATTTGGGAAAGGAAACCATGCCGAATTTGTGGAAATTCATGATCAACCAGCAAACCAGAACAAAGCCACGTAAATGTAGGCTATGGGCTCGAACGGCATCCAAAAGTATGGTCACGCTTAAATGAAATTAAAATGAAGTTTTATGAGATTTATGCATTTAGCATATGCTTTTCTCCTAACATGTGTTCCCTGGGATTCGAACCCCCAAACCTTGCGCTTGCTAACGCAATGCTCTACCAATTGAGTTACAGGAACATGATCTAACTGGAAAAACAGCAAAAACAGTTTTACTGAAGCATTCAATGATGTCACTAAACGATGATGCCACAACAAGCATCGTTCACAAGTTTCTGCATGGACCTAACTAGCCTAGGGCACAGGTTTTCAAGCCCTGGGACAAAATGGGATGCTTTAAGGAAAATGTATAGCTACTTAAGTAATAAGCCTAAAATAAAAATAATTTATTGTCATTAAAAAAAGCTAAATATACCTGACTTAATTTAGCTAACAGATTTAAAGCAGAAGTGTGGTGAGGCACTCCATAAACAAGTTCATGGAAAGGAAAGGATGACAACGCTCATTGTGTTTGTTCGACTTATTTTACAAAAGTACAAATCTTCTGTTTGTATTGTAAGTGTGCAAAATTAAAATTAAACACTTTTGCAGATTATATCTTACTCCAAAAACTGTTTTTTTAAAACTGTCTCAGCAGTTTGATCGAGCCGGCGCCTCGTTCGCATACATCCCACATATTCTAGCAATTCAAACTTCAATCGCATTGAAAACATTGCAATTGTGTGTTAAAAAACAACAACGAGCACCACGAAATCATTTGAAGAGGCGCATTCAGCGGTCTCCTTGACGTGATATAAAACAGTCAAAAAAGTAAAATGATCTCAAATGGCGCACTCCCTTTATTTTATCAAATGATCATGATCACATTTATTCATGTAACAATCTTGCTACTAGAAATTTATTCAGACTAAAACTTATAATTTTTTTTTTTTTTTTTTTTAGGTGGTTTTTCCTGTCATTCCGGCAGTGTACCCCGCCATCTGCGTGTCCATCACTCAAAAAAAAAAAAAAAACATAAATTCATATCTTCAGCTTGCATTTGAATAATTAGTGATTCTATGATGCTTCTCAACAACCAGGATACTACAATACTGAGGTGCAGATATCGCTACTATTTGCAATAAGAAGTATAAATAGCAGAAAATCCTGCTATTTTAACAGTGTAAATAGAACCTATAGCTATTTATTTCCACTTAGTGTAAATATTATATCACAAAAAAACTAGCGAGTTGCAGTGCTAGATTTTGGAGCTGTCGTTTTGTGTTAGGACAAACTTCATTCATGCGGGCCTGCTCCGCATGCGCCCCCTGCAGTTCTGGCTGAAAAGCGCAGGTACCGCGTCGAATGCATCTCAGGGTCAATCAGGGCTGTGTTACAGCCCTGAAACCCTGGATAGCAAACGACTGGTACCAATCAGGTGTAAGCCTGGGGACTTCCTCGAAAGTGAAGATGGTGTCGACGGACGCCTCCACTTCGGGATGGGGAGCGCTGCTCGAGGGCAGACCGTCCTTTGGCCTGTGGTCAGGACGGGAAAGCCTCCAACATATCAACTGTCTGGAAATGCTGGCAGTGGAGAACGCGCTGACGCGCTTTTGTCCCCAAATCAAGGGACACCACGTCTTAGTTCGTTCGGAGGACATGTCTGTGGTGTCCTACAGAAATCGCCAGGGCGGTCTCGGGTCCCGAAACCTGTACAGGTTGGCAGAACGCCTCCTGGTTCGGGCTCAGCGCAACTTGCACTCGCTGAGGGCAGTTCATGTGCCTGGACTACAGAATCTGGGTCCAGACAGGCTGTCCAGAAGCAACATTCCCACGGGCAAATGGTCTCTACACCCGCAAACAGTCCTGCTGTTGTGGGAGAGATTTGGCAGGGCGGAGGTGGACCTCTTCGCATCCCACGAAAACGCTTACTGCCCCGCGTTCTTTTCCAAGGACGAAAGCGCGCTGTCACGGAGATGGCCCGCTGCCCGCTTTATGCTTTTTCTCCCGTCTCCCTCCTTCCGCAGGTGATAGAATGGGTGAGAGAAACGAGATGTTCAATACTGCTTGTAGCACCTTTTTGGAAGAACCAACCATGGTTCCCAGATTTGATGCAGTTAGCAGACATCGCCCCGTGGCTAGTGCCGTTGAGGAGGGACCTCCTCTCGCAGGCCAGGGGCTTGATTTGGCACCCTCAACCGGAGTTGTGGTCCCTCCATGTGTGGGCGCTCAACGGTTACCCGCTGATCTCTCAGTGGGTGTGCTAAATACCATCACTCAGGCTAGAGCTCCGTCGACACGACGGCTGTATGCCTCGAAGTGGTCGGTTTTCTCCAGCTGGTGCACGGCTCGGGGATGTTCACCCCTTAGTTGTGAGGTGACGGAGGTTCTCTCCTTCCTACAGGAGCTGTTGGGTAAGGGCAGAGCCCCATCCACGTTCAAAGTTTATGTGGCGGCCATCGCAGCATTTTCTGAACAGCGCTCGGTCAGTCAGTAGGAAGGAACGATTTGGTCATCTGCTTCCTTAGAGGAGCTAGGAGGCTGAATCCTCCCAGACCTCCGTCAGTCCCTATATGGGACCTCGCAGCGGTTTTGGAGGCCATGAAGGGTCCCCCTTCTGAGCCTATCCAATCGATTAGCCTCCAGCATCTGTCGTTCAAGACCATATTCTTGTTGGCTCTCGCTTCAGTGAAGCGTGTGGGTGACCTGCACGCGCTCTCGGTGAGGCTGTCGTGCTTGGAGTTTGGGCCTAATGACTCAAGGGTCATACTCAAACCTAGGCACGGTCATGTGCTGAAGTCCCTCAACACGCCGTTTCGGGCTCAGGTTATTGCCCTGTCTGCCCTGTCGGTGTCAGGAGAGGATGGAGACTCGAGTCTTCTTTGCCCTGTTAGGGTTTTAAGAGCTTATGTGTCTCGCTCCGCTGTCTTTCGACAGACTGAGCAGCTGTTTGTCTCGTTCAGTGGACGTTCCAAGGGAATGGCTATTTCGAGACAGACTCTATCCAGATGGATAGTTGACGCCATAGCGTTAGCTTACGCTTCCAGGGGCCTTCAGTGCCCACTGGGCATCAGAGCACACTCCACAAGAGGCGTCACCTCGTCGTGGGCATGGTCTACTGGGATCTCCTTGCAGGATATATGTATGGCGGCAGGTTGGGCCTCGCTGTCTGCATTTATCAGGTTCTATAACCTGGAGGTTCCCGCCTTGCAAGCAAGGCTGCTGTCGGTATAGCCGAATCAGGGCCCTGATGGGAATTCTGAGTTCGTGAGCATTATGCGCTGCCGACTGTTATATGGGCAGTATTGCGTAAGACCCGCATTGCCACATTGGTCAGGCCTTGCCTCGACTGTGTGATGTTATATTGCCGCATCTACGGGTGCTGCTAGATATGGGACGGAGGGCTCCCCCCCTTTCCTGTCCTGGACTCTCTGTGAGTCCCTCGGGTGACTGTGCACTGTAAATCCTGGGCGTTGCTTCAGGTTTATTGGTGTGTGATCCCTGCGCGCACGGCGTTTTACATGGGGTTCCCGTAGCGTCTTAGCTAAGACGCAGTACGAGAGAACTCGTAAGAGAACGTACTCGGTTACTAACGTAACCTCGGTTCTCTCTAGAAGAGGGAACGAGTACTGCGTTCTCTGCCGTGCGTACGATTCACTCTGGTTCGCTTCGGCGATGAAATAAATCAGGTGAGTCAGCTTTTTCGAACTCCTTTTATAGGGTTGAGCCACACCCGTTTAGGCGGGAAGTGGCGTGATAGGCGTCCTAATTGGTCTGATATTGCATCAGCCTGCGCTCGATAGGCTGTGCACTTGCTGCAGAGCAGCCAATGAGCGAGCAGTCTCGCCTATGGCTGTGTACTGCTGTAAATGCGCTTTATAAAAATTCTAAATTAAGGATAATTTTTTGCTTCAGTATTTCGTGAAAAGAGACTTTTCCCGTAGCGTCTTAGCTAAGACGCAGTACTCGTTCCCTCTTCTAGAGAGAACCGAGGTTACGTTAGTAACCGAGTACGTTTCTTTGGATAATGGATAATTTGACATATCTAAAGATTATAAAAAGATATTGCATATGCAATTGTCTTTAGATCCCAATTAAATATGAACCTTGTTTATAGTCATTTATATGTTTTGTAGTTTCAGCATTGTGACGAATGTCAAACTTTAATTTAACTGGCATTTTTATTTGTCTTTGAATTATTATTTTTTTTTTTATAATGAATATGCTGACTGATAACTAGGAGAGAGTAAACCAGTTAGCTACGCAATGTGTGATTGACAAATAAAATCAATCATAATATTATGTTTGAAAGGTTGTTTTCTCAGTTATTATTATTGATAAGCATGATATGGCATTTAAAAACTGATAATGCATCACAATTTCTTTTTTTCAGCAGCTGTTCATTATTTTTATCTTTATACAAATAGTTATAATTTATTAAATTATTTTTACAATAATTCAGAATTGTAGTAATATTTATATGTATTATAATATTGCATATTATTATAAAAAGTGTATATTTAAGAAGTTATCACTTTTAACTAGTTGCTTATTAGTGTGCCTATTACATATTGTCTGTTTATTAGTAATTATAACGCATTTATTCTACATGACCATCTAGGCTACTTCCCTAATCCTACCTGATACATAAACTTAATAACTACCTTGCTAACAATTAAAAAGCAGTATATTAGGAGTTTATTGAGACAAAAGTCGTAGTTAATGGTTTGTTAATAGCTAGATTTGGACCTTAAAATATAGTGCCCCTATTAACTGTTAAGAAAGTCCAGGTGAAAAAATCCTGGAATTGCCCTTGCATGCCAATGACTGCATGCTGCTACAATAGATGCACTTTGCAGCATTAAGGTTAAAGATTAATTGATTAATTGATGGTTAATTCAAATGACAATCGATCATGGAATTGACCGAAAATTGACATGCCTAGTCTGGTGTAGACAACCACCCCTTATCTTATAAATCTGTGGAGTGCAAACAAATTGGAAATCATTTCTTAGCTTAAATTACATGAATACAAGAACGAGCAAGCACAGTACGTACAGCTGCAGGTGCCTCTGCCCAGGTGTAAGTTCACATTCAAGATGACAGATGTTGATTATGTAATACCATGATTGCGACCATCTGTTAATATAAATTGATAGGGTTCTTTCTAACCTTTCCTGTTCCTTGTCATTGGTGCATTTGCATTCACAGCAGTGCACTAATGATTACCCGCTGTGAGCAAATGCCATCAAATGTCACCATCAGCAGCCGGGCAGAACCAGAGCTGCTCAGATAGATGCTGAGGCATGGAGATTAATGACACAACATGAGCCACAAAAAAAGAGACTATTACTAAATCATAATGAACATGAAAAAAGTGAAAAACTATAATGATAGTAAATGTTTGGTCTTAGATTTACTTTCACTTTAACGTGTATGCTCCTTGGCGATGTACAGTAGTTCTGTTCAAAAGTTGGATTGGTAAGGGATCGGTAATATTTTTAAACGTTTTTGAACTAAAGAATCATTTCTTATTAATATATTCAATAATACTACACTTCAGTTAAGTATGGGCAAAAACATTACCTCTTTAAACTATAACTATTTACATATAAGCTAAATAAATCATTAATATATATATTTTATTCAATTATGTAATAATATTATGCATATAGCTTATTACTATATTAACAACACAATTTCTAAACTATGAACCACAAAAATTTACTATAAACTAATAGTTTGCAAGTAAGTTCTGTTATAAAGTGTTACCAAAAATGGTGAACTGTAGTGTTGCAAAAAAAATTAAATAACTCATAATCCCTGATTTAAAAGAAATCACAGAGGATCTAATGACAGCAGGTTAAAGCAGAATAGCAGAGTGCTGGTGTAATAGCAGTGATAAGGAGGGGCAGACTGGAAGATCGATGGGGGAAAGCTGACAGCACTGAATATGTACAGATGAAAACAGATAAAGGCCTTCCACTGCCCAAAGCCTCAACCGTTTCATGAGCTGCCGCATCGATCTCATGGAAAGCAAAAATATGTGCAATGTGCGTGTGTCAGTCTGTGTTTGAATCTACACAAGACTCAGAGCTGTAAGGCTTAGGGTTGGGCCGACAGACGATGCCATTGTCCATCACGATGTTGCAATGGCATCGTGATGCTCCACCCCCCGCCCCTTTTGGAATGCACGATCCTTTTGGAATGCACGCACGCACGTGCACTGTTTATACTATGGAGCAGAAGTACTTATCACATATTTTACTAGTTTATTTGTTTGTCAGTGGTACTGAGGATATGCAAATCATTCCCCATCGTTCTCAGTCATCTGTCATTACACAGTGTCTACACCGGATGCAAAAGTTGTCGTGTGGCACCGAGCCGCATCAGCTAAAGTCTGTCTAATTTTGTGTCAGCACATCATAAACAGAACACGGCAGCAGTTTACTGTCAGGGATTTGTGGTGTCATGCCACGCCGCATCCAGTGTAGACAGCATCACTGACTATACTGAGTTTTATTGACTGATCTACAGTACAGACCAAAAGTTTGGACACACCTTCTCATTCAAAGACTTTTCTTTATTTTCATGACTATGAAAATTGTAGATTCACACTAAAGGGATCAAAACTATGAATTAACACATGTGGAATTATATATGGAATTATATACATAACAAAAAAGTGTGAAACAACTGAAAATATGTCATATTCTAGGTTCTTCAAAGTAGCCACCTTTTGCTTTGATTACTGCTTTGCACACTCTTGGCATTCTCTTGATGAGCTTCAAGAGGTAGTCACCTGAAATGGTCTTCCAACAGTCTTGAAGGAGTTCCCCGAGAGATGCTTAGCACTTGGTGGCCCTTTTGCCTTCTGTCTGCGGTCCAGCTCACCCCTAAACCATCTCGATTGGGTTCAGGTCTGGTCATCTTGCGCAGCACCCCATCACTCTCCTTCTTGGTCAAATAGCCCTTGATGCCTTCAGTGTGACTCTACAATTTTCATAGTCATGAAAATAAAGAAAACTCTTTGAATGAAGGTGTGTCCAAACTTTTGTTCTGTACTGTATATATAATGAATCTTTATTATAGATCAGTGGTTCACACGCAGTGCAATGTTTTTTCCAGGCGTGTCTGCACCGCATCGAGTTAAAAACATCTCAACTTTTCAGAATGCTGCAAGCACACTGCACGTTGTGTGACAAGAACCAACCAATCAAGCTTCCTCACTTTTTCCGTTACTTTGAAACATCAGCAGAAAAATTGAGGAGAAGCTCATCATTGCGGTCCAGGGATTTCCTGAACTTGTCAAGCCCTCATTATTTTGACTAAAATAAGAGGAACAATGCATGGAGATGCAGCTGATGGTTGCTTAGCAATGACAGATGCCTCAGGAGCGCAAAGGGCTGATCGCTTTGGAAAGAATGAGAAAGTGGCGAGCCTAGCGTTTTCCACACGTTTTTAGGCTTGATGTGAACGGCCCCAGAGAAAGCAGATATTGAGCACGGATTGCGAATGTAAAGATAAACAAAAAATTTAAACAAAGATCAAAAATTTTTGGAAAACAGTAAATGAATAAATCAATTTTGAAATAAACAAACATGTGATATTAACGATATAAATGTAATGAAAAGTGGAATGATGCGAAAACCTTATATTGAATTATAAAGTAATTGTAAATTGATAATCCGAGTCAGATAATGGGATTTTGAGCTTGAGCCTGCTACCCTATTGTCAAGGCAGAAGGCTGTAAGTCTTTACAAACAAATCCCATAAATCCCACAGAACAATAACAATCTCACACATACCACAATCACTGGAACACACTGAGTGACCTCTGACTTGCACACAATGACTGCCATTTAGTAATAGGCAGGAATAATAGCAGCATAGTTTTAAGACAAAAATTTTCTTAACTGTTAAAAACAACAAAGCATCTACTTACTTGTAGGATGCGCTGAATGATGGCAGGTGGGGCGATAAAACTGGACATGCTGTTTAAGACTTTCATAGTAAGCTCTTTTAATGCTGAGGAAAAAGAGAAACAATCAGGACTGACTGAGCACTCAGCTAAATTCATTATACACCAGTGGTTCTTCTAATGTCTGAGATTTTTTTTAAATTGTAACTATTTTTTATCAGTTTTAACTATTTTCATTTTTTAAAAAGGAAGCTTTAAAGCACTTACAGTGGGTACAGAAAATGGGTCAGTATTTTGTTGAACCAACTTTTGCTTTAATTACAGCCTTTAGTCTGTTGGGATATGTCTCTGTCTCCATTAATTTCACAATATTTGCCCTATCTTCTTTGCAGAACTGCTCAAGTTCAGTTAAATTTGAAGAGCGTTTGTGGACTTGAGTCTTCAAGTCATTCCACAGATTTTTAATGGGATTTAACTCTGGGCTCTGACTAGGCCATCTTTTCATCTTTTCTCCTTCAACCAATGTATGCTCAGTTTTGCTGTGTGCTTTGGGTCACTGACATGTTGGAAGGTAAACCTCCTTCCCATTGACAACTTTCTGGCAGCGGACAGAATATCTTCCTCAAGAATTTGATGGTATTTTGCCCCATTCATTTTTCCTTCTATCCTGACAAGTGCTTCAGTCCCTGCTGCAGAGAAACAGCCCCATAACAGGATCTTATCACCTCCATGCTTTACTGTAGGAATGCCTGTATATCCACATCAAGATGTCTCTTCCAATATCACAACTTGACAGCTTGGCAAAATTAATTAAGAATTCAGGGGTTTCCCACTTGTAAATACAAATTCTCTTGTAAATGCAGAATTTCTGACTCCATTTGAAGGCTGCATTAATCTAATTTCATCTATAGATTATAATTTCTGTATTTCTGATTGCACTTACTGGTAATTATAATAATTGCCCTCACCTAAGAAGGAGCCTGTGTTATTTACTTTACTTCCTTCCTGCATTTAAGTGCGAACTGTAGTTTCGATTTACAACCCGAATTCCGAAAAAGTTGGGACGTTTTTTAAATTTTAATAAAATGAAAACTAAAAGACTTTCAAATCACATGAGCCAATATTTTATTCACAATAGAACATAGATAGCATAGCAAATGTTTAAACTGAGAAAGTTTACAATTTTATGCACAAAATGAGCTCATTTCAATTTTGATTTCTGCTACAGGTCTCAAAATAGTTGGGACGGGGCATGTTTACCATGGTGTAGCATCTCCTTTTCTTTTCAAAACAGTTTGAAGACGTCTGGGCATTGAGGCTATGAGTTGCTGGAGTTTTGCTGTTGGAATTTGGTCCCATTCTTGCCTTATATAGATTTCCAGCTGCTGAAGAGTTCGTGGTCATCTTTGACGTATTTTTCGTTTAATGATGCGCCAAATGTTCTCTATAGGTGAAAGATCTGGACTGCAGGCAGGCCAGGTTAGCACCCGGACTCTTCTACGACGAAGCCATGCTGTTGTTATAGCTGCAGTATGTGGTTTTGCATTGTCCTGCTGAAATAAACAAGGCCTTCCCTGAAATAGTTGTTTGGAGGGAAGCATATGTTGCTCTAAAACCTTTATATACCTTTCAGCATTCACAGAGCCTTCCAAAACATGCAAGCTGCCCATACCGTATGCACTTATGCACCCCCATACCATCAGAGATGCTGGCTTTTGAACTGAACGCTGATAACATGCTGGAAGGTCTCCCTCCTCTTTAGCCCGGAGGACACGGCGTCCGTGATTTCCAACAAGAATGTCAAATTTGGACTCGTCTGACCATAAAACACTATTCCACTTTGAAATAGTCCATTTTAAATGAGCCTTGGCCCACAGGACACGACGGCGCTTCTGGACCATGTTCATATATGGCTTCCTTTTTGCATGATAGAGCTTTAGTTGGCATCTGCTGATGGCACGGCGGATTGTGTTTACCGACAGTGGTTTCTGAAAGTATTCCTGGGCCCATTTAGTAATGTCATTGACACAATCATGCCGATGAGTGATGCAGTGTCGTCTGAGAGCCCGAAGACCACGGGCATCCAATAAAGGTCTCCGGCCTTGTCCCTTACGCACAGAGATTTCTCCAGTTTCTCTGAATCTTTTGATGATGTTATGCACTGTAGATGATGAGATTTGCAAAGCCTTTGCAATTTGACGTTGAGGAACATTGTTTTTAAAGTTTTCCACAATTTTTTTACGCAGTCTTTCACAGATTGGAGAGCCTCTGCCCATCTTTACTTCTGAGAGACTCTGCTTCTCTAAGACAAAGCTTTTATAGCTAATCATGTTACAGACCTGATATCAATTAACTTAATTAATCACTAGATGTTCTCCCAGCTGAATCTTTTCAAAACTGCTTGCTTTTTTAGCCATTTGTTGCCCCCGTGCCAACTTTTTTGAGACCTGTAGCAGGCATTAAATTTTAAATGAGCTAATTAAGTGGATAAAAGTGTAAAATTTCTCAGTTTAAACATTTGCTACGTTATCTATGTTCTATTGTGAATAAAATATTGGCTCATGTGATTTGAAATTCCTTTAGTTTTCATTTTATTAAAATTTAAAAAACGTCCCAACTTTTCCGGAATTCGGGTTGTAAGCAATTGCCCTGCTATAGCCTATTAGCTGTGCTAATTAGAAGGTGGCCACAGTTTTCACTTTAGTGTCTTAGACTGTGTATTTACCTGATGTCTTCCACATCAGCGGAAGTGTTCAGCCCTCTTTGTGTGAAGACCAATGAGTGTAAATACCTGCGACTTTACCTCCGTGACTTCACCGAGCAAAGAAACCGGCAATGCACTTAAGTACTATTTGTATCCTCTCTTTACACATTCTCCTTTTCTGTCCTCTCTTTGCCACCTGTTTCATGTGTTTCCAAAAAATTCAGGTTGTCTCTTGACAATGCTCTAATGTCACATGCAGATGGCAACGCAATGGTGCTAACCTGCATCATATCTCTACATCCTCTACTGCACCTCTTTCTTTGTGTGTCTCTGGAATTGTCAGTCAGCTGTCAACAAAGACGACTTAATTTCTGCTTTTTCTTTGAAATCTACACTCTACATCTAGGGCTTGACTGTGACCTGGATTCGTCCAGCTGGATTCGTTATGTCTAACACTTTCTCTTTCTCTCACACCCCTCCTCAGGTAGGCCGGGGTGGGGACATTGGTCTGCTAATTTCTGAGAATTGGAAATGCTCAACCCACTCTCCAGTATGCAATAATAACTCATTTGAATATCATTTGATCACTGCAACAGCTCCTATAAAATGCCAGGTTGTGGTAATTTACTGCCCTCCTGGGCAAATTCTATCCACCTTCCAAGAGGAGCTGGATGGGCTGCTGTCCTCATTCCTGGAGGATGGCAGTCTACTTTTAGTCTTTGGCGACTACAACATTCACCTTGACAAGCCTTATGCTACATACTTCCATTCACTCCTTGGCTCATTTGATCTCAAACGACTTACCACTACAATCACGCACAAATCAGGCAACCAACTTTACTTAATTTACACATGTAATTGTATTGCAGACAACATTTTGGTATAACCCCTACATATAGTATCTCTGACCTTTTCTTCATTACATTTAACCCTCTGGAGTCTAAAGGTATTTTTGGGGCCTGGAGAAGTTTTGTCATGCCCTGACATTTGTGCTTTTTTCAGTTTCTTATAAACATCTAAATGGGTAAAGTCTAATCTCACTGTAATTAGCACAAACTGGGCTATAATAATATGTGAAATGCATGTATGTACATGATTGTGTTTTTGAGAAAAAAAAATATATAATGCGTGGTTAGTGAAAAACTAAAAATGTTAAAACACTTGAATAAGGCAAAAAAACACACATAAAGAACAATGGTTCCCGGGATTTTTAGATTTTTGAGAACTGGAGCTTGTAGCCTAGAATTTTCCTTTCTAAATGATGTGAAAATCATCTTGTTTACTCACTTACAGAAAACAATATATTGATTTAAATTTTCTAAGACACTTTTTGTTGGTAAAAGTCATATGTGAGTAGGCGTCAACTATATCATGAATATCATTGTGATTTACACCAGAGAAGACAAAGGCCTGCATAATGAGCTGCATAATGAGCCATTCAGTCATCTGTGTCACAGAGGAAGGAGTTACAAGAAAGAATGTGAGAACAAAATAACTGTATATAATTTTATGTTTGTAGTTTATTAAGAATATATTTAATTATCCCACAACATAATTTAATATCCACTTGGGGGAGCAGTTAAACAGTTTATTAGAAACAATCAAAGCTGACTTTCAAACAAATTCTTTGGCATCAATACTCCAGTCACACAATCCTTCAGAAATCCTTTTAACAATCTTATTTTCTACAAAAAAAAAAAAAAAACATTTATTGTTATTATTATTAATGTTGAAAAGAGCTGAGAATATTTTTTTGGGATTTTAGGGGGATTAATTTGAAAGAAAAGCATTGTTTTTACATTTGTTACAGTTATCTATTTGTTACATTTATATTATTTCCATCAAGCTTTTGAATGGTATAGTATTGTATATTGTTATAATTTTGCTACCTAGGTAAGTCTCTCTGGATAAAAGCGTTTGTAAAAAAATGACTAAATATGTTTAATATAAATATGTTTAAATGTTTGTCTCACCGTCTGAAGTGTGTTTGGCATCGGCACCTTTGAGTAGTTTCTGTGGTGACATCATCGCCTCGAGGAGAGGAAACCACAGAGCCTGAGAGTGAGAGAAGATTGATGTACACACACACACACACACACAGTGAGAGGGAATAAGAAGATCAATACATTTTGTTCATGAAAAAGACAGCTCAGGATGATTGTACTACACACACACACACACCTCTCTTTGCTGCAGGTTGAGACCATGCGAGCTCCTCTGACACAAAGCAATGATGTCATGGAGAGCTTCCTCCACTCTTCGTAACAGACTCTGCACTTCATTGCATGTCTCCTCCTCCTCACCATCAGGCTTGTCTGCCTCTGAGCCTTTCAGGGCAAGTTGGTGGAGTTCGCCCTTCAGGGTCTGAGAAGCAGATATCAACAGATCGATAGCACATTTCCACTTGCCCTCTCTGTCTCACCAGGGATATTTAAGACACTGTTCTCTGAAACACAATCTAAATGAACTGGCTATTTCTGAAGGTGCTTTCACATTGGTAGTTTAGTCTGAAACAGGGCACGGTTTGCATAAAAATTTGTAATGTGAACAAGTGAAGTGGTATTGAACCCGAGACTTCATGCAGAAGTTGTTCTGAGTTCAGTTCCTCTGGAACTGTGGCACAATTTGCATGAATGTGAAAGCAAGTCAAACTCAGGTGACATGAGATGACAGAAAATACACCAGTGTTCGATAAACTCAAGTGAGTCTGAAACTAGACCAGTGCTGCGGGGGGGTGCCAGGGGTACCAAACTTGGATTCGGACCACAGAAAATGTGGCCAGTGTTAAAGCTCCCCGAGAGAAAAATTCAAGTAGTTCATTTAAGATGGCTATATAAATAAATACCATGGCTGTGAATCAGTTAACTTAACAGTTAACAGTTGAATGTTTCACATATATTATATGATAAATAATTCTAAATTATTTCCAATTAATTTCAAATCTTCTGCTCACCAAGGCTGTATTTATTTTATAAAAATTACAATGTAAAAAGCTGTGACTTTGATATAAATAAAACAGGAACAAAAACTTACATTTTATTATTATAAAATATATATATATATTCTTCACCGAAATGCCAGGAACAAACAAACACACTGGCAGCACTCCCCTGCAGCCCCGGAGAAACAAATGGTTATCTTTCTCTGACAACCAAAAACACACTTCTTTGGTGACATTATTGATTTTGTGGTTTAAAAACAAAATAACAAATACTTCTCGAGCAAGTCCTGCACAGCAGAATCAGAGTATATAAGCCAGAGTCCATGAAATAGACCAAGTTATAAAGTTATCATATATTAGTATCAATGTCGAAAACATTGCAACTTCATATTGTTGTGGAAACTATTAATTTGTTTGTTTGTTTGTTTGTTTGTTTAATGAATATAAAGTTCACGTTGCATGTATTTCCAAGCAAAAAAGTAAGTCATTAATGTTATTGCAAGATAAAGTATTGATTTATTTCTGACTCCAAACTTTTGAGTATATTTTCTGTAAGATGATGGTCTACAGTACAATTACAATAAGTGCATAACCGTATTAAGTCCAAGGAAGATTTTTGTTCATGTATTCCATCTGCAATATTTTATAATTCATTTTTGTTTAATTTACTATGTGGCAGAAAGTCTTTAGTTGTTTCATTTCATTGCATCTCACTATTCTGCATCTCTAGCCATGATCGCCAATGCTGAAATTCAACTTTGAAAAAGCCCAACCCCACTGGCATTCTGTTACATGTTCAGCTGTTTTTAAATGCAAAAATGTGCCCTGTGGAAACAACTGCTTACTAATGTTGTACTTAACTTGCTCTGGCATTAGTAAAATTGCTCATCAAATATATGAATGGAACAGGAGCCAGGGCATATGATTAATTGAGTGTAATTTTTTTTTAATTATTATTATTAGCCTTTTAGAAATATAATAATAAAAGCTGGAAATAAAACACAATTTTAATTTTTTTATTTTATTTTTATAATTTGATCTTTCTTTAAGCTACAAAAAAGAGTGCAGTGCTGCCATTTCAATTTAACACAACAGAACAAGGGTAAATCCATTTAGCAGAATTCCAGAATTTTTTATCATTAATCAATTTTAAACATTAATCGTTGTCAAATCCAGTCATTTCAATGCACTCAATGCATGCTTTGGAAGGGACTGCATTGGAGAGAAATTTAGAGATTGTGTTTTTTTTACAGTAATATTCAGTAAAAGGAAAGGCATGTTGGTGTTTTATGTTTATGTTGGACATTAAGAGGAGTTGCTGTAATGTTTTCAGAATTGTTCTGTTTCAGTATTCAGTACTCAGTATTTCAGTAGTTACCATTATGCAGATGAGTGTTGTCTGTGCTTAGGTATGGGCAGTAAGTGAGTAATAGCTATGCTAATGTCGGTACTGACATCAGTCTTTTCTTTTTTGTTCATTACATTGTGTATAATAATTAACGCAATGCTATATAAATAAAACTATTAAATTAAGTAAAGGTATTGAATACATTTTTTTGATCATGCTATTTTGAGTGTAGCATGATCTTAATTTTGCATGAGGGGAAAAGATTTCACAATGTGTTCAAGTTGGTAACACAGATTTACAGCATAGACTAAACGACTTCTGTGTAAGATGTGCTTCAAATACACTTGGATGAAATGAAACAATAATGTGAAAATCAAAATGTCTGCATTTTCAGAAAAACTTTGTCTGATTTTTCAAAATTATCATTTCTGGTTTAATCTAATGACATGTACTGTACAGCCAATTAGGCTACATTTACAATGTAATGGATGCACAGATCTAAAATTTTGACATCTTGGCTTTTTGAAAATGAAGTGGATTTGATTGATCCATCTCGCAAATATGTTACAACGAAGCGAGAGCACTCCTAGCAGAGTATCCATGAACATACACACTGTGTTCAAAAGCAGTCTCTGAAGTAGCTTCAGACATTAATATAAGGTCATGCAATATGGTAATTCTCCATAAATAGTGACCACTAGGGCTGTCGCGATAGTCGATAAATCAATTAATCGCACGATAAAAGAAATGAGCTCGATAATATTTTCTGTTTTCTATTTAAATAATGTAACATGTCATGATGTGGGGTTAGTCTGGAGCACAGCCTGTGGACAGCCTGTGGCAGAAAACACCCTCTCTGATGGCACAGATGTCCCGGGAATAAACAGATAAATGTCTCGCTAGAGTGACCAGCTTTGGGAAGCGCCTTTCATTTGGTTGTGGATGTTTGCGTAGCAAGCGATACAGCATTGTACTTGCACAACTATTGTACTTCATTTTAATACCGTATAACATATTTTGGAAGTAACTTTGTTGCCCTTTCTGTCGAAATTGGCCTTTATTTCGCTCGCTTTATTTGGCTTGCTCAGCTAAATATGTCTGTAGGCGTGTGGTTGCATGTGTCAACATGCCCAGTTAACACACACACACACAAACACACACCCGTCGTTTTCTCCTTTCCAAAGCACTCGGGCAGCTGCACTCCTGAGGCATCTGTCATTGCTAAGCATCCATCAGCTGCGATATCCGTTACAACAAGGAAATTTCAGTAATGGATTTCCACCACCGAAAAACCATTGCTGTAACTCTGCTACAAGATTTATTTACGAAGAAAAATAAAAGTAAAATAAAACTGCAGTGTTTTGGTGCACCCCGTTTTTCAAAAACAACGGGTATTTTCACCCTCAAGGAAGCTGATTGAGTTGGTTCTTTTCACATGACCTGGTGGACTTGCGTCATTCTAAAAAGCTAAGATGTTTTTAACTTGATGCGGCACAGACGGGCCTGGAAAAAACAAGCGCGTCGCACTGCGTCTCTTCCACTATGAGCGCGCAAACTGCATTTGAAATAATGACCTTGAGCACAAAAAAAGACGTGATATGTGAATGGCCCTTTCATCGAGCTCCTTCATCGGTCAAAATGTTTACTTCCGGTTAACGGTTAAACGGTCAATATGAGCATCCCTAACTGGCATATACACATAATATAACATACAAAATTAATTCATTTTAAGCCACACAAAAGCTGCCATAAAATAAAATAAAAGTTTATTGATCTTTGAAAAGGTGTACCTGCATTTTTATGCCATTATCCTTATATTAGTTGAAACTGGTCTTAGAACGACGATATTATCTTTATCGCGATAATTTCTTGGACAATTTATCGTCCAGCAAAATTTGTTATCGTGACAGGCCTAGTGGCCACATGAGGGTAATATCAGTTACAAAGTATTTGGGTGGTTTTTAAGTGAATGCTCTGATACCATTTACCAGAGAGTAGCAGTGAAATCCTGTTTTTGTGATATAAAGCAAGAATAGTCCTGGTCTTCATTAAGAATCTATTTGTAAACATCATGTCCTTGATGTTTAAGTGTCTGTAATAAGATCTGCTGCCTGTACCTCTTTCTCTAGCACTCTGTACTTCAGGGCAGTGCAGCTCCCACACCAGGCTCTGATATACCTAGTCAGGACACATATAATAGTGCACTTACAGAAGCTGAGCAGGATGTGATGGCAAAATGCTGGTGTGACAAGATCGGGTTAACTTCTCTATGATGGTTATTCTCAGAAAATGCTGACCCTCTCGACTCAAGTTTCCATCTATGTCTGGTCACCAATTTGAAGTTCCCTATAACTTACAATCACATATTTGGTTGTACTAGTCCAGAGCTGCACTGCCAAGAAATACAGTATAACCTAATAGCATTCATCTACTTCATCTATTTTGTTTAAAGCGCTATATAAATAAAGCTGACTTGACTTGACATTGCAGTCATATCTGGTGAAACACTCATGAATTAATAAAGGCAGGAGAAGTGGGAATAAGCTTACAACCTTAGGGGACTCAAGTGTTTAGAGTCACAGCAAAGGATATGTTTGTTCCTACTCACATCACCTGTGGTGTTTCATCAAAAAGCCCAAGATTTTACAGCATTTTATACCCATACCTTGAAACATCATCTACTAGCCTCTCCATCCCTGATTTTCTTAAGTTACACCTCCACATTTTTAGTGTTCCTTAATAAATCTTTCACAATATGTCCAGAAAAAATACAAAATTGTAAAAAGGAAATAAAGAAAATCTGTTTTCTAACTATTTATTTTTAAGATTACAGGGTTGCTAGCAATCCAAGGTATGTAATAGTGTGAGTGTATATTTTTAATTTTTTTGTATTAGTGTAATTTATAGATGGATCTAATGATAAAGCTTTCGGTGAACAAATTACTGTTTCTGAAGATGATGAAAAAGAACATTTTTGAGAGTAACATATCAAAAGGCTCACAATCCCCAATATGAGCAAGATGCTGAATGTACCTGAATGTAGGTGATGATGGTGGGGAAGCAACAGATAACGAATTATGCTTCATTTTATTAATTTGTATTTGTTATTAAAATAGTTTATAGCTCAATCTGTGTTAGATATTCCGGGGCCGGGTCAAATTCAAGGGTTATTACTTGCATTTGCTCTATTATGGAATGTTAAAAAGCTGTCAAAAATTAACAACTTTTTTTTTATTTATTTGTAAGGTATTTGTTATTGTATTTCAATCATAATGGAGCAAATGCCATTTAAAGCAGTCAATAACCATTTCAAGCTAGCATAGATCCTCTTGGCCAGTTTTCTGCAAGCTTGTATGGTGCGAAGAGCTCAAACCTGTAGCAGCACTTCAAAAGCTCCCTGCACATCTCCCTTCTTCTCCAGCAGGTAGGCCGTGGCCTCATGCAGCTTGTGTTTCTCTGTGATCTGTGATTAGACAAGACAGAGATAAGCCCGTCAATTGTGTTGCAGTCAAATTGTCAAGATTATCAAGACGAACGATCCACTCCAAGCTACTATCTAGAGGTGAGATAGTTTGTTTGTGAGAAACCATTCCCATAATGAAACATTCGAACACTTTCTGAAACCAAAGTAAAAAGAAGGTTAACGTGAAAGGCAGAGAAACACGAACAGGCATCCATGAACACAAAAATAGGGTAACTGAGAGCATCACAGAGCATAAAAAGACAATACAGACGGACAGAAACACAGCAGCAAGCAGATGGGTTTAAATATGGAGACATATACAAATAGCAGTGAAACAAGAATAAGGCAAGATGGCAGGACTTCAGAGCTTACTGTGTATGCACGTGTGTGTGCAAGGTGTCTGTTCAAATATTTAGCAGGTGCCACTCTTACTCCGTAACTGTATTGATTCTCTCTTCTGCCTGTCTTTCTTTTTCAGCGCTTCAGCACATGAGATATCTCCCCTCCCTCCATTATTCATTCATTTGTTCGTTCCTCCAGGCATCTTTCTGCCTGAGCCTGTCAACCAGCCCTCTAATTACTTCAGATTGCCAATCTTTACTTGCTCTATCATTGGTTTCATGTTGACTGATTAGATAGTGTGTGGTCTCCTAATCTTTAACATGCCAATGCCAAACCTGTAGTTTGAGGAGTGAATTCAGTAATCATCTGTATTTCAGTGCAAAAACTTCTGATTGTCTTATTTACTAACAGCCTGCAATTTCCTTTAAAAAGGACTCTGATAACTAATGTCATTGGTGGGCTTAATTTGCAGCTCTAACTACAGTACGAATCAGTACAGCTTCAACGACATCTGCAAGTAGTTTCAATACAAAAAAAGAAATGCGTTGCATCGGGAAGTTTAGTGCGGAGCTAAAGTGTTCTCCACAAAATGTATTTCCAGTCTGTGTGTGCAGCTAGAAGTAAGTTTAAATGTTCTTATCTTTATTGTTAATATATTTGTGTATTGTTGCTGTTGAAGCTAGTCACGGAGTGCAGATATTAACGATTCACGCATCTTGATCGTGATCCAGCAAACATCAATCTTCTTTTGTGAATTAATGTGATTATAATTATTTACGACATTTGTTTACAAGCTTATCAGAGCTGTTATGTGGATTATATGCTTATTTGCAGACGTACAGATAAATGCATCAAGAATCACATTCTAAAACTGCACCATCATGTGGTTTACATAAGGCACCCAGTTTGGCGCTAATGACAATAAAGCTGTGAGTTCGAGTCCCGCTCGGAGCAAGGCTGTACATTATACAGATGTTTGTGATTATTATAATTACATAGTGACTATAGTTAATCCTAGAAATATTTAAATGTCTTGGTAACTGCTTAATATGGCTGTAAATGCTTATTGTTATTGTATTTATTTGAGTACAGTTATTTACTATTGTTGTATTTTTTTAGAACCACACACATATACTTGCATCTACAGTGGAGAATAAATGTCAAAGAAACAACATTAGAATCCTTGCATTCTAACCAGACGTGCCATAGTGATTGCAAACTTCTACTTAACAGCCCAAACTAAGTACTCCATAACAAATCCAGTTCACCAAGACGCTAAGTGCAGTGAAATCACACCAAAAAGCACCATGAGTAATGAAGTCATTTGCAATCTTCCATTTTCAGCGCAAACATAACTTCCTTTTATGTAAATTAGGCTAATTATAAAGCCTTATTCACAAACTAGTTGTCAGCATATCAATAAAGTTGTTTCAATGAGTATAACTTTGGTGTAGCACATAGTACAAACTGAAAGATGAAGGCCAATCTGTATTAAGTTCTTTCTACATATTAAGCATAGACTTTATTCAAGCCACATAAATACAAAAAAAAAGGAAAAGTTTATACATTAACGTCGATTTGGGACAAATATAATGCAATGAAACTATGCTAGCTGCAGTGTTTGGTGCGGCAGGTTTCTAAGCAGTTTGGCGTGGCCAAAAAATTGGCGAATGGTGGCGACACTATGCATACACATGTTTTGCAAACATTTGAAAAAGATTTTCAAAAACATTTCTCATCCAGTGTACAAACCCCTTAAGTTGTCCATCAAGGCAGTATAACTCACTATATAACAGAAAACTTCTCAGAAAAAAAATCTTCCTACTTCTAAGAAAGCTATTTACATCGATTGCAATGAGCTATCCAAATCAACCAAGGTGGTAGTTGCAAATTTATTTGATAGTTATATTTAACTCATACTTATGTTTCTCAGTACTGAAAAGTATTAATGCAACGATTTACTCAATAATTGTGTGGGCTAAGTATTGCTTTTGCAATACAAGTATCAAGTCTTTAGCTCAGCAACAAGTTAATGTCAAAACCTTAGTCAAAGTCTCTAATGCACTACACATGAGGATTGCTGATTATGTGTGAGGAATATGTGTGGTAAATATTGGATTGCCCATTAAGAACGTTTCAAATCAGTCACTAGGATCAGATGCATTTTGCAGAATTTTTCTGATTTTTGTGGAGTATGTTACATGGATCTGAAAGTAATGTCCTCATTTTTTGTAGCTGAAAGCATCAACAAATTATATCAAATTAAAATAAAATAAATAAAATGGATGGGTGGATGGAAATGTCCAAAGTGAAGGGGATTTGTAGAGCTTTCAATGCCATAGAATGTAGCTGTATAAATGAAGGCAGCAGACCACAAGAAAGTTCACAAACAACAATATGTGTGTATGAGTTTTATTGATTTATACCTGAATTGCCTCCTCCAGTCGGTAGTCCTGAGAGGTCTTAAGGAAGGCGGTGACCTGCTGAGGACTGAACTGGCACTGTAGGTCCACTAAGAGCTCATGAAGATCTGGGCCCAATCTCAAGACGGTCTGAGGATTCAGACCCTCTCTGAAGCTGTTACAGAAAAAGAAAACCATGGATTAAGTCAAATGAATCCATTATATACTAGAGGAAACGGTCTTAAAACCCTGTCAGAAAAAACAAGCTATTTTTTAATAAACATGATTTGTTGCAAAATGGTCATTTATTTGGATCATCAGACTACAGCTGTGAGCATTACTGACCAGAATTACTAAACGCAGATCATCAGAGTAGACTGCTCAAGACAGTATTTCAGTTAAGGGTCAGCAAGAATATTTTCCATAATATTGTGAAATATTTTTGATTTTAAATTGATTTAATATATATATTTTACTCCAAAAGAAAAGGAAAAAATAGACATCTAACGCTTAGTCACAGCCAATACAACATCATCTTATCTAGATTTTGGCCAAATGTAAGCAAAAAAAAAATCTATCAACACTCTAAAGACATCAAAGTCGTTTTAAGATATTTAAAAATGTTTGCTGCATTGTAAAAAAAAAAAAACACTTTTATAAAATTGTGTTTTGAGAGTAAAAAAAAAAAAAAAAAAAAAAAAAAAAAAAACTTAAGTTGTTGCATTTTATTAGCCCTATTCCTTTCCAAAATAATGAAGGATAAAATGCCTGTAGTCTACAGCAAAATGTTTACAAACATTATAAAAACAGTTATTAGTTTATCCTCTAAAGTTTAGGTTATGAAAACGTCAATCCAAAAAAAAAAATAATAATTTACTCTGAAGCTGATACCTCTCTCATTTGGCACAAATCAAAATTAGGAAAAATAACAGAAATTAATATTCCTATTCAGTAACGTCACAGTGCATAGAATATAGAATAATACTTACTGTATAATAAGTAATGCTGTATATGCGTCCAAAAGTCGGACTCCAAATTTCATTCTAAGAATTATTTTGAGGTTAATATAGCAAATGAAAACCATTCAGCTTCCGGGAAATTTGAGAAGCTCCGCTAGGCTATTTTAGTTCCCCTCACTCTACAACAAATAATTTCAATTAACAGTATTTAGAAAAGAACAAGAATTACAAATATAAGAAGCTAAAGCAATAAAAACCAAAACTAATTAATTTAGGCTAAAACGAAACTGAAACCAACGTTGGGTCTCTCATTCGACACAAAATCAAATGGTTCCGTATTCGCCATCTATTTGGATGCCAAAAGATTATAAAAATAGCCTAGCTATGTTTACAGTGTTTATTATCGCTTAATATTTGTAAACATTTTGTGTCTGCATTATGTCTATTTCTGAATTAAATAATCTTTTTTCTCTAAAAAACGTTTTTTTCCCCCCTCTCTCTCTCTCTGCAGCAAACTGATAATTTACTGTAAATAAATCAATTACTTTTTAAACTGTTTAACTGATTATTAATCGGTCAAAATTAGCTGATACAGTTTGTTGCATTCATGCGCACTCAGAAAACGATGACTGTAAACGAATCAGCAGAGCTTGTACAAGCTTTTGTCATCATTGAATCTTTCTCAGATGTTTCCAAATGTCGAAATTGGTTAGCGCATCTATCTGTGCATGATGATGTCCAATGACTCCGGCGAGCAGAGCTTCTCAAAGTTGGGAATAATCAAAGGAGAGCTGCGGTCCTCAGGTGGGCAGGAAAGGCTAAGCATGGTGGCGTTTGAGTGTCGAATGCACATGCACCAACGCCAAGAAAAGATAGGCCCTTTTTGCGCTGCTTCATGAGGCCTAATTTGGTGTTAATCCGGCCCTGAAGGCGGTGCATTGCCATTGAGACTTGCCTATGCTGAGTTCACAGCTGAGCAGACATTTCACTCATTGGCTTTAGCGTCACATTTGCATATGCCGTACTGCTGGAATTCGTGATTGGTTGACAGCAAATTTCAAATATTAAATGGAACGATAAAATAACGTTATTAACCGGTTAATGGACATTTCAAATTTTCGATTCTGTTCGGAACTATAAAATTTGATTCATTTCCAGTAAAAATTACGTTCGTTTGCGATTTTCGTTTTCATTCCTTGGTTCCATCCAACACGGTTCCTGACACGTCACTTTTTGACGTAACCTACGCTCACTCTCATCCTCCCGGCTATCTGCTATAGTTTCATCTTTGCTTCCTTCCCCTGAACAGTTATCATCTCTTGATGGTAACAGTGCTACTGATACTTTCTGCTCCCCTCTTACATCGTGTTTAGACACTATCTGCCCCTTCCATGCCAGCCTGTTCTCCTTGAGCATCGTTCTAAGCTCAGAGCTGCAGAAAGAGTATGGCGCAAATTACAAAATTCTACTGACCTTAATGTATATCGATAACTCCTCTCTTTATTCTCTCCTAATGTCTCCACTGCTAGAAGGACATAACAAAATTAACAATTCACCTAACTTTCGCATGCTCTTTAAAACATTTTCCTCCCTCCTTTGTCCTCCTCCCCCTCCTTCATCAACTCTAACACCTGATAACTTTGTCACATTCTTCATTAATAAAATCACAAACCTCGGTTCACAATTTGCCACACCACAAACTGTCAAACACCTCTTACAAGCAAACATACACTCATTTTCATCCTTCTCTCCACTCTCTGAGGCAGAAGTCTCTAAACTCATCCTTTCCAATCATCCTAATACTTGTACTTGCCCTAACTCACATCGTTTATACATCCATTCACATTTGCGTTTTACTCTCAACATTTAAACAGGCTTATTTAACCCAACTTCTTAAGAAACCCACTCTTAACCCAACTCTTTTAGAGAATTACAGACCGGTTTCCTTTTTACCTTTCATTGCAAAAGAACTTGAAACAAGTTGTGTTCAACTAAGTATACAGAACATCATCATGGACAGCAAACAATCTGGCTTCAGAAGTGGACATTGGATGGAGATTAAACTGCAGAAAATGCAGCCTTTACTCTGGAAACCCCAAAAATAAAGCAGCTGCGCTACTTTATAAAACATATTTAAATAGCCATTCAAACTTGTGGATTTTCTATGGTGTTCATCACAGCGCCAAATACTTAGATATTTAGACTTAATAGGCTATTTATTTTCAAACTTTTTTTTTTACATTTTAATCTGGACTACAACATGCTCTAGATATTGTTTGAAAGTCTTTGGATTCTTTATTGGTCGTTAAAACTTAACATTAGGGCTTCTTTAATTAACATTAGTTAATTCATTAGTTAACAAACTGCCAATGAAAAATTCTTCTGAACATTCATTAATCTTAGGTATTCCAATATTTAATAACACATTGTTACAATCGAAAGTCGCAACTGTGTTATTTATTGAGTGAACATTAAGACTTGTATTTTTTAACAAAGATTAATAACTTCTGTAGCAAATGTAGCTATTCCTCATTGTGAATGTTAATGCAGAAGATAAACGAATGAGATCTTATTTTAAAGTGATAGCTATTGGTCTTTATAGTTCAATTGCACTTTAATCTGTATTTTTTTATTTTTTTTTATTATTTTTTATTATTTTTTATTTTAACCATATTTTTTTCTGTATTGCTTTATTGTATTCAAATGTTCAATTATTTTTGTTATAAGAAAAAAATATTAAACCGGTTATAATGTATTATGACCACTTTTTTGAAAATAAAATTGAATATTAAATGTATTTAATATTTAATATTAGCAATTTATCACAACATGAAAATTGGATACCAGCATATCGATAATATTTATTTATATATATATATATATATATATATATATATATATATATATATATATATATATATATATACACACACACACACCTTGCTACATGTACTGTGTTAAGCTAACTGAGACTTATCATTTATATATATATATATATATGTGTGTGTGTGTGTGTGTATATATATATATATATGTGTGTGTGTGTGTGTGTGTGTGTGTGTGTGTGTATATATATATATACACACAGTACAGACCAAAAGTTTGGACACACCTTCTCATTCAAAGAGTTTCTTTATTTTCATGACTATGAAAATTGTAGAGTCACACTGAAGGCATCAAAACTATGAGTTAACACATGTGGAATTATATACATAACAAATAACTGTGAAACAACTGAAAATGTGTCATTGTAGGTTCTTCAAAGTAGCCACCTTTTGCTTTGATTACTGCTTTGCACACTCTGGGCATTCTCTTGATGAGCTTCAAGAGGTAGTCACCTGAAATGGTTTTCACTTCACAGTTGTGCCCTGTCAAGGTTTAATAAGTGTGATTTATTGCCTTATAAATGGGGTTGGGACCATCAGTTGTGTTGTGCAGAAGTCAGGTGGATACACAGCTGATAGTCCTACTGAGTAGACTGTTAGAATTTGTATTATGGCAAGAAAAAAAGCAGCTAAGTACAGGAAAACGAGTGGCCATCATTACTTTAAGAAATGAAGGTCAGTCAGTCCGAAAAATTGGGAAAACTTTGAAAGTGTCCCCAAGTGCAGTCACAAAAACCATCAAGCGCTACAAAGAAACTGGCTCACATGCGGACCGCCCCAGGAAAGGAAGACCAAGAGTCATCTCTGCTGCGGAGGATAAATTCATCCGAGTCATTCAATTTGAGATCATTGGTTCCAACCACCGTGTCTTTGTGCGACGCAGAAAAGGGGAACGGATGGACTCTACATGCCTGGTTCCCACCATGAAGCATGGAGGAGGAGGTGTGATGGTGTGGGGGTGCTTTGCTGGTGACACTGTTGGGGATTTATTCAAAATTGAAGGCATACTGAACCAGCATGGCTACCACAGCATCTTGCAGCGGCATGCTATTCCATTCAGTTTGCGTTAAGTTGGACCATCATTTATTTTTCAACAGGACAATGACCGCAAACACACCTCCAGGCTGTGTAAGGGCTATTTGACCAAGAAGGAGAGTGATGGGGTGCTGCGCCAGATGACCTGGCCTCCACAGTCACTGGACCTGAACCCAATCGAGATGGTTTAGGGGTGAGCTGGACCACAGACTGAAGGCAAAAGGGCCAACAAGTGGTAAGCATCTCTCGGGGAACTCCTTCAAGACTGTTGGAAGACCATTTCAGGTGACTACCTCTTGAAGCTCATCAAGAGAATGCCAAGAGTGTGCAAAGCAGTAATCAAAGCAAAAGGTGGCTACTTTGAAGAACCTAGAATATGACATTTTCAGTTGTTTTTGTTATGTATATAATTCCACATGTGTTAATTCATAGTTTTGATGCCTTCAGTGTGAATCTACAATTTTCATAGTCATGAAAATAAAGAAAACTCTTTGAATGAGAAGGTGTGTCCAAACTTTTGGTCTGTACTGTATATATATACACACACACACACACACACACACACACACCTTGCTACATGTACTGTGTTAAGCTAACTGAGACTTATCCTTTGCACTTACAGGTATATATTGTTGCTCTTGTTAGTTTTGACTGGTTGTATAAAAGCATCTGCTAAATATATATATATATATATATATATATATAGAGAGAGAGAGAGAGAGAGAGAGAGAGAGATGGTTGTGCGTGAAAGTCCCAGTAGATTAGCAGTTTTTTAAATACTCAGACCAACCCATCTGGCAGCAACAACCATTCCACGTTCAAAGTCACTTAAATCCCCTTTCTTCCCCATTCTGATGCTTGGTTTGAACTTCTCCAAGTTGTCCTCACAACATCTAGTTGCTGTCGTGTGACTGGCTTATTAGCAATTAATGTTAGCAAGCAATTGAACAGGAGTACATAATAAAGTTGCCTGTGAGTGTATATATGTATGCAAAAAATATACAGTATAGCTATTGCCATGCCATCCACTCAATACACTGCCGTCTGTCTCTCCTGGGGAAAAGTTGTCCCTTTCATAGAGCTCCAAAAAGAAATCATGCGTCATCTATGCATCATTCTTGCTCTCTTTCTCTCCCTATCAAGTCATCATAGTAAGATGGTTTTCTCAGATCGCAATCATAGCTAATCTTTCAAATCAAAACCCAATCAGCCACCATCAGCCCCTGCTGCATGAGGCATGTGAGAGTGAGCACATCCTCATGTGAGATGTACTGTTCTGCCTAAAACTATGAGGCGTATGAGAATGATGATGAAATTAAGTGTATGAAGTGGTCAAAATCATACAGAACATAAAAATATTCTGAAAGTGCACAGCTGAATTAGGATAAAATAAAGCAGAATACAGGAATATAAACATTCTCTGGCAGGTGTTTCCCTATCCAAGTGACAGTGATATTTAGTATATAGATTAAAAGGTTTACCAATTAAAATAAAATCTGTCATTGTTTAATCATCCTCATGACGTTACAAATATGTATGACTTTCTTTGTTTGTGCCCTTACAATACAAGTTAATGAGGTAGAAAAGGAGACATATTTATTTTTGAAATATATGACATATTTACATAATCAATACAGGATTGGAATGATATGTGGCTAAATAATGACAGACTTTATTTTATGGCAGAATGGCTGGAAAAAAACATTTTTACATCATAGCAAACTTATCTATGTAAGGATATTCCTGATTATTTTCAGAAGGATTAGTAAATTGTAGGGCTGCACGATTAATCGCATGCGATTGTCATGCGTGTCTCGTCAGTAAAGCTGGTTCTGTGATTTTCACCTGCTATCAAATGGAACCGCACTTACTACACAGAGCCGTAGTTTGCAGAAAAGCTAGGCAATATTGTGTTCATAACTGCATGCGATTCATCTGCGATTATGAACGTGATATTGTGAAGCCTTTCAGTGTACTATGGCTCTGTGTAGTAAGTGCGGCTCCATTTGAAAGCAGGTGATGAACATTTAGCGCTAATCACAGAACCAGCTTTACTGACTTGTGTAAGTGGGGTAAGTTATGCCTAATTTTTATTAACATATATCCTGTCCAACCAGAGGACCGAATACACTGGATCATTGCTACATTTAAGAATGCCCACAAAGCTCGCTCACTACCAGCTTTCGGCAAATCGGACCATGCCGCCATTTTCCTCACACCGGAATATAAACAAAGGCTTGTTCAAGATCCCCCGGTGCAGAGGGTGGTAACGCGATGGTCCGCCCAATCAGAAGCCATGCTTCAGGCAGCTCTTGATGACATTGACTGGGACATGTTTCGTGCAAGTTCATCTGACATCAGCGAGTTCACGGATGTAGCATTAAGCTTTGTAAACACGCTAGCCGAACAAGCTACGGATACAATAACTATAAGGACCTTCTCAAATCAGAAACTGTGGGTGGACAGATCAATCCGTGCAGCAGTAAACAATCGCACTGCTGCTTATAACGGCAGTCTTCTGTCAGGAAACATGAGCGAGTACAATGCAATGTGCTATGCTCTCCGACGCGCAGTAAAAGCCGCCAAACACAGATACAGGGAACGCATAGAGTCACATTTCCAGCTAAATGACTCCCGACACATGTGGCAAGGACTAAGGACCATCTGTGCCTTTGGAAATAAATCCTCTGCAGAGGTGAGAGCAGATCCATCGCTAGCTGACGAGCTAAACACTTTCTATGGCCGCTTTGAAAAACATTTAAGCAAAGCGAGTCTGCCGATCATCGCGTCAGGAAGCAGCAGTCAGAGCAGCGATCATCATGTGATCACCGTGTCAGAGGACGAGGTTCGGAGGGCACTAAAGCGAGTGAATGTAAGGAAAGCAGCTGGACCTGATGGGATTTCCGGCCGTGTTCTGCAGTCCTGCAATGATCAGCTCGCTGGTTTGTTTAAATCCATTTTTAATGAGTCTCTTGCTACATCGGTGGTTCCCACCTCATTCAAAAAATCTGTCATCATCCCTGTGCCTAAGAACAATAAACCCTCTTGTCTGAATGACTATCGTCCAGTTGCCCTAACATCAAAGGTCATTAAGGTCTTTGAGGGACTGGTTAAAAACGTCATCTGCTCCTCCAATCTAGATACTTTAGACACTCTTCAGTTTGCCTACCGCCCAAACAGATCCGCTGATGATGCCATCTCTAACATCCTGCACTCTTCTCTCACACACATTGACAGCAATAACAGGAACTATGTAAGGCTGCTATTTATCGACTATAGCTCAGCTTTCAATACTATAGTCCCCATCAAGCTTGCTTCTAAACTCATAGACCTCGGCCTGAATTCTTCACTCTGCAACTGGATTCTTGATTTCCTCACCGGCAGACCTCAAGTGGTGAAACTAGGCCAGTACACCTCCAACTCCATCACCCTGAACGTATCTCCGAGGACCTGACTTGGACTACCCACATTCAAGCACAGGTTAATAAAGCCAGGCAAAGACTGTTCCATCTGCGACAGCTGAGGAAATTCAGGGTCTCACCAGCAATCCTGAAAACTTTCTATTCAGGGGCCATAAAAAGTGTATTGACTCAGTGTATCTCAGTGTGGTATGGGAACAGCTCTAGTCAAGACTGCAAAGCCCTGCAGAGAGTTCTGCGCTTAGGTGAGCGCATCTCCAGGTCTACTTTACCGTCTCTGCAGAACATCTACCTCAAACGCTGCAAAAGCAGAGCTGTTAAAATCATCAAAGACTCCACCCACCCCAGTAACCATCTTTTCACTTTGCTGCCATCTGGTAAGTGCTTCCGTAGCCTGATGGCACAAACCGAGAGACTCAGAAGAAGTTTCTTCCCCCTGGCCATCAGGCTCCTAAACTCAAAACCAGCCTCTTAACATCTTCATGTCTCCACTTAATATTAACTTTATCAGTTAGATATTCATCATTCACTACCTCCCATTGACATACTGAAAGTGTCAAACTGTTTGGACATTTGTCTCTTGTACATCCCTGTGTATCTTAATATTTAAGACTACAGTTTACTTTCATAAAATTATTTTGCGTTCTATATTTAATTCTACAATATACATCTTTTTTATATTTTATTCTTATATTTTTATTGTTTACTTTTATTTCAATCTTACATAGCTATATTTATGTATATTTTCATCTGTGTTGTATTCTTTAATAATTAAACTGTCCATGGAGCGGACCTGACTCACATTTCATTGCTGGTTATATATGCTATATATAACTGTGTATGTGACGAATAAAAATCTTGAATCTTAAACAATGAAGCTATTCGTTAAAGAGATGCATGTGAACAAATAGACAGTGCAACCCATGTCTCCTTATATACTTGGCACTTTAACACAATAAATAATTCTGTTGTTTTTACTCCAAATGCAGCGACTATCCTCCTAATAGGTCAATATTCAGTATTAACCAAACGCTTTTCACCTGTCTCAAGATCTCTCACTCTTTACATTCCGACTGATGGTGGCTGTAACGAATTAAAAACTTCCTAATCATCGGGAAGAAGGACAGCGGAAGGATCAGCGGGAACCGGCGGACAATCATATGAAACTTTAATTACCAAAAATAAACACAAAACAGCGCACCAGCCCCTCACGGACGACTGGTGCACTCAAATAAAAATCAAAACACAACTAAAAGCCCAGGCCTGGTCCTCTCTCGTCCTTCACTGTCGTCGCTCCAGTTTTATATCCTTACATCTCATCTGTGGGACTCAAGACTGGTGGTGGGTCGCAGGTGTAGTGGATTTCCCAATCACTCCACCGGCCTCACTCGTGTTCCCACATCCCTCGGCCCCGCCCCACTCGTCACAGTGGCCTTGGAGTAGTTTTTTTCCTAATTTATGATCATTTGAAATGTAAATTATTCACATTGTCCAATGATTCAACTTAATCATTTTTCAGAAGTCATATTTCTAAGGCTGTATATTATAAATACTTTAAAATTACAATTAATAGAGTATTAGTTTTATCGCGTTCTAATTTCATCTTGCTTAGAGTAAGAAAATCTTAAGTAAAAAGTAGCACAGCTTATGCCACTCTCTGAAAGTGTTTTATTTAAAGATTCTGTAGTATATAGTCACAAATGAGTTATTATTACAGTTAAGTCTGTAGTGTGTTAATCACTGCTGTGAGTCCCAGAGTGCCTGCATCATGAATGGAAGTCTTTATTTATACAAATTACCCTAAATGAACTCAGCTATGTTGTCCAAAATGAGGCTCTTGTGACAAAATGAGATGGGAGGTTGTTAAGGACAGGAAGATTGCGAGGTGAAACATGGTTAGAGGCCTGGTTGAGAGGAGATAGACGTCACATGGAGAGGACAGTGTAAATTCAGATATTCTTCCATAGATGAGTTTTGGCCCTGAGGTGCCATATGTCCTATAAAGGGGACCACAGGTCAGCTAGACCAAAAGCAGCGTTGTAGCTCTGAGGGTCTGCCATGACGCAGAAATGAGCAAGCACTGATGTGTGACTGTCTGAATCTAAAACAACTGTGAATCTGGGCCAGGTGAATGTGCTACAATCCAAATTTAGATTTATACATTGTCAGTAATAACGTAAAAAAAAAATGGGTGATGCTACGCACTTGTAGTGTATCATTCCATGGTTGTTAGCTTGTTCTGTGTGGTTGCTAGCTAGTTTCGTGCTGGTTTAAGTTAAAGTTTCAATGAAACAGAAGAATGACAGATCTTTTCTTCTATATTATGAAAAATATCCAAGAACAACAAAATTAAAAAGTAGGTAAACTTTTTTTTTTCCAGCAGTTGAGATGAGACACAAATGCTAGCATTTAACTGATCGTAAGAAAGGGATTTAAGTGATCAAAATAATTTGAGAAGTCCAGCACACGTCACTAGAGAGAAGTAAATTAAAAATGACAGTTGTTTACAATATGACCAAAATGCATTTAAAAAATAATACTTTGATTCCATGCTGAGTTTAAAAGAGCCCATTGTCATATTCTGTGGGTCAATACAAGAAGTTAATTGTTACACACATACAGGTGCATCTCAAATTAGAATATCGTGGAAGAGTTCATTTCTTTCAGTAATTCAACTCAAACTCTTGTATCTTTTATATTTAATGCACACAGATTGAAGTAGTTTAAGTCTTTGGTTCTTTTAATTGGGATGATTTTGGCTCACATTTAACAAAAGCCCATCAATTCACAACAAATTAGAATATGGTGACATGTCAATCAGCTTATCAACTCATAACACATGCAAAGGGTTTCCTGAGCCTTCAAAATGGTCTCAGTTTTTTTCAATAGGCTACACAATCATGGGGAAGACCGCTGTTCTGACAGTTGTCCAGAAGACAATCATTGACACCCTTCACAAGGAGGGTAAGCCACAAACGTTCATTGCCAAAGAAGCTGGCTGTTCACAGAGTGCTGTATCCAAGCATGTTAACAGGAAGTTGAGTGGAAGGAAAAAGTGTGGAAGAAAAAGATGCACAACCAACCGAGAGAACCACAGCCTTATGAGGATTGTCAAGCAAAATCAATTCAAGAATTTGTGTGAACTTCTAAAGGAATGAACTGAGGCAGGAGTCAAGGCATACAGACATGCCAAGGAATTTGGCTAAAGTTGTCATATTCCTCTCGATAAGCCACTCCTGAACCACAGGCAACGTCAGAGGCATCTTACCGAAGGAGAAGAAGAACTGGACTGTTGCCCAGTGGTCCAAAGTCCTCTTTTCAGATGTGAGCAAGGTTTTGTATTTCATTTGGAAACCAAGGTCCTAGAGTCTGGAGGAAGGCTGGAGAAGCTCATAGCCCAAGTTGCTTGAAGTCCAGTGTTAAGTTTCCACAGTCTGTGATGATTTGGGGTGCAATGTCACTACACCTGTTTACCAAGACATTCTGGAGCACTTCATGCTTCCTTCTGCTGACAAGCTTTTTCTTAAGATGCTGATTTCATTTTCCAGCAGGATTTGGCACCTGCCCACACTGCCAAAAGCACCAAAAGTTGGTTAAATGACCATGGTGTTGGTGTGCCTGACTGGCCAGCAAACTCACCAGACCCGAACCCCGTAGAGAATCTATGGGTTACTGTCAAGAGGAAAATGAGAAACAAGAGACCAAAAAGTGCAGATGAGCTGAAGGCCACTATCAAAGAAACCTGGGCTTCCATACCACCTCAGCAGTGACACAAACTGATCACCTCCATGCCACGCCGAATTGAGGCAGTAATTAGAGCAAAAGGAGCTCCTACCAAGTATTGAGAACATGTAAAGTAAATGAACATACTTTCCAATTCACTAAAAATAATGTGTCTTATGAAGTATTCTAATTTGTTGAGGTTTTTGAGATTATAAAGTATTCTTATTTGCTGATTTTTGTTATATGTGAGCCAAAATCATCACAATTAAAAGAACCAAAGATTTAAACTACGTCAGTCTGTGTGCATTGAATTTAGTTAATACACGAGTTTCACAATTTGAATTGAATTACTGAAATAAATGAACTTTTCCACGACATTCTAATTTATTGAGATGCACCTGTATTCACTATTAATTAAATTTTTTTTTCCTCATTAAACTTCGAAATTTCTGCTTATCGATAGTAGTTGTTGTAGTAGCTTTGTTTAGGTATGAAGGTAGGGTTAAGAGACCTACAATATGGTTAAGAAGAATAAGGCATTAATATGCACTTTATAAATACTTATATACAGCCAATATGCATGCTCACAATCAACTAGTTAATAGATGCATACCCTAATCCAAATTGTTACCAAAAATCCATTTTAAACTAATAAGGTGTTTAAATTTAAAAGTAAATTAAAAATGAAACTGTGAAAACTAAATTATTTAAAAGTAATACAAATAAATTTAGGCATCACAACATGTGAACTAATCATAGGTGTGATCGACAAAGGACAAAAAAGCAGGAAACTATATGGTGCACTTTTATCGACATTATATGACATTTATGCAAAGAGTCAGTATTTGCAGTGTTGGCCCTTCTTTTTCAGGACCTCTGCAATTCGACTGGGCATGCTCTCAATCAACTTCTGGGCCAAATCCTGACTGATAGCAACCCATTCTTTCATAATCACTTCTTGGAGTTTGTCAGAATTAGTGGGTTTTTGTTTGACACCCGCCTGTTAAGGATTGACCACAAGTTCTCAATGGGATTAAGATCTGGGGAGTTTCCAGGCCATGGACCCAAAATTTCAACATTCTGGTCCCCGAGCCACTTAGTTATCACTTTTGCCTTATGGCACGGTGCTCCATCGTGCTGGAAAATGCATTGTTCTTCACAAAACTGTTCAGCATTTCAGAATGATTTCTGAAGGATCACGTGACACTGAAGACTGGAGAAATTCAGCCTTGTATCACAAGAATAGTTATATTTTAAAATAGAAAACAGTTTGTAATAATATCTCACAATATTACTTTTTATATTTAAATATTATTAAATATTATTTGATATAAAAAAGGCAACCTTGATGGGCAGAAGACACTTCTTTCAAAAACATTCAAATCATATTTCAAATAATTGTTTTTTTAAGTAATAATAATAATAATAATAAAATGTTATGGCCAGTATTTCCAGTTGACCTGCCATTTGCAGGTTTGGCATGGATGGTAAGGAACAACATTACAAAAAAAAAAAAAACAGCACAGCACAGACAGCAGGCATGTAAAATGAAACAAAATGGACAAAAAGAGACAGTGTTGCAGAGGGTGCTGCTATTATTACCTGGGGTTCAGGAGGCACTTCAGAAACTGGAACGCCAAATAGTCATCCTACAGACATAGAGAGTTCAACATCAAAATATAGTTCGCTTTCACAAGGACGGCAGTGATGTGAAATTATAGCTTTGAGATCTTGTATTAATGTATTGCAAGTCTTGATCGATTGCACTGAGTACTACACAAGAGGGTTTAAAAGAGATACTGTGCTTTCAATTTCCCTTCCTCATTACATGTACTTTCAGGTTGCATTATCTTAGTTAACTGGAATTTTCCAAGCAGAATACCATTGTTCATCCCTACTGACATCAAATGATTAAAGGGTTAGTTCACCCAAATATAAAAATTATGTCATTAATGACTCACCCTCATGTCGTTCCAAACTCGTGAGACACAGAACACAGTTTAAGATATTTTAGATTTAGTCCGAGAGCTCTCAGTCCCTCCATTGAAGCTGTGTGTACGGTATACTGTCTATGTCCAGAAAGGTAAGAAATACATCATCAAAGTAGTCCATGTGACATCAGAGGGTCAGTTAGAATTTGTTGAAGCATCGAAAATACATTTTGTTCCAAAAATTACGACTTTATTCAGCATTGTCTTCTCTTCCGGTGTCCTGACATTTTATCCTACCCGTCAGATTTTCCTACCCGGGTTTACTGCACATGCGCATATCAATATCGCGTCCTTTTTCTAATGCTAAACAACAATATTTAATGTATCTCCATGACTGTAAGAGTAGGTTTAGGGTTGGGGTAGGTGTAGACTTTAATAAAAACACAATCTAATTGGTAGAAAAGAATATTTATTGTTGGTTTCCTGTAGCTGTATCCCTTCTAGTTACAACCGCGAATATAACACATAATTACTGTATTTGCAGTACTGTAAGGGTAGGTTTAGGGTTGTTGTAGGTGTAGACGTTAATAAACCATAACTTTACATTAGCATTTTCCGTTGTCGAATTGTACTATCCAATGTTTTAGTGAGAGGTAGGATAGGACAAATCGACAGAACACCGGGTCTGTTATGAGCGCGACTGCTGTGACAGTTAACGTACGACGCAGCTGACATGTTATCTTTGTTACTGGGTGCACCAGAAAACACGTCAGCAGCGTCGTACATCAACATCAGCGTGAACGTACTCACAACAGACCCAGAAGAGAATACAATGCTGAATAAAGTCGTAATTTTTTTTATTTTTGGACCAAAAGGTTTTTTCGATGCTTCAACAAATTCTAACTCTGATGTCTCATGGACTACTTTGAAATTGTTTTTCTTACCTTTCTGGACATGGACAGTATACCGTACATACAGTTTCAATGGAGGGACAGAAAGCTCTTGGACTAAATCTAAAATATCTTAAACTGTGCTCCGAAGATGATTCGAGGTCTTACGGGTTTGTAACGACATGAGGGTGAGTGATTAATGACATAATTTTTATATTTGGGTGAACTAGCCCTTTAAACCCTGAACATGATAGCATGGGTCTGGCTTATGTTAGTAAAAATCTGCTTAGTTTGGCCACGAATGTTCTTGTCATCATCAATTTACCAAATGCTCCAGACTTTAATGAACTACACATCATTAAAACAGCATTAACGTTATTCTCACACTAGTCTTTGACTGTGAAAAAAAAATCCCTTACCACTTGTTTATTTTTTCTCCCCATTTCCCTCATATCTTCTTCTCATCGGCACATGTGTTTGCACAGGCACGCTTTTCAATTAGCATCTTTCTGACAGTGTGCGAGATAACGTAAAACCCAATTACACACAGCACTGCAAAAAGAGCCTAATCTATTTACTGATACACACATAGGTGCACTCGGGCCTCAGGGAGGCCTCTTCCCTCTCACACACATTCACTGACACTATCTTAAGATAAGTGAATAGGAGCCGAGACAATTCAACACAGACATTTATACACACACCAAAGGAGAATCAAACACACAGTACAACACCGACAGGGTCCTTTAGAAATGCTTTTCTTAACAGTCCAGCCTGTTGAAGGATACACTATGTGTGTCAAGCCAACATCAAGTCCAATGCTGCATACCTGCAGAGATGTGATGATAGACTGCACCTCATCTGCATAGTGCACTGCAACTAGTTCTGCTGTCTTAGCTGAGTTAATGCTGACCAGATCCTGCAATGGAGGAACAATGACATACCAATAAGAATTCATAAAATCAGCCAATCCACCAGTGTAGTATTTTCTAATAATTACTAGTATTAGCTGGGTCCTAGAGTCTTCTAGTGCAAACATTTTTTTCATTCTACATTACAAGTAATAGTAATGCCATAACAGTTTGCATAAAACGTTTCACTAAAATAAATATATCATGCATTTCAGAATTTCTGTATGTTGCTTTAACCCTGTAAATTCTGACATATGAAAAAAAATTCGAAAAATATATATATATTTCCCTGCCAATTGGAATAGATTATTAAACCTTTAGACAAAATCTTTAAAAAATGTGTGCATGTGTGTTATTTGCTGACCATATTTGATACATACCAGTAAGTCTTATTGCTCATAGTATGATATAGCGAGATTATAGAGAAAAAAAACTGCTCAATATTATTCATTGGCCCAAACTGAGCAAAATGGTGTGGATGCTAATATTTTCACGGCCAAAAATTAAGATGAAATTCTGATAGCTTGTGAGCTTTATATCAGTATATAGACTCTATATACTCAATCTCCCAAGTAAGATGATATTCAAATTAGGGCTGTCAATTTAAAGTGGTAATTTAATTAATTAATTATTGAAAAATAATTCTATTAAAATAATTTAACACCATAAACGCACTGGCCCAAAGACCTATAGGTAATGTTAAATTTCATAAAGATTATTGCTGACAAACATGATGCAGAGAAACAAGTCAATTAGGGCTGTAACTAACGATTATTTTTATAATCGATTAATCCGTCGATTATTTTTGCGATTAATCGATTAATCAGTTTATGTACTTATATTTTAGTTTTTTCCATTTTTTCCACAAGTAAATTATTAATAAATGGTCTTTATCCTTCAGCATAGATTTTTAAGAGATTTTAACCATTTTGCACTGTCATATCCTTATCAAAAATATACCTGGAGTTGTTTTATTGTGTTAGTAATCCTTTGTCGAACTCTTCTGCAATCAGAACACTGACCCATACTCTAGCAAATTTCACAAGGAGATTTCAAATAATGTTTTCACCATGGCAGTCCTTAGAGCTCCTAAAGTAGTTTAACATCCCGAACAAAGATTATTAAGGAATCTTTCAGAACATATTTTCACGAAGAATAAGGATAAAACAGAATAAAATTGCAGTGCATTGTATTTTATTATTTACTGCTAAACAGCTTTATAGCTTTTGCTGTGAAATTGTAAACAATCCTTCGAAAAAAGTGCCAATGGCCTGAAACCTGAATGGAACTCACAATTGAAAGTAAAATCCATCAGAAGGTTGTCCAGAAAAAAAAATTGGACACACACAAAAAACCTGCTTTGTGAAAAAGAGCAGTGAATACTTAGAAAAAAAATACATTTCAAATATCTTTAAACATTTACCTCTCTCATTCAGTCATAATTAGGCTGCACGACTGAATTTTGAACTGGTAAACGACAAACTGATCACAGAACATGTTTGTAAAGCTTTTGTTAACTGTTAAAAAGCAATGTTATCAGCTTTTACGACTAAACATTTGCTGGAGAATCTGCACAAATTAAAGTCTTAGGGGCCGTTCACAAATCGTGCCTAAGAGTGAACTCAAGTAAAGTACTCCCAGTCTCCCACATCACGCTGAATGCTGCAGAGACGCTGTTCGGGAAGCACGTGACATAAAAAACGAGGCCAGCTATTGGCTATTTGCTACTTCTCCTGCTGTACTGGCTGAGTAAAACCTCCGGTGGCTCATTACTGCCACACTTTGGTCACCGCAGATTTGAAATATGCACGAAATGAGCCGCTTATGGCAAATAAAAGTTATTTAGCAATGAATCGATGACTAAATTAGTTGACTATTTTAATAACCGATTTTAATCGATTAAATCGATTGGTTGTTTCAGCTCTAAAGTCAATGCATGTTGTAGTACATAAATGCAGTTATGTACCACTAAAAATCAAGATATTGGGGCAAAAAATGCCCCTGTATGAGTTTTTGTCTCATTTACATCATATGATAAGCAATATCACATGAGCAGCGACAGCAATATCACAGAAAGGATGTTTTTATCCCAAATAGCACAAGTGCAAATGTGATTTAATACATAATAAACAGTTAATTAAATAAGAAGTTAATATTGTTATATACACAATATTGTCTGTTTTTGCTCAATTTTGCCTTAGAAATATGAAGCCATAGAAGAATTGTTGTACATCTCCAAGCATTACAGTGGTGATTAGTTTTTAAATGAATCCGTGGTTTGAAACAAACGGATGAACCAATGATTCAATGGCCTGTCCATAAAGAGAGCCATTTACTTCATTTCTGAATGGATCAGCTATTTGAATGAATGGAATGAATGAATGACTCAATGACTTACTCAAAGGCATTTTACTAGCGGTTTTAGTTTCTTAATTAGAGCATCATTTCAGTAAAGAATAATTTCAATATCAAAAAAACAAAAAACATTAAAGAGATAGTTTACACAAAAATTACAATTCTGTCATCATTTACTCACCCTCATGTCATTTTTAAAACTGTATGACTTATTTTCTTTTTTTGCTGTACATAAAAGAAGGTATTCTGAAGACTGTTGGAAAGCAAGCTGTATTGGTGATCAGTGAGTTTCATTGTAATGAAAAAATTAAAAATAAATACTACAATGTTTCTCAAATTATATCATTTTATGTTCCATAGTTTATGTTAGGCTGTTATAGCATAATGTTTATGTGTAATAAAACGTTGAATCACCTACTTTTTTTTTTTAAAGCTACTTTTTGGAATGTATACTTAATACTTTTCTCATTTAATACAATAATGGCTTTAAAATATCTTCTGTGGGTATTTTCACAGCCAAATTTCATTTTGATTCAACATTTTAATTTAAATGCTTACTTTTAAATTCAAAGCTTTGTAGTTTTTTAAAACATATATAATGCAATGCAGTACAATGATGATTGAGAGATGAAAGAATAAACATTCCTTAAAAGCCAGATGGATAATTTTTGATACTCAAAACATTTGAACATGATTTTTTTTCCCCCGAAAAATTATGTATGATAATCAAGTATACCTAAGTTGCTTCAGTCCAGGTAGTGTTCATCTTTAAATATTACTAACAACATTATTCTTATTTACTTTATAAAAATCAGTAAAGATTTTACAGCAAAAAAGACATGCGAACCACAGCCTGAAGGTGGAAAATTCTAGGGTTATATAATAAATGTTATTTTTTTAAACTCAGGCTCAACTGAAAGGCAGTCACAAATAATGCAGTGGCATTGACTGATTTTCAGTGCTCTCAATTTTAACAATCAGAGTAAGTCATTTGGACAAAGAACATTGACTGGGCAAAATGTGGGAGAGAAGAGTCTGATGAGATTAGGGTCTGAAATGAGCTTTCTGAAGCCGGAGCTCTCTCTACCTGGAGTGTGCTCTAGGGGACAAATCATTTGAAGCCTTGTTTGACTCACCTTGATGTGTTGAAGAGCTTTGACCCACACCAGCTGCTTCTCCTCTGAGCTGTAGCCTGGCATGGACAGGATGTTGTGTATGTAGTTGAAGAGCTCCTCCTGGAGTTAGAGATAAAGATTTAGTACAGAAATAACAGGAAATGACAGGAAAGAAAAGAGTGAAATTACACTCTTTAAAAAATTAATCAAATTTAATTTAATCAAATTAAATTGAAAGATTACCTTTCTCAAAGGGTCTTTCAGGTAGCAGTCAACAATTTTGTTGTAAAGGTGCTTTTTGTCATACATAAACTCGCAGATCTGATAACTGGAAGAGTGAAAACAAAATGACAATGCTGACTAATGAGCAATTATAACAACAAAAAGGTTTGCGCTTTTTACGAAATTAGATTTTCAATCTCTTGAAGAAATTGATATTATATATTCAAAAGCCTTCTTTAGATGTGTCAGTGATCTAGCTGTGAAGTCCAGCTTAGAATGGATTCCATATTAAGCTATGTTTCCTTTGTAATTACCATTAGTGTTTTTAAGACCATTACATTTTTTCTTTCATTTTTTTTATTTCATAACAATTTTCACCCCTTTATCCTTAAAAGTGATTATCATTACTTTAATACAACGTTTTACTGTAATAGAAGTGAAAAATACTTTGCAACAAATGTAGTTAAATCAGCATAAATTACAGATGCTGTATGTACGATTTTGACTCTAATAAAGCATAAAAATACCATAGTATGTTTGCAGATATTTCAGAAACGTGCTAAGTTAACATACTTGTTTATCTGAAAAACAATGCTACAGTCAGTTATTCTCTTTTGAAAATGTGCGTTCAGGGGCAGAATGTCTGTCTTTGTTTTGGTTTGTGAAAACTGACCACTGCCAGTTTACCCAATTGTATTTCAGCACCCCGGGTTGCCAGTTGGTGGAAAACACAGCGTATTTCATTTCTTTCATCATTAAGTGCACTCGTTCCTGTTGTTGTCGTCAATCTAGAAACCTGCGTGTGCGTCGAGTTTGAGGAGGAGGGGCCGGATGAAGAAAACCCTCTCCAATATTTTGAATTTGGACTGCAATACCTAGTTCAACCACTCGGTGTCAATCATACATACAGCACCTTTAAATATTTACTGTAATAGAATGGAAAAAGACTTCGGAACAAATTTAGTTAAATCAGCATAAATTAAATATTTTATTGTAATAGAAGAGAAAAAGACTGCAGAACAAAGTTAAATAAATCAGCATAAATTAAATATTTAACTGTAATAGAAGGGAAAAAGACTGCGGAACAAAGATAAATCAGCATATATTAAAGGCTTTGCAACTATGATATACACTATTATTTAAAAGATTTTTCTAAATTTATGTCTCTTATGATTACAAAGGCTGCATTTATTTGATCAAATAAACAGTAAAAACTGTAATATTGTGTAACTGTTTTCTATGAGAACATAGGTCAATGTATTTATGTACTGTAGTCTTCAATGTCACATTATTCTTAAGAAATCATTCTAATATGCTTATTTGCGGCTCAGGAAACATTTCTTATTTATTTCTTTTGATTCCAGAGTGAAATATGATCTGGATGACCAGGTTTCATGATGCTCACCTATGTGAACGTTAGTGCAAGTCATTCTTGCAAGAAAATATCTAACTAACATTTATCTTGACATGTATGTAACATGTATTTAGAACAGAAATGTTTTATTATAGTAACCTAAGGTACATATAAGTAAGTTAACAAGATCTAAGTTATCAACCAGAGAATAATAAAATATTTGTCTCCTCAAATCATACGCCAAACCCTTATAAATTATAATCTGTTATGATTTATGAATGGTTAATGTTGTACTTTTAAAGACGGATGATCTTATCGTTCAAATCTTAGCGAGAGACTTCAGCTCTATATTTGTTTGGTGGCTGTTCTGCTTTCTGATTAGAAGATATCTTACAATTCTGCCTTCTCTGCGAGGTCAAGAAGATGCTCCTCGTCAAACTGGATCACACCACCAACCTGCAGGAGCTCCAGCAGAACCTGACGCATGTGAAGAGCATATGATCAATCAATGTTTTAACAAATCTAGAGTAAACTTAATCAGTCTCAAGATGGTTGTTGTGTTCCTACCTGCTGTCTTTCTGTATGTCTAGAGTCATCATCTGGACTACATAGAAACTCTAGAACCTGTAAAAAAAAAAAAAAAGAGCAACAGATGAAAGACACTTCAACAAAGCACCTTTTCAATAGTTCTAAAACCACTAATGTCAGTTTCACTGTCATAGCAGAAAATCGATGCAATATAATTTAAAACAGGCCTCAACACAGGGTGCAAAATCATGAACTATTTAACATGCAGAAAAACAACTGTCTTCACCAAAAATTATCACCTTCTTTGAAATATTCTCTTGATGAAACCATTATAGCTCGGATTACAAAACAATGACAGTAGAGTGCAAATGGCAAAGGTGAGGGGCTGTCACTTCACCTGGTCAAACAGCTTCCGGTTGACAAAGAGGGTATTATCAGGTTTGGCAAGTTGTCGTGCCAAGAAGGTGAAAAGACAGCCAACCTGAGACGGGGTGAAGTCAGAATTGTCCACCATAACCTGGAGAGTGTGCACACAGGGAACTTGTTAGTGTTTGTATATGCAGTGTGAAAAAAAGAAAAGTTTCTCAAATTATTTCTTTAAGGATTATTGTAGTGTGTTTTATAAGTAAATACTATATCAGTCTTACTACTTCAAAAAGGTTACGTTTAATTGAATCTTATGTTGTTTTTTTTTTTTATTATTTGTGTTCAAATACATTGAAATGGAAATTAGGGCTGTGCAAGTAATTGCATGCGATTGTCACGCGCATCTCATCAGTTATGGAAGCATATGGGTAGCAATATTCAATTTGGAATGTAATATGCAAAATGACAATGCAATATGTAAAATGGCAATGCATTTCTGTATTTATATTTACATTTTCCAATACATTTGTGCAACGTTTGGTGCAAAATGAAAATGAAAATTAAATTACATAATTTTCTACAAAATTCTACTTCTTGTTACAAGTATGGAAGAACCATTACTTCTAACACAAAAGACTGCTTTTTAAGTTATCTTCCTGATGTATCCAAATTACTTAGCATATCCAAAACCTCAGAACAACTTGATGATATAACAGAAACTATGGACTCTCTCTTTTCTAGCACTTTAAATACAGTTGCTCCTCTACGCTTAAGGAAGGTTAAGGAAAACAGTCTGACACCATGGTATAACGAACATACTCGCACCCTAAAGAGAGCAGCCCGAAAAATGGAGCGCAGCTGGAGCAAAACAAAACTAGAGGTATTTCGTATTGCTTGTCGGGAAAGTAACCTATCCTACAGAAAAGCATTAAAAACTGCTAGATTTGATTACTTTTCTTCTCTTTTAGAAGAAAACAAACATAACCCCAGGTATTTATTCAATACAGTGGCTAAATTAACGAAAAATAAAGCCTCAAAAAGTGTTGACATTTCCCAACACCACAGCAGTAATGACTTTATGAACTACTTTACTTCTAAAATCGATACTATTAGAGATAAAATTGCAACCATTCAGCCGTCAGCAACAGTATCGCATCAGACAGTGCACTAAAGACCCCCTGAGGAACAGTTCCACTCATTCTAATTCATTACATTTATATAGCGCTTTTCTAGGCACTCAAAGCGCTTACATAGTCAGGGGTCTCCTCATCCACCACCAGTGTGCAGCATCCACCTGGATGATGCGATGGCAGCCACAGTGCGCCAGAACGCCCACCACACACCAGCTTACTGGTGGAGAGGAGACAGAGTGATGAAGCCAATCAGCAGATATGGGGATTGTTAGGAGGCCATGATGGTCCGAGGCCAATGGGCGAATTTAGCCAGGATGCCGAGGTCACACCTCTACTCTTTTCGAAAGACATCCTGGGATTTTTACTGACCACAGAGAGCCAGGACCTCGGTTTAACGTCTCATCCGAAGGACGGTGCTTGTTGACAGTATAGTGTCCCCTTCACTACACTGGGGCACTAGGACCCACACAGACCACAGGGTGAGCACCCCCTGCTGGCCTCACTAGCACCTCTTCCAGCAGCAACCTAGTTTTCTCAGGAGGTCTCCCATCCAGGTACTGACCAGGCTCAACCCTGCTTAGCTTCAGTGGGAAACCGGTCTTGGGCTCCAGGGTGATATGGCTGCCGACAATATATAGGAGAGGAAGAATTGTATAAACTTGTTAAATCATCTAAACCAACAACATGTATGTTAGACCCTATACCATCTAAGCTCCTAAAAGAGGTGCTTCCTGAAGTCATAGATCCTCTTCTGACTATTATTAATTCCTCATTGTCATTAGGATATGTCCCCAAAACCTTCAAACTGGCTGTTATTAAGCCTCTCATCAAAAAAACACAACTTGACCCCAAAGAACTAGTTAATTATAGACCAATCTCGAATCTCCCTTTTCTGTCCAAGATACTGGAAAAGGTGGTATCCTCACAATTATATTCCTTCTTAGAGAAAAATGGTATATGTGTGGATTTTCAGTCAGGATTTAGACCGTATCATAGTACTGAGACTGCTCTCCTTAGAGTTACAAATGATCTACTCTTATCATCTGATCGTGGGTGTATTTCTCTATTAGTTTTATTGGATCTTAGTGCTGCGTTTGACACAATTGACCACAACATTCTTTTGCATAGACTTGAACACTTTGTTGGCATTTATGGAAGTGCATTAGCATGGTTTAAATCTTACTTATATGACAGCCATCAGTTCGTAGCAGTGAATGAAGATGTATCATATCGATCACAAGTTCAGTATGGAGTACCTCAAGGCTCAGTACTAGGGCCGCTACTCTTCACGCTTTATATGTTACCCTTGGGAGATATCTTCAGGAAACCTGGTGTTAGCTTTCACTGTTATGCTGATGATACTCAGCTCTATATTTCTTCACGGCCCGGTGAAACACACCAATTTGAAAAACTAATGGAATGCATAGACGATATAAAAAACTGGATGACGAGTAATTTCTTACTGCTAAATTCTGAAAAAACTGAGGTGCTAATTATAGGACCTAAAAACTCTGCTTGTAATAACCTAAAACACTGTCTTAGACTTGATGGTTGCTCTGTCAATTCTTCGTCATCAGTTAGGAACCTAGGTGTGCTATTTGATCGCAATCTTTCTTTAGAAAGCCACGTTTCTAGCATTTGTAAAACTGCATTTTTCCATCTCAAAAATATATCTAAATTACGGCCTATGCTCTCAATGTCAAATGCAGAAATGTTAATCCATGCATTTATGACCTCAAGGTTAGATTATTGTAATGCTTTATTGGGTGGTTTTTCCTGCATGCTTAGTATACAAACTACAGCTAGTCCAAAATGCAGCAGCAAGAGTTCTTACTAGAACCAGGAAGTATGACCATATTAGCCCGGTCCTGTCAACACTGCACTGGCTCCCTATCAAACATCGTATAGATTTTAAAATATTGCTTATTACTTATAAAGCCCTGAATGGTTTAGCACCTCAGTATTTGAATAAGCTCCTTTTACATTATAATCCTCTACGTCCGCTACGTTCTCAAAACTCAGGCAATTTGATAATACCTAGAATATCAAAATCAACTGCAGGCGGCAGATCCTTTTCCTATTTGGCGCCCAAACTCTGGAATAACCTACCTAACATTGTTCGGGAGGCAGACACACTCTTGCAGTTTAAATCTAGATTATCTCTTTAACCTGGCTTACACATAACATACTAATATGCTTTTAATATCCAAATCCGTTAAAGGATTTTTAGGCTGCATTAATTAGGTAAACCGGAACTGGGAACACTTCACATAACAGCCTATGTACTTGCTACATCATTAGAAGAATGGCATCTATGCTAATATTTGTCTGTTTCTCTCTTATTCCGAGGTCACCGTAGCCACCAGATCCAGTCTGTATCCAGATCAAAGGGTCACTGCAGTCACCTGGATCCAGTACGTATCCAGACCAGATTGTGGATCAGCACCTAGAAAGGACCTCTACTGCCCTGAAAGACAGCGGAGACCAGGACAACTAGAGCCCCAGATACAGATCCCCTGTAAAGACCTTGTCTCAGAGGACCACCAGGACAAGACCACAGGAAACAGATGATTCTTCTGCACAATCTGACTTTGCTGCAGCCTGGAATTGAACTACTGGTTTCGTCTGGTCAGAGGAGAACTGGCCCCCCCCAACTAAGCCTGGTTTCTCCCAAGGTTTTTTTCTCCATTCTGTCACCGATGGAGTTTCGGTTCCTTGCCGCTGTTGCCTCTGGCTTGCTTAGTTGGGGTCACTTCATTACAGCGATATCGTTGACTTGATTGCAAATAAATGCACAGACACTATTTAACTGAACAGAGATGACATCACTGAATTCAATGATGAACTGCCTTTAACTATCATTTTGCATTATTGACAGACTGTTTTCCTAATGAATGTTGTTCAGTTGCATTGATGCAATGTATTTTGTTTAAAGCGCTATATAAATAAAGGTGACTTGACTAATTTTAACGCTTTATTAGTTGCAAAATTAAAATTAAAATGTATTACAGAAATGATTAGATATGTATAACATGTTCAAGCAAAAACTGTGGCAAAATTATCATTCAAATGCTATTTTTTCTTAATTGCATTAACACTCACAGTCAAGACACTTACGATTGCATTTTCATTCAATGTCCCGCAGTGAATGTAGCAAACTTCAATGTGCACATTGAAAATGCATTCCGAGCCGATCACGTGTCCGCCCCCTCACGCCATGTCAATCACTGCGTGAACAAGGCAGGGCTTGCAGAAGGTCAAGAGACTCAAGACTCAAGAGGATTCAAGTGAGAGAACATGGACAAGACAGTTGGTCCGTGTACGTCATAGGTATATATCTATGCGTGTCCCTTTGATCATTTCGGTTTATGGCTTCAATGTTTCATTCGCACTTGTGGGCGGAGCTGAAACGCTCTTTTATCTGATTGGTCGAATCGCTCCACCTACAGCTCGGTCTTTTCATTCTTTCAGGCAGAATAAGAGTCAGTGAGAGTGCGACACTGTAATGTCTGAAACCACCGCTCACTGTTAATTAGCATAATATTTGAATCAGATGTAGCTGGGCACATAATTCGTGCTGCTGCGACTTGCAAGAGACCCCGTTAAATTATTTCTAGGTTATAGTATTGTATAAATATTGTCCCACTGATAAAACAGTGCAAATAGTTCTGTCTCCTTGGATAACAGTGAAGTGGAAAGTCTGTGTCAATTACTCTCATAATAAATAATAATAATAATAATGTTACCCGTATTTTTCGGACTATAAGTCGCACCTAAGTATAAGTTGCATCAGTCCAAAAATACGTCATGACGAGGAAAAAAACATATATAAGTCGCACTGGACTAAGTCGCATTTATTCTGAATCAAGAGGAAACATTACTGTCTACAGCCGCGAGATGGCGCTCTGGGGTAGGCTACAGGAGCACTGAGCAGCATAGAGCGCCCTTTCGTGGCTGTAGACGGTAATGTTTTCTCTTGGTTCATTTATCTTGGTTCATTTCTCTTGGTTCATGTCAAATTAATTTTGATAAATAAGTCGCACCTGATTGTAAGTTGCAGGACCAGCCAAACTATGAAAAGAAGTGCGACTTATAGTCCGGAAAATACGGTAAACATATGTGGGGTTTCTCAAGCCCAACAAAGAAGACTAAAAAGAGAAACATCATTCAATTTAGTATGTAATAAAACTAATATTACTAATTTATTTCAGAAATGTAACTATATTAATTTTCACAATTATTTATTAATGTCTCAAACACATACCTAGTGCTTTATGACTTAAAATATGAGAGTGGTAAATGTTACAGACATGGAACTGTTCAGTCTATTATTGATTTTTATTTCCACTTCACTTTTATCCAAAGAGATAGAACTATTTGCACTGTATTTATCAGTGGGACAATATTCATACAATACTACAACCTAGAAATAATTTGCAGGTCGCAGCAGCACGAATTATGTGCCCAGCTACATTTGATTCAAATATTATGCTAATTAACAGTGAGCGGTGGTTTCATACATTACAGTGTCTCACTCGCACTGACTCTTATTCTGCCTGAAAGAATGAAAAGACCGAGCTGTAGGTGGAGCGATTCGACCAATCAGATGAAAGCAGCGTTCAGCTCCGCCCACAAGTGCAAATGAAATACTGAAGCCATATATCGAAATGATCAAAACGTACACGCATACATATATACCTATGACGTACACGGACCAACTGTCTTGTCCATGTTCTCTCACTTGAATCCTCTTGAGTCTTGAGTCTCTTGACCTTCTGCAAGCCCCGTCTTGTTCACGCAGTGATTGACATGGCGTGAGGGGGCAGAAATGTGATCGGCTCGGAATGCATTTTCAATGTGCACATTGAAGTTTGCTACATTCACTGCGGGACATTGAATGAAAATGCAATCATAAGTGTCTTGACTGTGAGTGTTAATGCAATTAAGAAAAATAGCATTTGAATGATATTTTTGCCACAGTTTTTGCTTGAACATGTTATACATATCTAATCATTTCTGTAATAAATTTTAATTTTAATTTTGCAACTTATAAAGCATTAAAATTAGTATTCATTTTACATATTAAAACTAGTTTATGAAATGGCAAATGAAAATTATGTAATTTAATTTTCATTTTCATTATGCACCAAACGTTGCACAAATGTATTGGAAAATGTAAATGTAAATACAGAAATGCATTGCCATTTTACATATTGCATTGTCATTTTGCATATTACATTCCAAATTGAATATTGCTACCAATATGCTTCCATAATCAGTAAAGCCAGTTCCATGATTAGTAGTAAATCTCCATCACCTGCTTTCAGATGGAGCGGCATTTACTACACAGAGCCAGATCGAATCGCCAGCGATAATGAACGAGATATTGCGTAGCAATAGTGAAGTCATGTGGGATGCCATGGGGGCCAAGGTAGTGCTCTCTGTTTTTTATGAATGAGTCAATGATTACAGATGGAGAGAAAGGGAGAGTGTGTGGATGCTGATTTGAGTTGCTGAAGGCACTTGAATGAGCTGTGATGAGGAGGGGGAGGAAGACTGCAGGACCGAGTCGTTTCTCCACCAGATAAAATTATCCAATTCGCATGATTTACATTCCAATAACAAAGTGAAGAATCATTTCAGACCCAAGTGCTTTTTACATAGATTGGGGGAAAGCATTCCTGTGTGTGTGTGTGTGTGTGTGTGTGTGTGTGTGTGTGTGAGAGAGAGATTCTTAGGCCAAAGACAGACAGTGAGAAATATGTTTCTGTCACCTTCAGTAAAATGTCCACAATCCTTTGCTGATACTCCAGAGCCTGTTTGTCATTCTTGAAGTCCTCAAATGTCTGTGAGGCAAGGACATATTAATATTCAGATCTGATTAAAGGGCAGATGAACTACACTCTACATGTGTAACACATAAGTAGAGCACTGATGATTTTAGTAACACATATTGATATATGGATTAGTTTATGCACACCAGCGCTAGGACATTGAGGAACTCTCGAGTGTCGAAGTGCAGAAGAGTTCGGATGTAGGGATACACTTCCTCTTCCTGTGCAGCCTCCACCGAGTGCAGACGAATGAGAAACTCAAACACCTGGAACACATTCAGAGATACAACATAAAATGCACAGCACTGCTTTTCAATTAAATTTTTTTTTTCATTTAGATTACATTTGCCATCATCTAACACTTACTTAACATCAAACTTTTAAAACACAATTTTAATACAATGTTAATTGTAATCTTAAGCAACTAACATTTGTATATCTAGAACAGAAATGTTTCAAGTTATAAAAACCACATTTCCAGAGAATAATAAAATATTTGTCATATTAATATTCAGATCTGATCAAAGGGCAGACGAACTACACTCTACATAAATAACACATAAGTAGAGCACTGATGATTTTAGTAACACATTGATTTATGGATTAGTTTATGCACACCAGCGCTAGGATGTTGAGGAACTCTCAACAAATCTCTAACTATATTTTATACTGTATTATAATGTTGCATATTATAATTTTACAGTTAGTTACAATGTAAGTTATAAAATAAGTTCTAATGTAACAGTGTTCTCCTTAATTCAATCCAAATCTAATTTCATTTAGTTTCTAGGAAATATTACTTTTTATTCATTTTTACAAAATATCCATTTACATTACATTTATATACCATGTTATGATTTAATTGATTCTACTCTTGAATGTATTAGAATTGTTTTTGTAATTATTTATATAAATATCATTAACAATGTCGTGCATGACAATGTGCTTCACAAGAAACGTACAAGTACATTATGGAAATATTGGGATGATTTTTTTATATATAGGCTTCAAGTATATAAAAAATAAAAAATAATATTTGCATTTCATATATTCTGCAGGTACATGCTCTTAGGCATGTACACAATAACTAAATCAAAATTCAACCCTTTATCATTAGAGTACAGTACAGGGCTGACTAGTTGCCATGGTGACCAAGTGGTACACTTTCCTGCTGTATGTGTGTGAGCAGCATGGAACAAAAGATTAGTCACTATCTCCCATTCACACACACATAAAGAGAGGTCATTCTCCAGGATCACCTGGAGGTGCTCATCTTTGTGACGCCAATGTTGTGTTTTACTGCAGGAAGGAGGTTTTATTTCAGGAAGGATTTGGACCTGCAGATGTGTCTCCGTGTGTGTGTGTGTGTGTCTCCGTGTGTGTGTGTGTGTGTGTCTCCGTGTGTGTGTGTGTGTCTCCGTGTGTGTCTCCGTGTGTGTGTGTCTCCGTGTGTGTGTGTGTGTCTCCGTGTGTGTGTGTGTGTGTGTCTCCGTGTGTGTCTCCGTGTGTGTGTGTGTGTGTGTCTCCGTGTGTGTGTGCGTGTCTCCGTGTGTGTGTGTGTCTCCGTGTGTGTGTGTGTCTCCGTGTGTGTGTGTGTGTGTGTGTGTGTGTGTGTGTGTGTCTGCATGGGAATGTGTGGATGTGTGTTAGTGCAATGAGGGATCAAAGAGGAACAGGAGTCTTTCTGTGCACATGTGTCTCTTTGAACATGACCCCTTAGGGGCCAAAAGATGATACGCCACTCGATGATAAAATTTACTACCTGCTGTAAAAAATGAACTATACACTGTTAAACATACATATATTTATAACATTGCTGTCAAATCAATTCATTGTGATTAATCGCATCCAAAAAAAGTTTGTATTTACATAATAGATCTGTGTGTGCTGTCTATGTCAATGTCAATGTCAATGTCACCTTTATTTATATAGCGCTTTAAACAAAATACATTGCGTCA